>NC_077227.1:549136304-549447675 GCF_027887165.1 Monodelphis domestica | reverse complement strand
ATTAGAGAACACAGAACTGCTAGAAGTCAGTGGCAAGGCAGGAGTGTGAAAAATCCAGGTAGTTAAAAATACAGGCTCCAGAGCACACAGGTATGTGAGTTCGAAGAAGCAAAAATTATGAAATCTAACAAGATAAATCAAATTAAAATGCCAACCATCAGTAAGAACTTAGAGTTTTAGAGATTAAAAGAATCTTAGAAATCATCTAGTCCAGTGGTATCATACTCAAATAGAATCAGGACTACTAAACCATACATAAGGATTCCTGTGGGTAACCTATTGAAAACCATATTTTCACACTATTTATGTTCTATTTTTATTATTTTTAAAAGCATTTCACAATTACTTTTTAATCTGATTTTGGAGGCATAAGAGTGTTACAGCAGGTGAGGAACCTAGGGAAAGATATTAGGAATGAATCACCTAAGTACCCATATGCATAGGTTGGAACTAAGATTCAAATTCAAGTCTTTCGACTACAAATCTAGGGCTCTTTCCACTACATATATGATGTCTGCCTCAGCCCTCTACCAAAGTGGAGACTAATTCCAGGTGATAGGTAGACCTGATGCTTTAAATGTAAATAGAAAACTGTCTCCACCCCTCTAAGAATCCGGTAAGAGAAGCATGGCTATACATTCAGATTGCCATGGATGAGTTTACCTTCGTCATAATGACATCATGGACATAGTTGCTCCTATTTATCTACATGGGAATTAGATGCAAAAAGAGATTAAGTGCTCAATAGCCAGCCTCATTTTACAGAAGAGAAAACTGAGTCCTAGAGCCTTGAAGTGACTTGCCCAAAATGCAAACAGCTAGTAAGTAGCAGAGGTGAGATTTGAACCCATATCTCCAGACTTTAAATCTCATTATGCGTTCATATAAATAAAAGCCCCAGTCAGCTGCCCTACTGTTTGGATGGCCAAAAGAATTTTTAAGTGCCCCTTGAGCCGGCTCAGTAGGACTGATGAACTTTGAGGACTGTTTTAAGGAAAATCTCATTTCCATCATCTGATCAAGTGCCTTCCTTGTTGCAGGAGATGAAAGTTAGCCTGTCCTTATTATACTTCCCACTGCTCAGGCAGCAGACAGACCAGGCACTCACTCTTATCACAAAGAGAAAGAGCTAAATCAGCAAACTCACTCCCCCTTTTGCCCAGTGATTCTTTGACTGCATAATTGAAACTGAGGGAACAAAAATTCACCACCAAAGCAAGTGGCACAGATGTTTTCATCACAGGTACCTCCAATAACTCAAAAGGGTCCTAACTGTGTATCGCCTGTGAATATATTTCATGCCTCACTCACTGAGAATTAGCATCGAGAGTCATCACTGTGAACGCAGGGCGCTGGATGAATTTCAATCTAGCACAGAAACCAGCCACTTATGCTGTTTGATGTCAGCGGCAGTCACATCACTGAAGACATCTTCTGCAAGACTAGCAAAAGGCTCGGTGTCATTTTTGACATCGCTGCTTGTCCCTTTTCACTGCTCAACTGACAGCATTCACAGCTCCCCACACGACACCCTCCCACCCTCACCCCCCTGGCCTGTTGCTCGGTGTCTAACAGGCCCAGGTGCCTCAGCCTTGATCTCTGGGGCTTCCCCTGGGAAGGATGTCAGATCAGCTCTGTTTCTTCCGAAGTGGCTCCCCTGGACCATCTGAGGACCCTGCCAGCCGTATCACTTGGAGAGAGGAGCAGAGCTTTGTGGCAACTCAGAGAGACGAGGACCATCTGAAGGGAAGCCAGTTAAGAAATAGAGAAGGAGGATCATCAAAACAAATGGTTAGACCTGAAAAGGACCTCAGAGGTCCTCTCTTGTAAAGTGAGGTGGTCAAGCTAGCAAGTAGCAAGGTTGAGATTTGAACTCATTTCTTCTGACTCTATCTAATTATGCATTTGCATCAATATAAGCCCCAGGAAACCCACCTAATTGTGAAGGAAGTGACCCTTGATGAGGAAACCTAGAGGAACAAAGGTTAAGCAACTTAAACAAAGACATTCAGGTAAAGTGGAAAAATTCAAATTCTGACCTTAGATCCAGATTTTGTTTTACTGTTCTACTGCGAACTGTGGAAAAGCATAAGTATGGAGGGACTTCTAGAATCTAAGCTAGGTCCCCAAATTCATGTCAAGGTCTTGACCCATTACTCTTGTAAATTATTCCAACTCTAAAGCACATTTCTATATTACTTCATTGTTTACAAAGCTGTTAACTCATTGTAACCCCATGATTCAAGTAGAGTAAATATGAATATCTCCATTTTTACCAGGGAGGGGGTAGTCTAGACATGAGATTTCATTAGTATAGAATGCTACCAATGTGGAAATGCCCTCTACCAGACACAAATTGACAACTTTTCTGTAATTTATAGTATTAGAGAAATTGAAAAGGGAAAGAATTGTTAGGTTAATTAATAACTTGGTCTTCCTGATTCCAAAGACAGTCATATCCATTGTGCCACATTGTCCCTTATCCTCATTTTGCAGGTAGAAATTCGGAAGCTCAGAGAGAACATTTCCTCACTCATAGTCACATTGTCAGGAAAAGTCAATATTCAAATTGAAAACCAATTCTTTGCTGATCCCAAGTCATAGTATCTTTGGTTTATATCATTCTATCTCCAAATAACAGCATATCATCATGAATAGAAAAGAACAAATATGGGGCATGAGATTTTAAAGCTCAAATGGATGTTGGAGATTATCTGGAATGATGCCTTCATTTTAATGAGAAACAGATTCAAAGAGTAAGAATTACTGCCTCAGATCACAGAAGTTGCACATGATAAAGGGGAGGATTAGAATTCAGGAATTCTGATTACCACTTCCTATACTTCTATCAATATGCACAATTGACTCCACATTGTGGAGCCATTTCAATCTTATGACTAAACCTGTCATTGCTATTTTTCCCCTTTAGAAAGGGCCTGGAAAAATAAATGGTCTCTATGTGGAATCAAGGAGCTAATGTCAAAAAAATCCAAACTATTTCTGGAAATAAGCAAAACAGGAGATACCTGGAGATTTGTATCAGGAGGATACAGGATGAAGATGTAGAGTGAAATTACCAGATTTCTGCCTTGACATCAGCTTCTATTCACTTCTCATTCCATTAGAGCTTGGCAGAAATTTGTTAACTGCCAATTAAAGGCAGCTGAACAGATTGTGTTATCCAATCAGGAGAAAAGACTGAAAGTTCTTCCCACCACCTATATTAAGCTTTCCTTCAGATTCTCCAGCAATTGAAGCCACAGTACAGCTAATAGGCATGATGAACAGGCTGTTTGTACAGTAACAGGCCACAATGTCTACCAAAAACAAGATGATGGATGAAGGATCTCACTTCAGGCAAGTATGGAGGGCAAGCAGAACTTTGCACTTGCTGTCAGAGAGTGTGCTGGTGTATTTGTGTTTCTGCAAGTGACAGGCAGCATCCATATGTGGACCTAATTTGGTCTCTTTCCTGGAGGAGCTGAAAGGACTCTACCCTCTGGATTATCACAGAGAATGATGTGTTCATTAAAAACATGGAAGAAATGCTTCAAGGGAGAATACGTGTCTACAAAATGCTTTAGGTATATGGTAAGTCCTTAATAATTGTTTGTTGAATGAAATTGAAACAAAGAACCAAAAGGATATGAAGAGGCACAGGTGAAATTCAAAGCTGTATCAGGAAATTGGAGGCTAAAAAATGTTTCACAACTGAAAGAAAGGAAGAAGGAAGAACTCTAGAGCTTTGGAACTAAATAATCATGTGTGGACATGGAGCACACAGGGGCACACTAATCATTGATTCAGCTTCAGGGTACAGTCTTTCTCAAGGGGACCCAAAAGGATAGGAAGCTCACAGAGCTAAAATACTAATAATACAAATGGAAAATAGTCTAATGGGCATAATCTGATGAAGAAGACATCAATGACTGTAGAACTATGAAAGAGAAATAAGAGACCAATTCAGATTTTTAAAGATATGCAATAATGGACATTTAAGTTTAAAAACATATATATGTATATATGGCAAATACCATATATAATTATTATATATAAATAATGATATTTCATATAAACAAATAGACAGATAGATAGAGGGGCAACTAGGTGGTGCTATAGATAGAGTGCTGGGCCTAGAGTCAGGAAAACTCATCCTTCCTAGATCAAACATGACCTCAGTCATTTACTAACAGTGTCATCCTGGGCAAATCACTTATCCCTATTTGCCTCAGTTTTCTCATCTATAAAATGAACTTGAGAAGGAAATAGCAAACCACTCCAATACCTTTGCCAAGAAAACTCCAAAAAGGATTACAAAGAGTGAGACAACTAAAATGATTCAACAATAACAAAAAATATATGTGTGTGTAAAATTTCATTTTAGCTTTGCAACAATCTTGTGAGATAGGTACTATCAGCATAAGCTCTTTCCCCCTTTTATATAGGTGAGTAAATTGAGGCTGAGAAGTATTTGCAATTTGTCTATGATCACACAACTAGCAAGTGTCAGATGCAAGATTTTAACCTAGACCAGGAATTCCTCACTCTAATACCAAACACAGTGCCTCCTCTACTGAGGGACCTCCAAAATATAGAAGATGGAAGCCAGTGCATGTAATTGAGGATGGATGCAAAAGAGTAACATGGTCCTAAAGAAATATTATCAGGAGTGATAATGCCAAAATGCATTGAAGTAAGTGATTAGTACCAAGGAAAATAAGAGGTGACATGATATACTGAGTAAGAGAAAGATCAAAGAAAAGTTAAGAATTCATTGTTCTGAGTAGATAAGATAACAATAATTGATGAGCATAAAAAGGCAGTACTCCACTTTTCCTTTGCTTCTGAAAACTGTATTTCTACATGCATTTCAAATTCAACAAATTAAAACCAGCTCAATATTTTGTTCCTTGAACCCCGACTCTCATCTTCTTAACTTTCCTGTTTCTGTCATGCCTCCCATCTATTTTCTTTCCACTGGCAGGGCCACTACCCTAATCAGGCCCTATCCTCTCTTACCTGGACTATTGCCATAACTTTCTAATTACTTTTCTTGTCTCAAATCTCTCCTACCTCAAAATCTATCCTCTAGACAATTGCCAATGGAATATTCCTGAAGCATAGGTTTGACCATGTCATTACCTAGCTCAATAAACTAACAAGTAGGCATCCTATTACCAATAATATTAAATGCAAACTCCTCTGTTTGTTTGAAGCACTTCACAATTTGACTCCTGTCTAGACTATACTCTCCTTTGCATACTTTATGGACCAAATAGGCTTCCTAGTCCTCATAAATTTTCTCATAAATAACTTTCCTCTCCTGTTTCCATGCATTTATCCAGGCTATCCTCTATGACTGAGATGTAATGGCTCAAATTCTTACCCCATCTCCCTCTCCAGTTTCTAGTTTCTTTCAAACCTCAGCTCAAATGTCACCTCCTATACAAGAACTCTCTTGGCCCTCCCTAAATTCTAGTTCCTTCCCTCACCTCTGCTCCACCACCCAGGCAAATTGCTTTGTATTTCCTTTGTATATTTTTTTAATGCTCTCAGGAAAAGAAAGTCACCAGGATTGGACAAATTATGCTGGAGGCACTGAAAAAACTAAGCATATGTGAACACTGAGTAACCAGCTATGATCTTTGAAGTTAGAAGAATGAGAAAAGTATTGTAGAACTTTAGAAGGACAAATGGCAGGATTTTCAAAAAAGGGAAGAGGGTCAATCATTCATCCAACTTATTGATTACCTACAATATGCTAGACACTGGGCTAAGGATTGGCGATCCAAAGGAAAAAATGAAATAGTCACTGCCTTCAACATCTCACATTTTATTGAGAAAGAACATGTATACCTATACCTTTGTACAAAATAAATTATTTCAGAGCAGAGGAAGGTGAACATAGCTGAGAGCATCAGGGAATCCTTACATAGGAGGTGATTCTTTAGCTAAGCTAGGGACTCTAAGGAGCTGAACTGGGAAAGGAATTCCTTTCGGACATGATTATTGGGTTATGCAAGAGCATGGAAAAAAAAGATGGAATGTTATATATGAAGGACAGTAAGTATACCAATTTCAATGGACCTTAAAAGTCAAAGCATTCAATAGGGACAGTCAGAGATATGAACTGGAGTTCAGGAAAATATCTAGGATTAGAGCTATATATTGGGGAATTAGCTGCATAAAGATAGTAATTGAAACTAAAAGATCAGACGATATTACTAAGGGAGATAGTGAAAAGAAGAGTCAGGACAAAGCCTAATGAGCATCCTATAGTTATAGGGTAGGGCTTGAATGATGGTCTAGAAACAGACTCAGAAGGAGCAATCTTCCAGGTTGAAAGAGAACCAAGAGAGAAGTGTCACAGACTCAGAGAAAAGAGACTATTTAGGAGAGAAGAATGGTTAACAGTGTCAAATTTTGCAGACATCCAGTTTGAAGACTGATAAAATACCCCTTAGATTTGGCAATTAAGAGATTAGTGGTACCTGGAAAGAACAATGTCAATTGAATAATGAAGTTGGAAGCAAGATTTCAAGGTGTTGAGAGTAAAAGGAGAGGAAGTGGAATGAAGACAATAAGAGTAAATAGCTGAATTCAGCAGCTTGAATCCTCTGCTAGAGAAATTTTTAAAGCATATTATAGAAGGAATAATTTGTGAGCATTTAAAAAGTGGTGTGGGTGGTCACTAAAAGCCAGCATGATTTCTTCAAAAGTAGGTTATGCAAGACTACATTAACTTTCTTTTTTTTTTTTTGACAGGGTACCTAGATGAAAGGAGTGCTATAGACATGGTACAATTAGATTTCAACAAAATAGCTCATATTATCATTGTAGGCAAGAGGGGAATATAGACTAGATGATAATAAAGTTAGACAGATTGAAAGTAGCTGAATTAGTGGACCCTCAACAGTAGTTATTGACTGATGAGTGTCAACTTGGAGGGAATACTCTAGTTGAGTCAGAGAGCAGTTCTTGGTCTTGTGCTATTAAACATTTTTTAAACTTATTGTTGAATTGTATTATAGTACAGGAGGTAAACTTCTCAAATTTTCAGATAACAGAAAGATAGAAAGGAACAGCTAACACATTGGATCATAGTCAGAATACCTATATAACTCAGTCTTGAATGATGAGTCAAATATACTAAGATGGAATTTCATAGGGATAAAAGTAAAGTTTTGTATAGATTAAGATAAAATACAACTATAAGGTGGAGGAGGCATGGTTCTACAGTCTGTGTGTGAAAGGATCTGGGGATTTTAATATATAATAAGCTCAATATATGTAAATATTGTATAGAGTAACCAAGCAATCCAATGCAATCTCAAGTAACAAATATAACATCTAGGACCAGAGAAGTGATAAGCCTACTTTACTATATACTGGTCAGGACACATAGGGAGAATTCTATTTATTTACTGCAGGGTCTCACATTATAGAAAAGGCATTGACATGCTAGAGGAAGGCCAAAGGAGAACAACCAGAATAGGAAATAGTCTTGAGATTATGCCATATATAATCTAATGAAATAAACTAAGGATGTTTTACCTGTAAATATTTGGTGGCAGAATGAGACAGGAGGACTGTTCTCAAGTATTTGAAGGGATATCATATAAAATGGGATTAAAGCTACTCTGATTGATCCCTGAAAGAATTAGGAACAATGGGCAGAACTTGATAAAAAGAACTTTACAATAATTAGAAATATAACAAGGTAAACCAAATGTCCATAGGAGGTAATTAGTCTCCCCTGCCTCTCTATTCTACTACTCCCTTCCAATCTTTAAGCAGAGACTGGAATACCAAAGGGTTTTGCCTTTGTTAGGGAATTCTTGTTCATATATGGGTCTGTAAAAAATATGCCTTTTTTTCTAAGCAGTCCTCAAGGAGTTTATCATTTATTACAGGATTCAAAACATACATATAAGATTATTTCTCTATTTATGGGTAGCAGGATAACTTACAAAAATACCAAGAGCCATAGATTAGGACCTTGATGGAACCCAACATATGTGAATTCAGATATATATGACTGCCAATCAAACAAGGCAGAAAAAATTCTTTTTTTTTTTGACTTTTTAAACATTATTTTATTTGGTTATTTACAAACATTAATCATTGGAAACAATGATCATTATCTTTTACTCCCCCCGCCCCCTTCCCACCACTTCTCCCATAGCCGGTGCACAATTCCACTGGGTTTCACATGTGTTCTTGGTTCAAACCCATTTCCATGTTGTTGGTATTTGCACTAGAGTGTTCATTTAGAGTCTCTCCTCAGTCATTTCCTCTCAGCCCCTGTAGTCAAGTAGTTGCTTTTCATCGGTGTTTTTACTCCCACAGTTTATCCTCTGCTTGTGGATAGTATTTTTTAAATCCCTGCAGATTGTTCATGGACATTGCATTGCCACTAATGGAGAAGTCCATCACCTTCGATTGTACCACAATGTATCAGTCTCTGTGTACAATGTTTTCCTGGTTCTGCTCCTTTCGCTCTGCATCACTTCCTGGAGGTTATTCCAGTCTGCATGGAATTCCTCTACTTTATTATTCCTTTTAGCACAATAGTATTCCATCACCAACATATACCACAATTTGTTCAGCCATTCCCCAATTGATGGGCATCCCCTTGTTTTCCAATTTTTTCCCACCACAAAGAGTGCAGCTATGAATATTCTTGTAAAAGTCTTTTTTCTTATTATCTCTTTGAGGTACAAACCCAGCAGTGCTATGGCTGGATCAAAGGGCAGACAGTCTTTTATCGCCCTTTGGGCATAGTTCCAAATTGCCCTCCAGAATGGTTGGATCAGTTCACACTCCAACAGCAATGCATTAATGTCCCAACTTTGCCGCATCCCCTCCAGCATTCATTACTTTCCATAGCTGTCATGTTAGCCAATCTGCTAGGTGTGAGGTGATACCTCAGAGTTGTTTTGATTTGCATCTCTCTGATTATAAGAGATGTAGAGCACTTTTTCATGTGCTTATTAATGGTTTTGATTTCTTTGGCTGCGAACTGCCTGTTCATGTCCCTTGCCCATTTATCAATTGGAGAATGGCTTGATTTTTTATACAATTGATTTAGCTCTTTGTAAATATGAGTAATTAAACCTTTGTCAGAGGTTTTTATGAAGATTGCTTCCCAATTTGTTGCTTTCCTTCTGATTTTAGTTATATTGGTTTTGTTTGTACAAAAGCTTTTTAATTTGATGTAGTTGAAATTATTTATTTTACATTTTGTGACTCTTTCTATGTCTTGCTTGGTTTTTAAGTCTTTCCCTTCCCAAAGGTCTGACATGTATACTATTCTGTGTTTACCTAATTTACTTATAGTTTCCTTCTTTATGTTCATGTCAGTCACCCATTTTGAATTTATCTTGGTGTAGGGTGTGAGGTGTTGATCTAATACTAATCTCTCCCACACTGTCTTCTAGTTTTCCCAGCAGTTTTCATTGAGTAGTGGATTTTTGACCCCAAAGCTGGGATCTTTGGGTTTATCATATATTGTGTTGCTGAGGTCACTTGCCCCAAGTCTATTCCACTGATCCTCCTTTCTGTCTCTTAGCCAGTACCAAATTGTTTTGATGACTGCTGCTTTGTAATATAGTTTGAGATCTGGGACTGCAAGGCCCCCTTCCTTTGTATTTTTTTCATTATTTCCCTGGATATCCTTGATCCTTTGTTATTCCAAATGAACTTTCTTATGTTTTTTTTTTTCTAAATCAGTAAAGAAATTTTTTGGAAGGTCAATGGATATGACACTAAATAGATAGATAAGTTTGGGTAGGATGGTCAATTTTACTTTATTGGCTCGTCCTACCCATCAGCAGTTAATGTTTTTCCAATTGCTCAAGTCTAGTTTTAGTTGTGTGGAGAGTGTTTTGTAGTTGTGTTCATATAGTTCCTGTGTTTGTCTCGGGAGATAGATTCCTAGGTATTTTATTTTATCTAAAGTGATTTTGAAAGGGATTTCTCTTTCTAGTTTTTGCTACTGAACTATGTTGGAGATGTATAGAAATGCTGATGACTTATGCGGGTTTATTTTGTATCCTGCAACTTTGCTAAATTTGTTGATTTTTTCAATTAGCTTTTTGGTTGAATCTCTAGGATTCTTTACCTAGACCATCATGTCATCTGCAAAGAGAGATAGCTTAGTCTCCTCCTTGCCTATTTTGATGCCTTCAATTTCTTTTTCTTCTCTAATTGCTACTGCTAGTGTTTCTAGTACAATGTCAAATAGTAGAGGTGATAATGGGCATCCTTATTTCATTCCTGATCTTATTGGGAATGCATTTAGTTTATCCCCATTGCAGATGATATTGGCTGATGGTTTTAGATATATAATGTTTATTATTTTTAGGAATGACCCTCCTATTCCTATGCTTTCTAGTGTTTTCAATAGGAATGGATGTTGTATTATATCAAAAGCTTTTTCTGCATCTATTGAAATAATCATGTGATTTTTGTTGGTTTGCTTGTTGATATGGTCGATTATGTGGATGGTTTTCCTAATATTGAACCAGCCCTGCATCCCTAGTATAAATCCTACTTGATCATGGTGGATGACCCTTCTGATCACTTGCTGGAGTCTTTTTGCTAGTATTATATTTAAGATTTTGCATCTATATTCATTAGAGAGATTGGTCTATAATTTTCTTTCTCTGTTTTTGATCTTCCTGGTTTTGGAATCAGTACCATGTTTGTGTCATAAAAGGAGTTTGGTAGAATTCCCTCTTTACTTATTATGTCAAATAGTTTGTATAGTATTGGGATTAACTGTTCTTTGAATGTTTGATAGAATTCACTTGTGAATCAGTCAGGCCCTGGGGATTTTTACTTAGGGAGTTCTTTGATGGCCTGTTGGATTTCATTTTCTGATATGGGGTTATTTAAGAATTCTATTTCTTCTTCTGTTAGTCTAGGCAGTTTGTATTTTTTTATATATTCATCCATATCACCTAGATTGCTGTATTTATTGCCATATAATTGGGCAAAGTAATTTTTAATGATTGCCTTGATTTCCTCTTCATTGGAGGTGATGTCCCCCTTTTCATCTTTGATGCTGTTAATTTGCTTTTCTTCTTTCCTTTTTTTAATTAGATTGACCAGTACTTTGTCTATTTTGTTTGTTTTTTCAAAGTACCAGCTTCTAGTCTTATTTATTAAATCAATAGTTCTATCACTTTCTATTTTATTAATTTTCCCTTAATTTTTAGGATTTCTAGTTTGGTTTTCTGCTGGGGTTTTTTAATTTGATCGCTTTTGAGTTTTTTTATTTGCAGTTCCAATTGATTGATTTCTGCTCTCCCTAGTTTGTTAATCTATGCCCTTAGGGATATGAATTTACCTCTGATTACTGCTTTGGCTGCATCCCAAAAGTTTTGAAAGGATGTCTCGCCTTTTTCATTTTCCTCGATGTAATTGTTAATTGTTTCTGTGATTTCTTCTCTAACTAAATGATTTTGGAGTATCATATTGTTTAATTTCCAATTAATTTTTGATTTGGTTTTCCAAGTACCTTTACTGATTATTATTTTTATTGCCTTGTGATCTGAAAAGGCTGCATTTATTATTTCTGCTTTTCTGCATTTGTATGCCATGTTTCTGTGACCTAGTGTATGGTCAATCTTTGTGAATGTGCCATGTGGTGCTGAGAAGAAGGTGTATTCCTTTTTGTCCCTATTTATTTTTCTCCATATGTCTATAAACTCTAATTTTTCTAAGATTTCATTCACTTCTTTTACCTCTTTCTTATTTATTTTTTGATTTGATTTAAATAAATTTGATAATGGTTGGTTCAAATCCCCCACTAATATTGTTTTTCTGTCTATTTCTTCCTTCAATTCTCCTAGTTTCTCCATTAGAAATTTGGGTGCTATATTATTTGGTGCATACATGTTAATTAGTGATATTTCCTCATTATCTAAAGTCCCTTTTAACAAAATATAATTACTTTCCCTATCCCTTTTAATCAGGTCTATTTTTGCTTTGGCTTTATCAGATATCATGATTGTAACTCCTGCCTTCTTTCTATCAGTTGAGGCCCAAAAGGTCTTACTCCATCCTTTAATTCTGACCTTGTGGGTGTCTACCCACCTGATGTGTGTTTCTTGAAGACAACATATGGTAGGATTTTGGATTCTAACCAATTCTGTGATTCATCTACGTTTTATGGGTGAGTTCATCCCATTCATGTTCAAAGTTATGATTGTGACTTGTGAATTCTCTGGCATTTTGATATCCTTCCCTAATTCTAACCTTTCTTCTTTAGCTCTAACCTTTTAATCCAGTGATTTACTTTAAATCAGTCCCCCTTGTCCCCTCCCTTGATATGTTTCCCTTTCTAGCCCCTTCCTTTTAGTTCCCTCCCCCTCCCCCTCTCCTTCCATCCCCTTTTGTTTTCCCTCCCCCCCACCCCCCTTGGTTTTCTCTTCTCCCTACCTTTGTTGGGTAAGATAGAATTCAAGATCGTAATGGATCTGGATGTTTTTCCTCTCCAATTTGATTTCCCTGAGAATAAGGTTTAAGTAAAAACTCTCTTCATCTCCTTCTTATAGGAGTTTTCTTCCCCCCCCATTCCTGTGTGAATCTTTGTGTGAGAAAGATTATTCTATTTGATTTTTCTTTTCCCCCTATTTACACATTACATTTTCCATATATTAATATATATAGATTGATATAAATGTAGTCCTTATAGAAGAGAGTTTGAATAAATGAAAAAATAACAATTTTCTCCTTTTCCCTTTCCATCATATTTACCTTTTCAGGTATTCCATGCTCTTTGTTTTTTTATATTGAACATTCCACAGAGCTCTGGTCTTTCCTTTGCAAAAAGTTGGAAATCTTCTATTTTGTTGAATGCCCATACTTTCCCTTGGAAGTATATAGTCAGTTTTGCTGGATAGCTGATTATTGGTTGAAGACCCAGCTCTCTTGCCTTTCTGAAAATCACGTTCCATGCCTTACAATCATTCAGAGTGGAAATTGCAAGGTCTTGTGTCACCCTGATTGGCAGTCTTTTATATTTAAATTGTCTTTTTCTGGCTTCTTGTAGGATTTTTTCTTTTGCTTGAAAGCTTTGGAATTTGGCAGTTACATTCCTGAGAGTTGTCTTTTGGGGATTTAGTGTAGAGGGTGTTCTGTGAGCTCTTTCAGTGGCTGTATTGCCCCCTTGTTCTAGAATCTCTGGGCAATTTTCTTTGATTATATCTTGTATAAGATGTCGAGTTTGCTGTTTATTTCTGGATTTTCTGGTAGTCCAATTATTCTTAAATTATCGCTTCTTCCTCTATTTTCCAATTCTGTCACTTTGTCAGTGAGATATTTTATGTTCTCTTCTAGTTTCTTGATCTTTTGGCTTTGCTTTATTGATTCTTGCTCTTTTACCTGCTCATTTTCTTCCAGTTGCCTAATTCTGACCTTTAAAGCCTGGTTTTCCTTTTCAGTTTGGTCAAATTGGTTTTGTAGTTGCGTGAAATTCTTTTGCATTAATTCCCACTTTTCCTGCCAGAAGGCTTCCATCTTTTTGATCATTTTTGATTCAAATTCTTCAAAAGTTTGTGGAGAGTTTCCATTTCCTTTGGAAGGTTTCAGAGCATTTGCTTGTGTTTCCTCTTCTATCTCCTCTGTATTTTGTATTTTTGCTCCACAAAATGTGTCCAAAGTTACCCCCTTCTTGTTTTTCTTGTTGTTTTGAGGCTTTTTTTCCTTCTGTGCTGTTTGCCATCTCTATCTGAGTGAGGGGGGCTGGCTCTTCTATTATCTGTCTGATGTTCAGTGGCTTTACCCCAGGCAAATTGTCTGCCTTCCTCAGGAAGCCTGCAATTGCTGGTGTTTCGGTGTTTTGATGTTACTACCCTTCTCAGTTCCCTCCCGATGCTTCTCTGTTGCCTTACTTCTATGCTCTGCGCATGGCTTGACACTCTCAGATGTATTTCAATGCCTTTGCTGGCCAGAGGAGCCTGCACTCTTAGGGGGAGTGGCCGTGGCTTCCCTGAGCTCCAAGGGCTGGTGATAGGATTAACCTCAGAATGAGTAGGCCCTGAGACAGGGACCTTCCTTGAGACTCAGATGGAAGGATCTGGTCAGGGGGTTACAGGCTTCCCCCATCTCTCTCTGTTTCCCTGCTGCCTGGGTGCCCCCGCGACTGGCTCAGGTTGTTTTCAAGGTGCGGCCTTCAGAATAGCTCCCAAGGCCCTTTTGCCTGCTCTGAGGTTCCTGATGCTACCTCGGATTCAGAGCTCTGGTTTGGGGGGGATGGGTCCTGGGACCTTCCTTTTGCCTATCCCTTAGATCCAAGTGATCTCGGGTTCTGACTTTTGGCGGGCCACACCTTTTGATCCAGGTCCAGGAGGAGTGTTCCCCGGGGTCTATTCTGTTGTTTGTTTTGAATTTCGGTGCCCTAGGAGCATTCAGTTTGAGATGGGTAAAGAAGGGTTTCTGGAGCTCTGAACTTTAGCTTTCTCTAAGCTGCCATCTTGACCAAAAGTCCCAGAAAAAATTCTTAAATGAAAAATTCTAATTGCTTGCTAATTCAGCATCATTTTCCCAATTGGTGAAAAATCTCATAGCAGTTCACTCAGTCACTCTCATTCTTACTCTGAGAAGCATTAATACATTGTTTTGCAACAAACATTAGCTCTGGTATCAGTCTTTGTCTGGAGCTATTGCTTGTCACAAGTCGTATCCCTGTCAGAAAAATACTTTTTTCTTCTTTTATTAATGCTGTTTAGTTATTAATAATGGCCCAGATTAGAAGAGCCGTGATTCTGATTGCTCTAAGTCTAAGAAAGATTAACAAGAATTTTCATATGTTCATTTAAGAAATAATTATTAAATATGAGATTATTATTATGTACTATTTTCAATTTACACAAAGGTTCTTAGAACCTATTGTTCATATAAAACAAGAGCCTAATCTACAAGCAGTATGGGCAAAAACAGAATGAACATTCAGAGTGGAATATAATGGGAAGTCTGAGGAGTCAGAGCTGGCTCCATGGAAAAGAGAATCTGCACTTGATATTTTTGTGGAATAATAAGATTTAGATAGATGGAGAGGACATTCAAGAATTAAACCATGAACAGAAGCATGGAAGTAAAAATGAAAAAAAATAGAAATCGGGATGGAAATCGACTTTGGAAGAAAGGTGTGACTTCAATTTTGGCCCTTCCAAATCTAGGGTAGAGAATTTCCTTTATTCTGGGAAAAAATTATGGCTAGATCTTAGAAACAAGGTCAAGATTGCAGATATAGATTTGTGAATATTCTGGATGGTGATAATAACAAATGTAACAACAACTTGCCTTCCTTTAGTCTTTTCTATTTTACAAAGTGTTTTCTATTTTTAAAAATAAATGAGATCTCTTAAAATAAGTAGAAAAGGAGTAAAAAGAAATAAGAACTCAGCCCTGGGAACACACCTATATTTAAAAGGCAAGACGTAAAAAAACAACAATTCCATCAAATAAAACAAGAAAATAGCAGTGTATAAATATGAGGACAGGATATGCATAACCAAGGGGACCCACTTACAAAGTAAAAGGAGAGGGCATCTGGATAACTTAGTGAATTGAGAACCATGCCTCAGACACTTCCTAGCTGTGTGACTATAAGGATAATTTTAGGGTTGTGATCTAATCTAAATTATTTTGGTTACCAGAGACAATCCCAAATAAAATAGCCAAGTCAGTTTGTTAATTTATGGTGATTTTAATTAATATAGAGGGTAGGAATTAAGGAGAAGAGAAAGTGGGTTTAGGATTTCTCCCGCCTGGCCTATAACAAGGAGAGTTCAAAGACCTCCTCCACAAGGTCTTTGAAGAAGATTAGAGGCTTTCTAAGAGGGTAGTGTTTGGAAGGTAAAGGAGAAAAGAATCAGCCTCAACTCTGAGAGAGCTCAGAGAAGATGCCTCACCTGAACTAGGCTACTCAGCTTCCCCCAGTATAGTGTCAAGGAAAACTCACTGCCAAACCCGGACAATAGCTGCCACAGTGCCAAGATGCCGAAATGCTCAGCAAGCTGCCACCAGAGCCAACTTTCCGCAGAAAGAGGCCAGAGAGAGGAAGTGACGCGAAATTTATAGATGGCTTTTACATCACTTTCCTGCATCTCACATGTAACAATTGATAGCTTAAGCTTGGCTTAGGATAGCCCAGGGGTCTGTCAGTTGTTTCTGATTTGTCATTTGCTAGCACATGTCTGTCATAGGCCATCCTCCTCAATACTTAATCCTTAAGTATGGGTGTAGACATTCTTGTTTTTGTTAAAATAAGTAGGGTGGAGTAATCTAAAGTTCACATGACCCTGGGTAAGTCATTTAACCCCCAATGTCTAGCCCTTACCATTCTTCTGCCTTGGAATGCATAAATAGTATTGATTCTAAGGTGGAAGATAAGTGTTTTAAAAAAAGTAAAAGGAATCTTTATTTTTTATTTACTTTTATCTCTATTTTTTCTAAGTATCCTTGTGGAAAATAGGCCTTGTAAAAATATTTTTTCTTTCTTTTCTGTCTCTGCTTAGGACTATAATGAAATTGTTTCTCCTTTTTAGGAAATCTATAGATATGTGAGAATTTTTATACTGATTATATAAATATGAGCCAGGATAGTTCACCATCATTGAAACTAGGGAATAAGAGTTTGAGTATGCCAGGAATAGTTAATAGCATTAACCTCTTGCTCTGGAAAATCAAAAGGCATTCCTATTGTCCCACCCATCATTTCTATGACTCTTTGGGTCTACTCCATTCCCTTCTCATTCCTTCCTTATATGTATTGTTTCCTTCTATTATATTGTAAGCTCCTTGAAAACAAGAAGAATTTGGTTTTGGATTGGTATCCCTAGAATTTATCATAGTGCTAGAACAGAGTAGAAAAATTATAAATACTTTTTTCACTCACTTATTCATTTGTTCATTTAAATAAGGTTAAAGAAAACATGAATGATGGAAAAAAAGATGTCAGTGAATCTGTCTTCTAAAGGACATAATACAAGAACAGTAGCTAGAGTGAGCAATAATTTAAATTTTGTTTTATTTTGTTTTTTTTTGCTTTTCTGAGATCATAGAATAATAATAAGTAACATTTATATTATTATAGTGCTTACTGTGTGCCAAGCCCTGTGCTAAGCCATTTAAAATTATCATCTCATTTTATCCTCACAACAATCTTGGGAGGTAGATGCTTTTATTATCCCAATTTTGCAGATAGAGGAAAGTAGATAAATAGAAGTTAAATGACCTCCTCAGTATCACGTAGCTAGTAAGCTAGGTTTGAATTAAGGTCTTCCTCACTCTAGGCTCTATGCTTTATCCACTGTGACTCCCAACTGTCTCATATGTAGAATTTAGAGTTTAACGGAACCTTAATGGCAATCTAATACAATCCCTTAGTCTATAAATTTAAAAAAGAGGCTGTGAAAGTCTGAGGGACTTATCCAAGGTGGAAAACACCTAAACATTTTTATTAGTAGTATCAGTAACTTAAAAAAATTCTAAACTTAAATACTTTGCAAAAAAAAATTTCATACACACAGCAGAACACACAAAAAAAGGATTCTATATAGAACTATGAATCTCCATATTTTACTGTTTGCTTTTTCAAAAACGCAGGAGTGTCATAGACCTTTGTTGTTTTTTTAATTAAAAACAGTCATGTTCTGTATAATCTTGACCATAGTTCCTTGAATTGAACTCCTTTTTGTTCTGGATTCTTACAGTAACTTGTCTTTGGTATGAAAGATCTGGATTTTGGCTATGACATTCCTGGGACATTTCTTTCAGGTAGTTTCCAAGAGGTGATTGGTAGATCCTTTCTATCTGTATTTTGAGCTAATATTTCTTGCAGTTTCATGGAGCCATTATAGGCAGCTAGCTGGAATAGTGGACCAAGGTACCAAGCCTTGAATCAAAAAGATCAAACTGTTTTAGTTATAACTAGTCCATACATACATATTTTTTAGCTGTGTGATGGGCAAGTTTTTTAACCCTGTTTTCCTCAGATATTGCAACTGTAAAATGAACTAGAAAAGGAAATGGCAAACCACTCCAGTATTTTTACCAAGAAGACCCTACCTGTGGTCAGAAAGAGCCAGACATGACTAGAAAACAATACCAGCAGCAGCATGGAGTTATTGATTTCTGTTTGATCTATTCTAATTTTCAGAGATTAAATTTCTTGTTCATAGTTTTCTACTTTTTCTTATATACTATTTGCTCTTCTAATTCTTTCCTTGGAAACATTATTTTTTTTTTATTTTTATCTTCTATGTTCCTTGTTGAAAATAGTTATAATGAAAAATCTTTTTCTCAATCTCTGCTCGGGATTATAATGAAGTTACCTTTTTATTTTTTTGGGGGTATCTCTGGACATACAAGAGCTTTTTATACTGCTTGCCTTTTTCTTTGATTTATTCATCTTACCAATTTTAGTTCCTATAGTGAGACTTTGTGTCCCTGGTTGCACTTTTGGATGGATTGGTTTGCCCTGTTTGCTCTTACGCCGAGTCCCCTAGGTTCTTTCACTGACCTCTACCTCCCAAACTTCCCCCAAACCCCAGTCTTTAAGGTTCTAACACCTCAGGGCACCTTCTGGGCTCTCTAGCATGTAGGTACAATGTTAGGCATGTTAAAGCCCCTGGGCTTAAACTGTCCCCATCTGAATGTTGCAGCATCAAGCTAGTTCTTGCCTACTGCTGCTTCCTGATGGTTTCTAAGATCCTCACTCCTTTTTATTTTTCTGACCACACTGGAGCTTTCTTATGGGAGCCATTCATTCTTGCTTCCTTTGGACATAAAACCTGGGAGTGTAAACTAGTGCCTGGACTTTCTCTGGTCTTGTTAGGAAATTATTTTGTGCAGGCATTGGCTTTGTTAGTGGGTCATCTTGGGCTTCTGAATGATCTCCTGTATGTTTCTAAAGTAGAAGAATTTCCTTAATGCAGTTTCTTATTATAAATCTTCATCATTATTCAGTCTGGTGAGAACTCCAGGTTTTTGCTGGACTAAGCATGAGAGAGCTTGGCAGTCTGCCTGCAGTTCAGGCAACCATCTTGGCAAGACATTCCTCTTGAGCGTGGTGGCACATTGAGGGAAAGGAGATTTAGGAAAATTAGTTGAAGTTTACCTTTAATGATTCCTACACTGTGTTTTCATCTCTCCTCTACCTCCCTCAGTGCCTCAGGCAACTTTCTTTCTTTTATTCAATCCTGCAGAGAAGGTACCAGTCTGCACTGGTAGGAGTTTCCTCATTTGTGGGTCCCTTCTACCAATGAAATCATAGGTTTCATCTCATCCCAAATTTTGTATATAATTATAAATATACTGACTATACATACATTCATACATATGCACATATGAATTCACAACCTATACATACATGTGTATATGTGTACACATGTATATGTGTGTGAATGTGTTGTTCCCTGGGAAAATATTAATTCCTTAAGGTTAAGGACTGTTTCAATATTTTGGTTTTTGTATCACTGAAACTTAGCACAGTTCTTAACACATAGTAGGCTCTTATTAAAGGATCAAAAAATTAGAAGGGACTTTATAAGTGATTGAGTCTAACCCCCTCAGTTTACAGATAAATGAACTGAGAACCAGAGAGATTAAGTGACTTGTCCAGGGTGATAATTAGTAATTGTTTGGAGCTGTATCCTTGTCTTCCTGATTCCAAGACCAGCACTTTGTTCCCTATGCCACTATATTATTTAATAATTGTTGCTTGACCAATTGGGGAGTAAGTTCAGACCACCATACAAATGGGACTATCCAGCCCCATGAAACTCCCCCTGACTAGTATAGGCATGTACAAGCCTATACTAGTCAGGAAATCTTAAAAATGAAATACCCTGATACCTTTGGATGTCATCAACATGCAAATAATGGCTGCCTCCTTGGGGGAAGCTGGCAGAAAATATTTCTTATGTAAATGCTCGTATCAAAAGAGAATGAAATATCAGGCTGCCAGCTCAAATTTCACAACAGCGCTCCAGCCTAAGCTTTCAGAGGGATGCTGGAGAGACTGAAATGATTTTCACATTCTGAAATATGCACTCCAGGGTCTCCTCCCTTTGTGGAGGATTATTCCGCCCCACTCCACATCTGTGACTGCTGCTGATTCCCCTTTCTCTGGGACCATAAAGAATGTATTTGAAGCTTAGAGTGAGTAAGTAGAAGGGGGGTGGAGGGGAAGGAGAGTTCTGTATTGGGAATTAGACTGATGGTCCAAAGTTACCAGCACCTAGCAGAGCTGACAATTAGAGGATGAGGAGAAAGGAGAATAAGGCTTTTGCATTTTTTTTCTGGGAGAAAGCCATCTAGGGCTTAAGTTAGAAGTCAGGCTATCCATCATGGCTTAAGTGAGCTAGTGCAAAGAAACTGAAATCAAAAGAGCATCAGCAAACAGTGGGAATTATTGAAGTTTCTATTCAGTTCCTTCTTCTTTCAGCTCAATGCTCTCACAGCTGCCTACCTCCCTTCCAAGGTTCCTTTCCTGAGGATGGTCTTTATGCAACATTCCAACCTTTGATAGCACCTGGAAGAAAGAATTCTTGAATGCTTAATTTTATGATCATAACAGGTTTCTTCTCTCTCTTCACACATGCACCACTTCTAGTTCATACCCACATCATCAATTCTTGCCTGGACTATTTCAACAGTATCCTAATAGTTCTCCCTGCACTGAGTCAGTCCCTTCCTTCACCATTAAATCCTCCACAAAGCTATCAAAATGACATTCCTAAAACACAGGTCTTATCCCTCTGCAATAACCTGGAGTAACTCTTTGTTACCTTTAGGATGGAATGTAAATCTCTTTCAACACTCAAAGCCTTCCCTTTAAAACCTGGCTCCAAGCTAACTTTCTAGCCTTATTATACATTATTCCTATTTACATATAATATAGTATGGCATTTCATCTCTGGCAGCCATGCCTGGAATGAATTCCTCATCATCTCTGAGTCTTAGGATCCCTATCTTCCTTCAATTACTCTCTAACTTCTGTCCAGAAACAAAGAAGCAAATAATGTCTTCCATAGAAGTAGAAACTGTAATTTCATGAGTGTAAGGAGGGTTCAGCAGAGCAGCTGTTCTAAGCCATCTAGGTAGGTACCTTCCCCATCACTCATAGTCTTAAAGAGCTACCTAGAACTCTGAAAAGTTTAAGCCATTTTCCTAGATCACAAAGCCAGTATGTGTCAGAGGCAGAATTCAAATCTAAATCTTCTTGGCTTTGAGGCTTCCTCTCTAGACATTTTGAATACTCTCACTTACTTTGTATCCATTTTGCATTATCTATACATGTACATGTTGATCCCTATTCCACACTCCACTCCCCACCCAATTAAATTAAGCTTCCTGAAAATAGAAACTGTTTTCTTCTTGTTTTACTAGCTCCACCACTTGGCATATTGCCAGACATTTAGGAAACTCTAAAATGATTGTTGATTAATTACAAGAGGACTATAACAGATACCTCAGATCCAATGAGTTATCACTTAGAAAGCTGGAGTGGTATACTGATGGAGTC
Organism: Monodelphis domestica; assembly: GCF_027887165.1. NCBI lineage: Eukaryota > Metazoa > Chordata > Mammalia > Didelphimorphia > Didelphidae > Monodelphis > Monodelphis domestica. The sequence continues at coordinate 549,426,134 of NC_077227.1, read as the reverse complement.
TCTTTCTATATTGAATATCTGCTCCTCAATAGACTCAACATAGTACATCAATTTTAAAACTCTCCAACTGCCTCCCTATCTCTGGAAAGAACATAGTAAAGGACTAGAGGCTCACACGCTACACATCTCACCACTGGAATACAACCAAGACTTGAGCCAGACTCAGCTCTAGAACCAAAGCTTCTGACACCAAGCCCTCAGCTCCAGGACCCAAACTAGGGTCACCACAGACTCAACTACCATGCATCTTGCTCTAAAAGATTATATTTGCAAAAAAAGGACTCTAATCCTAGTGCTAATCTTCCTTCTTCCCCAGAACATGCAAGAGAGCTGATCTTAATTTCTATTCTTCAAAGGATTTGTGCATATGGGGGCCCCAGTCTGAAGTTACTATACTTCATTATAGCAACACTTCATTCACACCCTGGCTATCTTCTTATTAGACACCATGCTAATGGCACAGAGAACATGCCTTGAATTTCTTAACCCTTTAAACTTTGTCATGTGTACCTTCTGATTGGCAAATGCTTCACTAACATCTTTATCTAGATCTGATCCTGCAATGTTTCCTTTACCCCTTAACCATCAGTACTAGCCTTCCTCACCTCCAGTCTCACCCCCAAATGACTTAGTATATATTTCATTTCTCATTTTCTATGTACTTGTTTTCCTTCCATTCCAACTCCCCAACAGAATATAAGCTCCTTGAGGGCAAGGACTATTTAATTTTTGTGTTTCCCCTGAATCTCTACTGATGTCTGATATATATATATATGTTTTGTGTTATATATTTATATTTATGCTTTGTGTTATATATATATTGTTATACACACACACACACACACACACACACACACATATATATATATATATTGTTAAATAAATATTTGATGAATCAAATGACTTATGTAAGCTAAATGACTTCAGGTTAAATCCTACCAAATTTCACCTTGACTTCAGCACTATAACCAGTAAAGTCACTCTGCCTTTGAAAATTCTTATTGGTATGAAAATCTAAAATGAATCTGTTTGAACAACAAAGCTAACTTGTTGAGTATGTGTCTAATCATGGTTTGAATTCTTGGAATTATTACAAAATAACATTCATTAGACCCCTGATACTTTATACTTTGGCATAGAGATGGTGCTTCTTCTCAAAGGCTCATCTAAAGTCTCTGTCAAGGAAATTTAAATGCTGGTAAGTCTTATCAAACTGGAATGATTTCAGGTATAGGCTCAGTAATGGACTCCATGTCTTGTTTCTTAGGACCAGACTGACTGAGTCTAGAGAGGTTCACCATCAGAATGGTCATCAGTTGATAAATTTTTCAACCATCACAACTACCCAAGGCCCTCTCCTGAGTTTTAAAGGGTTCTGCCTTGGTAGTGGGATTACCCACAAGGATGAAATCATGGATCTTTGAATAATTGAAAAAATGTCTCTTCCTACAATTGTTGCAAAACAATCCAAAGCAAACTAGAAAAAAGCCAGAGGAAGAAAATTTGAACTTTCCAAATTCAAAAAGCTGTTGAAAGCCATGCACATAGGTACATTTCTGGGACAGTGAATGCATGGAGGGTCCATGAAAGAAAACAAATATAAAGGTACCATAGTGTAATAGAGCAGTGAATTTGAAGTGATATATCCTGGATAAGATAGTCCTGGCTCTGCTCCTAACTTGTGTCATTTTAGGCAAGTTACCTACTTTCTCATCTATTAAACAAGAAGGAGAGGTAGTTGATATAATGGCTAAGGTTCCTTCTAGATTTTAATATGATGACTCTATGAACAATTAGTATATAATAATAAATATTAATGCAAAATAAGCATAAAGAGCAGAACAGGTAGGGAAAGGGTTGAAGGTACAACATAATGCTTGAAGCCATAGTAGTTATTACTGACTAGTCACAGGAAGGGAGGCTGTGAAATTCTCAGTCAAAATACATTTCTGTAGATTCATTCTATGACATTGGAAAAATCACTGTTATCTATGCTTTCTGAAATACAAAATGGCCATAACCCTATGTTTGGAAATAAAGGGATCAAAGGACAAGAAAACAATGATTAAGTAAGGTAAATGGTAAATAGTATCTATTTTCCAAAGAAAACATAGAGTTAATGCAGCAAAATGGCTGGGTCAAATGTTCTGAAAAATTGAGGCCATTCATTCAACCTGTAGGCCATCCAAACATTGCAAAGTGTATTTTGTGAATTCTCTCCTTACATTTTTTATATGTAGGTCCTACCTTGAGCAAATTCACAAAGTTGGTGAAGTTTACCTTTGATTAGGCAGTCACCATTTCTTTGACCATTCTCTTGTCCCTTACCCATGCATTCTGTCCCTGTTCTACTGCCTAATCCCTATTCAATCTCTAGGACAGATTCTGATATCCATCCCATTCACAGAATCATAGCACATTAGGTTAAATGAGATCTTTCATACTGTTTAATTCAAATCCTTGATTTTATAGTTCATGAAACTGATTTCCAGAGAGGAATAGTGAAAAATGATGGAGGGTTTTGGTGGATTGCAAGGTAATTGGATCAAGAGGAAATTGGCGCATTAGTGGTTTATTTCAGGGTTACTTCTTCCAGGGGAGCTACTTATGTTTTAAGACTTGCAGATGAAATAAATGGCTATTCAAAATGGAAGGGTGAGACTGACTAGTACTTTTCAAATCACATTTTGGGAAATTGTGTTTAAACCTAACAAATCAGTGGTAGCCCAAATCCTCAATTTCAAAATGTCAGAATGTGAAATCTTATGATGTCTTAATAGGGACAGAGTGGTGCATTGAGTAGTATCTGACTAGAGAGTTGGCAAATCCCAATTACAGTTCAAGCTCTTGATATGAATAAGCTGCAAATGTACTTATTTTAAGTGATGGAGTCTAAAAGGAAAAAGGAACATATATTTCATATAACCTAATATGTGCTCATCTAGGAGTCATCTCAACAGCATTATCACCAAATTGTCATCCAACTTATCCTCTGAATATTCCTATGAGAAGAAACCCACCACCTCCCAAGGTAGCCCAGTCTATTTTTGCACATCAGTAAGAAAGGCATTTAAGTGACTAATAAAGTTCTGGGTCTAGAATAAGAAAGACCCAAGTTCAAATCCAACCTCACACATTTACCAGCTGTGTGACCTAGGGTAAGTCATCTAATCTCTGTTTGCCAGATTTAATCTCCTAGAGAAGGAAATGGAACTACTCTAGGATCTCTGAGAAGTTATATCATTTTCCATACCCCTTATATGATTATTTTTTCCATTTATTTTTCCAGGTTGCATTTTTTATTTTTAAATAAATATATAATTTTATATAAATGCATAATATGAATATATTATATAAATTTAAATTTAAATAAATAATATTTAAATTTTTTCCCAGATTCTATGTCAATACAATTTAAAAAAAATATTTTCTTTTGATATTTTGCAATTCATGTTTTCTCTCTATGTGCTACCCTTCATCTCTCCCCAAGAAGATGGGCAATATGATATATGTTATAGATATACATATTTATACATATATTCATATAATATATATTTCTGTGCTAAATATAATGTAAAAAAATGATACATATTTCCTGCACTAGAGAAAAGTTCAAGGAGAAAATAAAGCGAAGGATGGTATCTTTCAATTTCCATTCAGACTCCATCTGCTCCTTCTAGGGCAATGGACATCCTTTTTCATATTCAGTCCCTTGTTGTTGTCCTGGATCCTTGTCTTGTTGATAATATTTAAGTCATTCATAGTTGATCATCATGCAGTATTGCTGTTACATGTACAACATTGTTCTCTTGGTTTTGTTCACTTCATTTTGCATCATTTCATATAAGTTTCTCCAGATGCTTTTGTGATTAATTTGTTAGTCATTTCTTAAAACACAATAGTATCCTATTATATTTACCTACTGCAACTTGTTCAGTGATTCTCCCATTGATAGATATTCCTTCAGTTTCTAGTTCTTTGCCATCACAAAAAAGAGTTGCTATGAGAATTTTTATATGGGTAGGTTTGCAGTTTTATGGCCTTCTGTGTATGGTTCTAGATTACTCTTTAGAATAATTGTATCAGTTTACATCTGGACCAGTAGTGTATCAGTGTTTCAATTTTTCTATGTCCTCTCCAACATTTATCATTTTCCCTTTTTGTCATATTAGTGCTGGGCAAGAGATAATACCACAGAGTAGTTTTAATTGCTATTTCTCTAATAAGTTGTTATTTGGAGCATTTTTCATGGGACCAAAGAGAGTTTTAATTTCCTCATCTAAGAGTCACCTATTCATATCCTTATGAATTTAACTCAGTTTTCTCTATATTTAAGAAATGAAGACTTTGTCAGAAAAAAAAACTTGCTATAAAAATTTTCCCCAGTTTGTTGTGATAGATATATATGCCTGAATGCGAATGTTATTTCTACTTTGTTCCAATGATGATGACAGTAGGATTTAAGAATTTCCTGCCACCCCACCCTCCCTATCTTCCATTCCACTGAATTCTTTCTTATATGCTTCCTCATGTGAGAAAATTTAACCCCAACTTTCTATCTTTTCTCTTTTCCCATTTCATTCCTCTTTCTTATCCTTTGATTCTTAAAATATCATTCCATCATAACCAATTGTACTCTGTCTATATATGTTCCTCTTCATTTCCCTAATAGTGATAAAGTTCTTTGCTTTGACAAATATCATATTCCATACCTTCTGATTCTTTGATATTGAAGCTCCTAGGTCCTGTGTAATTCTGATTGTGGTTTCACAATATTTGATTTTTCTTCCTGCTTTATATTATTTTTAGTCTTGACTTTGGAGTTCTGGAATTTAGCTGTAATAGTCCTGAGATTTTTAAATTTGAAATTTCTTTCAGAAGGCAATTAGTGAATTCTTAATTTCTCTTTTCTCCTCTTTTTCCAGAATATGAGGACAGCTTTCTCTGATATTTTTTCAATATAGTCTCAAAGTTCTTTTTTGTCATAGCTTTTCAATTAGATTATCTCTCCTGGATCTATTTTGCATGTTAGTTGTTTTCCTAGAGAGGTTTAAAATTTTCTTCTATTTTTTAATTCATTTAAATTTATTCTTTTTATTGTTTGTTGCTAGATCATGAAGTTGTTAGCTTCCATTTGTCCAATTCTAATTTTTAGTGAGCCATTTTCTTCTTTAAGGCTTTATACTTCCTTTATTAGGGAATTATTTTCCTTTTTAGGTATTATATTTCCTTTTTTAGGAAACTTTTCTTTGATAAGTTTTTTTCTAAGCTATTGATTTTTCCATCATTTTCTTCTTTAATTTTTTTACTAAGTTTTTATTTTTTTTCTATCCTTTTTTAGAACTCTTCCATTGGTTCATTTTGCACTTGACCTCCTTTCACATATCTCTGAGGATTCACACATTTTCAATTTATTTTAAACTCTTACCTTCCATTTTAGAATCAATACTATTTATTGGTTCTAAGGCAGAAGAGTGGTAAGGGCTAGGTAATGAGGGTTAAGTGACTTGCCCAAGGTCAAACAACCAAGAAGTGTCTGAAACCAGATTTGAACCTAGGACCTCCCATCTCTAGGCCTGGCTTTCAATCCACTGAGCCACCCAGCTGCCCCCCACATTTTCATTTTCATATTGCTGAACTCATATTTTAGTCATCTCTATTATTGAAATATTTCTATAGTAATAGGCCTTTCCTCCGTCTCTTGCTCACTTTGGAATTATGTTTCCCCTTCATTTTTTCAATATGCTAAAACTTCCTGCGGTAGAGGTAGTATTAGCTGGCACTTGTACTGTGCCTGGGTTTGGCTCAGCTCACTGGATCTCAGATTGAACACTCTGCAGAGGTAATTTGGTTGGCCTGCTGTTTGGAGGTTTTCAGTTTTTTTTTTTGATTCAACTGATTGGAGTTGAGTTCTGCCCAATCCTATGAAGGCTAGACCTTGTTGGACAGAGTTCCTCCTACCACTGCCTGTGCTAAGTCATGTCTGGCCTCTGTCCCTGGCTGGATTATGCATGGCCACATTTCTCCCACTGCTGCTTATTCTGTATTTAATTGGTTTCTGCTCTTACCCTGATGAGATTGGACCAAGCTAGCTATTCTCTTTCTCCTGCAGCTTACCCTATGTTGCAGTTCTGCTGTTGCTTGTTTGGTGCTCCTTCCTTTTACCCCATTGAGATGAATTCTCCTTGCTTTCTCTCAGTGACATTGTTTTGGGTCAAGCACTATTTCACCCCTTCTTCTGTTGGTACTTCCACCCCATATAAATTTTGAGGCATTTTTGTCCTTCTCTGGTCCTTTGGAGTGTGGTTGGCAGGCTCTGGGGGTTTCTTATGTTACCATCTTGACCTGATCTGATGCTGTCACTTCGGTGGCTGCCACTGCTGCTGCATGTATGGTTATTCTTTTGAAAACCTTTAATCAGAAGAATATAGTCTCCTGTTAAGGAAATTTTAGGAAGATGTATCATTTTCAGAGGAAATAAGGAATGCATGACTGTTCTATTCCCTTAACATTCTAACACAGGTCTCTGTTTTCAGGGCTAAGCTTAAACAATGTAGTAGAAAGATGACTGATTTTGGAGCCTACATAGTCTTAGTCAAGATAATTGATCTCTTTTCTTATCTAAGAAATGAAAGAGTGGGAAAAGGATAGATTGGATGACCTCAAACATTCACAAAATCTGAGAATTAAAGAATTTTGGAAATGGAAAGTAATTAATAGTCATTTACCCCAAATCATCCCTGAATAAGAATTCTATATTTACCATTCCTGAAAAATAGTCTTCAACATATGTTTAAAAAATTAACTAAGAATGAAAATACTATCTTCTGATGTAGTCTGTAACACGTTTCAATACAATTAATAATGAATTGTTTTGTCTTGCTGGAGAAGGTGAATATCAGGAATCCTGTCTCTGCAATACAAGTCCTATAACTCTGGGCAAGTCATTCAATTCTCCTGTCCTCAGTTTCCTCATCTATAAAATGTAAGCAGCACTTTTACTTCCATCCTCAGGCTAGTGAAGAAACTGATTTATAAACTATAAAGTTCTTCAAAATGTAAGATGCATGCTTTTATGAGGGGATGCGGGTACAGTGAAAAAGAGTGCAGAAGACGAAAAAGAAAAGGATCAAATCACCAAGGCCCATAATCATCAACATTTTATCCCTTTTGGGGGATCATATTTTAAAGGGAAAACCATGTAAACAAGTATAAAAGACTTGGACCTTGGGACCAAATAAGTTTATATCTTTAGCTAAAAAAGGCAGGTGTTTAAAATCAAATAACAATAACATAATTCATTACATCCCAACTGTTCTCTCTGTTTGTACCTCCCCTAACCTTGAGATACTGAGAATATTTTTATGAATTTTTATGCCCAGCTATATCTAAACTTCTGCTCTTAGTGATAAGTGGCCGAAAAGATTTTTAAATTCTCTCTTGAGTCAATATGTGCTCATTGTTTAAAATTGGAACCCACCCATTCCTTATTCCTCTTACCATTTTTGCCTCTTGAAATTAACCAAACCAACATTCAAGAACCAGTTGAAATGTCGCATCCTCCATGAAACCTTCCCTGACACTGTGAGACCAAAATGATCTGATTTCACTTTCCAACATTTAACATGTTCTAATATACTTTATTGTTTTGTGTATGTTTTTCACTCTCCCCTGTTAGGTATGCTCTATAATTATGGAGATTTATATGAGAGACCTGAGTGAGCATAGTTTAATCTTTTCAAATTATATGGGAAGAAATAAGTCCAAGAAGATTAAATGACTGGTATAGAAACTCAAGGTTTCTCCCTCTTGTTCTAAGATCAGGTTCCCTCTCACATATCAAGGATTAAGCCTACATGTCCTTAGCTTCTAGAACAGGGATATCAATACAGTAAAAATCTAAGAAACGTTTGTTGAATGTCATGAGCTGATCAGGACTTCTGAACTTAGCCCTGATTTAAAAATGTTAAATATGTATATTTAAGAACCAAGAAGCCTGGATTTGAGTTTGGATCTTCTGGACTCCAAATCCAAGACTCTTTCCACTGAACCACCAGCTATCTTGAACACAAAGAGTCAATGAGGGAAGTATCATAAGTATTATATCACCAAGTACAAAAAATGAAAATCTTAAAAATAAAGTAACTTGGCATCATAGAGTTATACATTTAGACTTAGAAACCACCTTAGAGATGACGAAGTCAAACATTATTCCAGCTCACAAACATCAGTTTCAGAGCCAAGATTTTTATTCTAGGGTTTTTGACTCCATGTTTAATGCTAACATAGCCAAGTCAATGTCATAATTCATTCACTAAAACTCATATATTTTATTTGAGGAATTCCTCAAACCCTTACTTGCTAAAATTTTATTCTTGTTTCATTACTATTACTACTTTTACTAATAATAACTATAGGGGGCAGTCAGGCAGTTCAATGGATTGACAGGCATGCCCAGAGATGGGATGTCCTGGGTTCAAATATGTTCCCAGATATTTCCTGTGTGATCCTGGGAAAGTCACTTAATGCCCATTGCCTAGCCCTTACCACTCTTCTGTTTTAGACTCAATACAGAGTATTGATTCTAAGATGGAAGTTAAGGGATTTACAATAATAATTATTATTATCATAATTTCAGGCATCTAACAAATGTATTTATTTGATTTCTAACAGATAATAGATTATAAGCAATTAATGAGAAGAATGAGGAAGGGTTTGCCAATAGATGTAGACACACTGAAAGCAGTAAGAAGTGAGGGAAAGAGAATAATAATCATATGTGGAGTTCATATAGTACTTTAATGTTTGTAGAGTTCTTTACAAATATTATTTAATTCTTTTTTATTCATAAGGACCCAAAGAAGTAGAAGCCATTCTCCCTATTTTACAGATGAGGAAATTGAAGACAAGGAAGGCAAATAATAATAATAATAATAATAATAACAATAACAAGTGTTTATATAGTGCTTGTTGTTCTTTTGTCTTTTGTTTTCAAAGAGGATCAGTGACATCACAATGGTGATATCTTGACTTGCCTCTGAATTGGATTTAAGTGAGGAAGCAAAGACTAGTGGCAGGAAAAAAATCAAGAATACTGGCAATGACCTTTGGATGCAATGGATGACCTTGGTATCTTCAGTGGCTGACCAAACTCTAGGAGCTCCACAGTGCTTGGTTCAGCCATGTTAGCACTTATTTTGTGCCAGACACTTTGACTAGTGTTTTACAAATCTCATTTGGTCCTCTCAATAACCCAGGAAGGTGAGTGTTTTGTTATCCCTATTTTACAAATGAGGAAACTGAGGCAAGCAGTGGTCAAGTGTCTTGTCCTAGGCCATCCCCTTGGTAAGTTTCTGAGGCTTTATTTCAAGTCTTCCTGCCACCAGGCCCAGTAATTTATCAACTGTGCTACCGAACTTACTCTAGAGAGAAAAACTATCAGCAGTGGACACAAAGAATCAAAAAACACAGCAGCCTGGGTCCTAAAGAACTCTGATTATAGAACAAAATAACATTTAGGGACCCAGATTCTGTTAGCACTGCTTAAATAGGCTCATGAAATTTCCTTTGTTTAAGAAATAATAAAAATACATAATGTCTTTTAGGAATATTTGCTTCCTAAACTATCATAAGAACAATGTTCTGATGCCTAAAGGATAAAGTTTGGATATCTGGGGGTTGGCAGGAGGGAGAACACTTTAAGTAATAGCTCATTCACTGTAAGACAAGATTAATAAGGCATCGCTATAATGATGCTAAGAAGGAGCAGCAATGTGGTAAACAAACATACAGAGATCCTTGTAAAAAAGCATTTATAAAACCTTCCGCAGACTTAAGATGATTATAATCATGGTCAACCCAAACAAAAGCCAATGGACTGCAAACTGGCAAGGGATTTAGCAACAGAAAGTAATGATTAATGGCAATGCAACAACTGGGCCAAGATGTCCACCAAACTGGTTATTAGGCCAGGTTAGATTTACCACCTTTATTAATGAGCTGAAGGAAGAAATAAACATCATATTAACTAAATATGCAGATTGAATTCATGAAGTGTTACCCATGTACACAAGGGAGAAAAATATAAGTATTCAATTATTGGAAGGGCTGTCATGTGGAAGAGGGATTAGGCTTGTTCTTTTGATCCCTGGAGGGTAGTACCAGAAAGTTGAACTTGCAAAGAAGCAAATTTGGGCTTGATATAAAGAAAAACTTCCTTACAATTAAATCTATCTAGAAAGCAGTGTCCCTGGAGGTAATAAATTACTCCTCTTTAAAATCTTCAAACAGTATGAATACCATCAGGTATGTTGTAGAATGGATTCTTTTTTCCATGTTTGCACTGGACCAATCACCCCTAATGTCTTTTCTAACTCTCAAATGTTGTGATTTTATAATAAAATGATTTTATGATTTGGTGATTTTTTTTTACTAGTGGTGGATTTTTTCGTACTTTCCATTTGTTTTCTCAAATATTATCTCTCACATATTCAAAATGTGTGTAGTGAATATCTACTATGTGCAAAGTCATGTAAGATATCTAGCACACATGAATGATTAAAATGAAATATTTTCTCTTGAGAAGACTATAATCTAATGAATGAAAATAGAGACCTAGAAACATCATCTTTTCATTCAAAGAGCACTAGACTTGGGGATCATAGATCTAGAGATGGAAGAGAATTTAGAAATAATCTAATACAACACTCTCATTTTATGAAGGAGGAAATTAATATTTATTTCCCAAGGTTACACAGGTAAGTAGCAAAACCAGGGACCACATCCAGAAATTTTGACTCCACTAAAAGATATTTTCATTACTTCTAGAAAACTTCATCTTAATCAATAAAGCTTATCATTCTTGTTTGTTAAGTTCTTCCATGTATGCTGACTCTGTTATCCAAGTTAACCATCTTACCTAGTGTCAAGACCTCTATATGACTTCATCCAAGTCATTGAAAAAAAGGTTCAACAGGAGAGGTTAATGACAGGTTCCTGTGGCATTACTCTGTAGGCCACCTTCCATGTTGACATTAACATATTAATAATTACTCTTTGTGTCCATCCATTCAACCAGTTCCAAATAAACTTAATTATATCATTAGCTAAGCAATTTCTTCCCATCTTAACCATGTACATAGCATGTGAAACTCTGTCAAATACTGCAATGAAAACTAATCATATTATGTTTATGGTAGTCTAGTAACTCTGCCATTATATAATCTACCAGTCTAGTAACTCTGCCAAAATATAAAATGAGGGTCAGATTAGCATCCCCTGTTCTTCATAAAGCCATGCTAGTATTTAAGTGAATGACAATTGGCAATCCCATTGTCAACGAGTAGAAAAAAGGAGGGATGAGAAAAAACATAGAAGAAGGGAGAAGAGAGGAGATAGAGAAATAGAAGAAAGACAGGGTAAAGAAAATAATGCTTTGTTTTGTCACCTATAATTCCCGAGAGGTGAAGAAGAGGAAGAATCCTTTAAAAGAACAGAACTATCAGTCAGTAAGCATTAAGTGACCACTACGTGCCAGGCACTATGATAAGTGCTGAGGAAAATAAAAAGAGAGTGCCAAAGATTGATTCTATTCTTGAGGAGCTCAGAATCTAATAGGTAAGACAATAACCTAACAAATATATTCAAACAAGTTACTTATATGAAAATGGGAAGTAATTAAAATTTAAATAGAAGCACTTGAATTTAGAGATGTTTGGACAAATTTCTTGTGGAACATAGAATTGTGGTTAGAATGTTAAGGACACCAGAAAAGACAGAGAAGGGAGAATATTCCAGAGATATGGCACAGCCAGAAAAAAAAAAAAACAAAGCCAGAAGATGAAATATCTTATTCAAGGAATGGCAAGTAGGTCAGACTCTTTATATACTAAAGAGTATATGGCAGAGAATAAGATCTAAACAAACTGGAAAGTATGTTTTCCCTATAACTACTGAGTGCATTGGTAAAAGGCTGTGTGACCTATAAAATAGATTCTGCCTCTGTTTTATAATGAATACCTATGAAGTATTGATTATTTTAGATTTAATACTCTTATTGTAAATGTCTTAGGTTTGTATAAATGGAAACATCCTGGTGAGGGCTTGAAATTAACAGTGTTGAGTAAAAGAAGCATAACCCTTATGAGAGGGCTTTATGTAGACCCTTGAGAGAGTGTTAATAATCATTACTCTCATAGATTAATAAATATGAAATACAAAAAATACAAAGTTAATTTTTATGAGGATTTTATGACAATGTATAAACAACTAAGGTAAGAGCACAAGAATGTATTCATTGCATATTATGTTCTAGACACTATGCTAAGTACTTTTACAAATATCTCATTTGATCCTCACAACAACCCTGGAAGGTAGGAGCTACAATTATCCCCATTTTACACTTAAGGTAGACACACAGAGGTTGACTGCTTGCCTAGAGTTCAAAGTTAGTCATCTGAGGCCAGATTTGAATCACTTTTTCCTTTCACTAGGCTATCCACTTTGCTGCCTAATTTAGTAAATCTAGAAAGGTCTCTTATGGCACTTTCAGGCAGTAAGGAAATTTTGAGGGGAATTGGAGGTATTTTGTGGATTAAAGAAGAAAATTGTGAGTCTGATGAAATAGATACCAATAGATGCCAAATAATATTTTTTTCATCTATCATTATCCCTATTGCCCTTAAAAGGTTTTATTTGTTTGTTTATGTTGGGGGTGAAGGGAGGTTCTGGTGATTAAAATTTATAAGCCTTACCCAAAGGTCTATTACTGGCCTTCTTCTACATATTCCTAATGATTTCAACCACTTCTCCCACTTCAATCTGATCTTTATGTAAATGATTCCCAAGTGAATATACTTTAGCCTTGAACTAACTTCCAATTCCTAAAACCTAAATCTCTAACTGCCTGTTGAATTCCTTCAACTGGATGTCCTATTAAAACTTTAAATTCAGTCCTTTATAGCCAAACTCATCACTTCCCTTCCCAAAAAAGGAGATCTTTCTTCTGAAGTAACATTTGGTTGATGGTTCTACCAATCTTCTAGTCACCAGGGCTCAAAATTACAAAATTGTTTTCAAATTTTTTCATCATTCTTGTTTCTTACTCCAAAGTACCTTTTATAACTATTCTTTCCTTTCTATTTTAATTTTCCCTATTGTAATTCAAGACTTTTTTGCTTCTAGTTAGACTATTGTAATAGCCTCCTAAATTGCTCTTCCTGCTTCTAATCTTTCTTATATCTTTCACAGCCTTGCAAAATCATCTTCCTAATACATATCCCTAATCATTTAATTCATCTACTGATAAAAATTCCAATGACTCTCCATTATTATTATGATAAAATCCAAAGTTCTTATCCAAGGTCATCCAAAATCAGAACCAGCCTACCAGACATTATTTTGTACTAATGTCTACATGTACTCAATATCCAAGTTAAAGTGTATAGATAATCTACAAATATGTTATGAATATTCCTTCAGTGCCTTTTTGAAGCATTCCTCATGACTAGGTTATTCTCCTTCCCATCTTTGTCATCCATGAAGTCCTAACTCTAATAAAACAATCTAAAACTTTTATTACCTGTACTGGACCCCATTTAGTATTAGACACTACTTCTTTAATTCCTCATTTTAGTGAATATAGCATTATTATGATATTATATTCTACCTTACATGATGAATTTAGCTTAATAATGGTACATTGTTTTCATATTTATACATGCATATGCATATATGTATTTTGCTTCAAGATTATAAAGCACTTCTGCATGTTCTGTATCATTTGATATTCACAAAAATTGTTGTGTATACATATGGAATTCAATATGATCACCATTTTACAAAAGAAAAAAATGAAGTTAAAGAGAATCTCAATGATTACCTGTAAATAAGGAGTTAGATAGGAAAAAAGAGCACAAACCTAATACAGAAACATTATTGTAGTCATGAGAAATGCAGGTCTCAGGACAGACAGACATTGCTGCTTTTCCTCAGTTAAAAGACAGGAATTTGAATGTGAAATGTTCTTAGTATCAAGGATGGCCACATCATACAGGAGGAATCTTTAGATCCCTCTCCCAGTTCTTTGACTTGAGTCTGCTTCCCAAAATGTTATTTTGTATTTTTTCTGTATTTCATATTTATGTTTATGTGTACAGTCTTGCTTTCCCTCAAAAGAATATATATTCTTTAAGGACAGAGAAATTTCCTTTTGCCTTTGTGTCCTTGGTTCATGGAATAAAGTTGATGCTTAAGAAATATTCATAAAAAATAATTGAAGTATCTTTGAAGCTCATTTTTTCTCTATTTTGCAAAAGCTTTACTGTATTTGTATAATAAAAAGAAGTGTCTGTGTACAGAAATAATGATCAATGAACTGTGAGCTCCATGAGAGGAGGGATTTTTTTGTCATTTTTTATATATGCACTTAGCACAGTGCCTGAATTATAGCAGACACCTAGTATAAGAATTTAAAATTTAGACTTTTATACTAAAATGAGAATTCTATAGTAATATTGTGGTTGCCGATTTAAAGGTATTATAACTAAGGTTAAAATGACTTTTAGTAGCTTTTATTTACAAAGATGTGGGAAGAGTGAGAGTGGGAAAATGTGAGAAGGTAGAGAATTATCTAGCCTATCACCCTAAGTGTTTCTCCATTGTGGGGCTCAGCCCTGGGAGGGCTTTACCACATCCATTGTCTCAATCTGGATTTTCTGGTAATTGTTAGCCAGAAGTCTGGTGGTGTCCTCAGCAAGGGTAATACTAATGAAGCCTCCTCTAGGAAAGGAAAGCCTCTCTGGAACCAATCTCTCCAGAAGCCAGGAAAGGAAGGCCAACTACTCACCCACCCAAGGCAAAATCCTCCAACACTGAAGTCCAAAGGAGAAGATCCAGGAGTAGTCCTCCAAGAAGCAGTACAAGAGCCAAAGTCCCAGCTTGAAGTGAAGTCAAAGTCTGGAGTACCTTGGACAAGAAGTTCAGGACTTTTTGTAGTCTTTTTTCCACGTTACATTCTGTCCCTTCCTCCACTTTATAGGAACCAATTGCATTATTTCAATTTGCCTAGAACTGCCCAGGGGGGCAGGGTTGTTGCCACTGAAGTAGTCACCCACTTTATCAAGTGACTTGTGAATACTCTTACTTAGTGTTAAGTAGGGATGCTTAATTTTTTGATTGATTAACTTAAAAATTGTTGAATTATAGACAAAGAGAGTTTAATTCACTCTTCACATAAATGCTTTTCAACTTGACTTTCTATTATGTTTCTATCTGATGACCCAGTTTATGAGAAATAATACTAATGGGACCAAATAAAAAACATATTAACCTGAATTTTACTCCATATAGTTTCTGCTTTCTGAATTCTATAACTTTAAGTTAAATAATAAGTAATGGCTATTCCATTACCAGTATTACCCCCTTTGTGAAATTACATAATTTCAGTTCCCAACTGGAATAGGAACCAATTATATATGAAGGGTGTGTTTATAATTCATTCCTTGTTACCAAAAACCACCAAGTCCAACTTTATAAGCATATTAAGGTTCATTAGGGTAGAAAAAGTAGAAGAGAAAAAATGGAATTGGAAGAAGAGGGAGTCAAGTGACCAAAAGGACAACAGAAATGGGAAAAACAAGGGTGTCACATTATAGCCCCTCTTTCTATCCCCAGTGAGACAGAATTAGCACTTGATTCCTACAAATCAATCCTATGCCTATTCTTCCTAATGAAAAAAGCTACTAAAACTATGGCTTCATCTAGCGCAATTTGGCCTTGCCGGGGTCCAATTGGTCCCCTGTGGACCCACACTCTCTACTCCAAGCATTGATCTGGGGAATTTGGAATGGAAAGTTGAGAGATGCTGAGTATGTTTTCTATATTCAGCTATGTCAGCTAAGTCTAGCTTTTCATAGTTCCCTGGATGGTGGCAGAGAAGAGACAATATAGCATGTGATATTTTACATATAGAGAGAAAGCACTGCTGACATTCTACAAATTTAAAATTATTAATATTAATTATTTAATAATAATTATTAAATTATTAGTATTTACTTCGTGATTAATATTACTATAATATTAACTATATTAGTAAAGCTATTTTAGATAGAATAATACATGCATATGTATATGTGTGTGTGTTATTGTTCAATTGTTATCAGTAACATCCAACTCTTCGATACTCCATTTTGGGGGGTTTTCATGGCAAAGATAATGGAGTGTTTTGCCATTTCCTGTTCCAGCTCATTTTAGAGATGAACAAAGTGAGGCAAATAGGATTAGGTGCCTTGCCTAGGATCACACAGCTAATAAGAGTGCAAAGTCAGATTTAAAATCTGGAAGAAGAGTAAATAGACATTTATGTATATGTGCCTATTATATATGTATATATATACATACACACACTATAAATATACATATACACACATTCAAATCAATCTCTCTCTCTCTCTCTCTCCTATTTTCTTTCCATATGCCAATAGATTTTCTTGAATACTCTTTAGGCATTGTGTATTCGACTTTGGAAAGTACTGCTTTCAGTATCATCTGGCATAACCCCTTCTTTCAAAAATAAGGAGCATAGAAAAGGTAAAATCAATGACTTTCCCATAATGATCAATGTAATTCATAACTAATCCTGGATTCAAATTGAATTCTGACTCTAAATACCCTGTCTTTCCACTGTGTTGTCCTGCTTCCTGAAATGGAATGTGATTTCTGTCTTCATATGTGAAAGAGAGGTGCTTGTTGAAGGGAGATTAAATGTGTTTAATTTGAGCAAGAAAGCTGAGAAAGGAGACATGGGTGGAAGTTGAAGGGAGACTAAATTCCTCTGCCTGCAAGGTCATACTTCCTAATAATAAGAGCTGACCTAAAACAGAATGAAGTAGTAAGTTACCCATCACCAGAGGTATTCAAGTAAAGGTTGGATGACTAATTATCAGGATACAGCAATGGGAACTTTTGCCCAAGGATAGTTTGGAATAGATGAGCTTTGAGGTTCCTTTTCACTCTGAAATTCAAGACTGCTAAGATGAATGATTGCTGAGTCTGCTGGTTTCTATTTGTCAGAAGATTCCTGCAAGGAGTTATTCCATTTTCCCTAAGGTCATGCATGCCTGCCTCAGAGACTCTGACAGCAAATATAAATGCAGGGCATGAGACCTGATTTTCAAGAACTCAGGTCAGTAAAGGAGTTTCATATTATTCCTATTCACCCACACTACTTTCTGGTCAAAAAAGTAATTTCCCAAACTTTACTGTCAATGTCTTGTTCCCCACACATTTGTGTATGTCAGCCCCCGTGCTTGAAATCCACTGGCTCTCCACCCCTAACTGTCAGAATAGTCTCAACTCAGGTACCCTGAAAACTTCTTCAATCCTCTCTGCCTCAGCCTCCCTTACCTGTATACTTTTCATGGAGTAGTACGCCTCTGCAGCTAGTTCATATTAGTTCTCCAAAACAAGTTGTTGAATTTGCAGTGTGGACACTTCCACCTTGGAAATCTGCAAATGTTACAAGTCACAGCTTGATTTATTATCTTGTTGATTGTCTAAGCTTTAAAACAGTGATGAACAAAATGCAGATTTATCTTTAAAGACTTTTGTATATAATACTTTTTTGAATCCTATAGACATTTTTATCTCATTGACTTCAGAAGCAGAAGGGACCTGGGATGCCATTTGGTCCAACTTCTCCATTTTCCAGATGAGGAAACAGGTTATGTTCTATCTAATCATCAGAACATGAATTTTTTTAAGTTCCAGAAAAACTTTATTTAAAAATGGAGCTTTAAATACTTTAACAAAATAATATAGGAAATAAATCTAACAAAAATAAATAAGGAGAATAATGTGTTCATACAAAATAATAAATAGTAAAAGGCAAAATGCTTATCACTGAACAAAAATGTGTAAACTCTTGAAAAAAGTCTTGGGAGACAATTCTACAAAGTAATATTTTTCTAAGTAACTTCTTACCCTTTCCACTTTCATATGGTTAAATTCCATACCCAAACATTGAGGACAAGAAGGAATGATGGTGGTTATTTGGATGGATCCTTTATTTTTTTTTTTTTCATGGGGATTGATTGTGTTTTGTTTTGCTTATTCTTTTGAACTATTTCACTCCTTTTCATTTTTTTCTAAAACCATTCTGAGACTTCTTTTGATAGTGTGGAGAATTTAGGTTTCTGTGAAAAATATTCCTTTTTCTTAGATTTAAAGAAAAAAAAAAACACCTGGAAAGCAGAACTATTTCATTTTTGCTTGTAACCACAGGGTCATGTATATATTAAGCATGTACTATATTTTGTTGGAGTGAGGAAAGCAGGATTGTATTAAAAAGAGATAAAGATAATGATACCATGGAGAAGGGGGTCTATGAGAGCACAGACAACAAAGAGGGAATGGCTGGTGGCTCAAAGATGAGAGCTGGACCTGGGGCGAGGAAGACCTAAGTTCAAATATACTTTGGCTACTTGCCCACTGTGTGACCCTGAAAAAGTCATTCAACCCGAGTTTCCTCACTCATGAAATGGGAATAATAATAGGACCTACTTTCCAGGGTTGTGAATATCAAATGAAAATATTTGTATACTGCTTAGCACAATGCCTGGGCACATAGTAAATGCTATATAAACATTAGATTGTTTGTTTGGTTTTTTATGATAGTAGGGCAATAGTTAGGAAACATGTAATAAGGAAGGTTTAATAAAGCAATTACTACTTGATTTTAGAGTTGTAATACATGGGTTCCAAGACTTACTTTACTGCTTGTCACCTATGTAGGTAGTAATTGGTATCATTACCTTGACTCACTTTCCATTCTAAAATGGATTCCAGGCAGGCTGAGTCAAGATGGTGGCATAGAGGCAGCAAATGTTCAGACCTCTGAAAACCCTTCCTTACCGATTATAAACTAAATGCTCCTAGGGGACTTAAAATCAAACATAACAACAAGAGAGAGCCAAGGAACCCACCTTATGGATTCAACTTAAAAGGTATTCCCCCAAAAGCTGGAATTTGAGAACACTCAGGTTTAAAGGGAAGGAAGAAGGAAAGGTCTGGGATCCCTCCTCCACCTAGAGTGCTAAGCCTCCAATGTCAGCTGGAACCTCTGGGAGGGTAAAAGAGCTGGTCTGGAGGTAGTACCTTGTGGTCAAAACTGTGCCAGGCTCAGAGCATTCAACAAAAACAGTGGGGATGTAGATAGAGGAGAAACACAGAGCTTAGATCAGGAGGCACAGTTGCAGCAGTGGAGATATTCCATATCCCCCCCCCCTCCTTCCCAAGGTTTTGGTCCCAGGGCGCATCCAGCAACCCAACCAGACTTAATCCCATTAAAGCTTCCAGAGGGCAGAGAAGCTCAACCACCAACATACCTCCCCCACAGAATGCACAGAGAGATTTACTGACAAAACTCCAAGGGTGAAAGAAGAAAAACAAGCCCAAAACCACCAAAAAAAAATGAGATGAGAAAGAGCTCAGGCAACAGCAGGAAGTAAAGAAGGTGTAAATATGAGCAAACAACAGAAAAAGAAAAAAGAAGTTACAATCAACACTTTCTATCAGGCAATGAAGAAAGAGCAAACAGAACAGAGAAGGATGAGGGAATTCAAAGCAAAACAAAACAAAACAAAACAAACAAACAAACAAACAAAACAACAACAACAACAACAACAACAAACAGAAAACCCAGGAAATTTGATACAGGCTCTGGAAGAACTCAAAACACAATTCAAAACAAAATTAAGAGAGGCTAAAGTCAACTTTAAAAGCAAGATAAGTCATCTGGAAACAGAAAACAGTGTCTTGAAAGACAAAATTAACCAGATTGAAAATGAGGCAAAGGAGATGAAAGAGGAGGCAAAGACGATGAAAGATGACCTGCAAAGAAAATCATACCAGAAGGAGAAGGATGACCAAAAAGCCAGGGATTAAATCCATTCTTTAAGAAATACAATGCAACAATTAGAAGCAAGTGAATTCACAAGGCAGCAGGACAATATAAAACAAAATCTAACAAATGAAATAATTGAGGAAAATAGGAGGAATATCATTCACAAAACAAAAGATTTAGAAAATCATTCCAGGAGAGATAACTTAAGAATCATTGGTCTACCAGAAGATCATGACAAAAGGAAAAGCCTGGACATCATACTACAGGAAACTACCCAAGAAAACTGGCCCAATATTCTAGAACAAGAGGGAAAAATGGAGATTGAAATCATCCACAGATTATCATCTGTAGTTAATCCCCAACTGACAACACCCAGGAATATTATAGCCAAATTTAAGAACTATCAGACCAATGAAAAAAT
Source organism: Monodelphis domestica (assembly GCF_027887165.1). NCBI lineage: Eukaryota > Metazoa > Chordata > Mammalia > Didelphimorphia > Didelphidae > Monodelphis > Monodelphis domestica. The sequence continues at coordinate 549,405,813 of NC_077227.1, read as the reverse complement.
ATAACAAGCTGCTAAGAAGAAGTCATTTAGATACCATGGAACCAGAGTGAGAATAACACAGGATCTCACTACATATACACTGAAGGACCAAAAGGCATGGAATATGATATTCTGGAAAGCAAGGGAACTAGGTTTCCAACCAAGAATCAACTACCCAGCAAAACTTGCTATATTCTTACAGAGGAAAGTATTGTCATTTAACAAAATAGAAGATTTCCAAGCATTTGTAAAGAAAAGAGCAGACCTGAACAGAAAATCTGATGGCAAAACACAGAAATCAAGAGAATCATCAAGAGGTAATTAAAAAAGAGGGAAAAAATAAAAACAAAACAAAAACTTTTTAAAGAGACCTAATAAGTTAAAATATGTATCCCCATAAGAGAAGCCATCATTGGTAACTCTTAAAAATCGTTATTAATACCTGGGCAGCTAGAAGAATTACACTTAGAGGGAATAGTGACAAACTGTGTAGGATGAAATGCCAAGACATAAATATGTATATATATGTATATATGTATAAATACATATGTGTGTGTATACAACTAGAGCTAAAAAAGAGGTTACACTACTAAAAAATGGGAAAAGAAACAAAAGGGGGTAAATTTATATAGCACAAAGAAGCTCATGGTGGGGGAGTTGGGAAGAGAACATCAATACACCAGAAGGGTAAAGAGGTTGGAGATAGGAAATACTCAACTCTTACATGCATTGAAATTGACTCAAAGAGGAAAGAATAATCCAATTCACTGGGGGCAGAGAACTGATTTGTGCCTCATAGGGAAGTAGAAGGGTAACAAATAGACTGGTGGAGAGAGAAGCAGTACAATGGAGGGAGAGGGTGGGGGATAGTTTAAAAAGATTTGAAAGGAAGTAAGGGGGGAATAAGAAGGCAGTAAGAAAGGGAAGTAAAATAAGGTTGGGAGTTAGGGGGACTGATTAAAAACAAAATATTGGTATAGAAGGAAATAGTAAAAGAATAAAAGTCAAGACTAGGAATAGAAATTAAAATTCTGGGGAATACACAGCTGATAATCATAACTCTGAATTTGAATGAAATGAATTCACCCATAAAATTCAAATGAATAGCAGAGTGGATTAGAATCCAAAACCCTACCATATGCTGTCTACAAGAAACACACATGAGGAAGGTAGATATGCATAGGGTGAAGGTAAGAGGATGGAGCCAAATCTATTGGGCATCAACTGATAAAAAGAAGGCAGGAGTCTCAATCATGATATCTGACAAAGCCAAGTAAAAATAAATCTAGTTAAAAGAGATAGGGAAGGTAATTACATTCTGATAAAAGGGAGTATAGACAATGAGGAAATATCAGTACTCAACATGTATGCACCAAATGGCATAGCATCCAGATTTCTAAAGGAGAAACTAGTGAAGCTCAAGGATGAAATAGAAAAACTATACTAGTGGGAGACCTGAACCTTCCTCTATCCAAACTAGATAAATCAAACCAAAGTGAATTGAGATTACTTTTTTCATCTGTTTTTATGTTTAGCATTTAACATGGACCCTAGTACATGATTTGTACTTTTAAATGATCATTGAATATGGGGGTGTATGGGGTGCTCAGGGAGGAGTACTATCTTTGGTATGGAGGGCTTGTCGTGCCCTCCTAGGGCAGCTCTCCAGCCTCTGACCCTCACCTAACACCCAGCTCTCACTTGTGGCTCCTAGTAGCTGTTAGCATGTGGCAGCGGCCACACCCTGAACAACGGCTTCGACAGGCCGGCTAAACCTTGTGAGGGTAGCCATCGGGTCATAGACCCCTGGTGAACCAGGGCTTTGCTCACCCAGCATGTGAAGACTGCTTCGGCGGAACAGGTGGAAGAAACCAACAAGAAGGTTCAACGGCTGAGATGGCGATGCAGCAAGGCACTGTGGTGTGCTTAGGGCTTGTTGGAGCACAAAAGACAACAAGGTCATCCAATGCAGCTGAGGAAGTCTCCAGATGTAATGACTTTTCAAGCCACTGGACCCAGGCTTCCAACCCCCAGAGAGTGGGACTGTCTCTGTGCATTGACTTTTCCACTTAAAGCTTCATGCACAAGTGTCTTTGTGCACAAAAACGCACAAAGACAATCATCATCCTCGGTTACCGAGAGACTACTACTACTACTACTACTACTGAATATGACCTGTTGAATATGAGATATAAGGAGTAGTAGAAGATATAAGAAAAGTTTGTTCCAAACTCCAGATTCCCACAGAACAATGACTTATCCAAACATTATATATTCTTGTTGTGAAGGTTGTGAAGAAGCAGAGTTGAGTCCAAATGGAAACAGCAAAGAGAGGAATCTGTTCCTAGGGTACTATTTGTGGCTAACAGAGCTGAAGAAGGAAGATGGCTTAGTGATAGGCTGGAGAAACATATCAGTGAAAGGGGGAAAATAAGCCATTAGACAGGTTTGCAGAATTAACTAGCCCCATGGTTCCAATTAGAATGCTGTCATGCTGGTGCCATAGAAAATCCCCTCCCTGGGTGATCATTTGCACATTCCTCTCTGCCCTTATCCCACTCCCATTCTAATCTTACTATACCCTTGTGAGTTAGTTAGAGCAGGCATTATTATCGCTTCTTGGCAAATGAGGAAACTGAGGCACTGAAGGTGGAGTTATTTATCCTAAGTCAAAGCCAGGTCTAAAACCCAGGCTTCTTGAATATGATACAATTACACACAGGTCCCATTATCTTTGCACTTACTGATAGAGTCATTAAAAATAAACAAATAGAAAATAATCCATGTTAAAAATATTTAGGCAATATAATTTACAGAATGGAGGGTGGAGGAAGGAACTAAAAGGAATTGACTTAAATGGAAATGATGGCAAAACTAGAGAAGAGTACTGAATTTTGAACAAGAGGAACTGGTATTTAATTCTAGCTGTGTGAGGTTCACCCGAGCCCTTTTGAGTCTTCTGGATTATCTTGTGTAAAAATGAGGAATTGGACACACTAATGTCTTAGCTTCCTTCAGCTGTAATTCTAAGATCTCACTAATGTGAAATTTTAACAATTTCCCTTAGAATATGCCATCAAGGTGAATGATAGTGGCTGAAAAGACACCACTGTGATTGTCATTCCTCGGAGCTTCTCTTGCTGCTCCAGAACCATCTTCAGGTCTGAGCAGCATTACCTCTTGACTACCAGCTTCCCATAGTTCTTTCCTGGGCATTGCAACCAAAAGGAGAAAAGCTACCTTCTACCTCCTGAACTTCTTTGAAGGACACCAGGCTCAAGTGTCTCTTGGCCACATTCCTATTTCTCTATATTCTCCAGCCACCTGCAAGTCAGGACACCTGGAGCCTAACAGGGCACAGAATCACCATTTGCCATGAGATAAGAAGTCCAGGGAGGGCTTTGAATAAATGTACTTCTGTCTCCTTCTGAAGAACCCTCTCTCCAACCACTAATGCTGAACCTGGACTCACTTCTTAGGAGTTAACATTCTACTAATATGGGCTGCACTCCTGATGCTTCTTGTCTTTTTCTATAAAGTCCCAGAAACCTCTTCACCTTGCAAGCACACTTCGATATTGAAACTCTTCCTCCCCTATCTCCTACCCTCAAAATTGGAGACTTGAACTTTCATTCCCACCTTTAATTTCTCAATCCCTTAGTATGCTCAATTGTCATGGTTTAATCAAATCTACTTGAGGTAAACACAAGAAAAGTCCTACGGTTGATTTGCTATCATCTACAACATTTTTCTAAAATGTTTACAAATTTCAAAAGCCCTCCTCCTGATCATAATCAGTAATTATTCAATTTTTCACGTTAATGACTCCTAATTCTGCTCTTCATCCTCACAGTGACCTACATCCCATCCATCAATTCTTTTCTAGGCGATAACTCCACATAAATGAATTATTCTTCCTTTCCTTGCTCCTCCCCTTATTGAAACAACTCAACTCTATACTATGTTCTACTCTTGAATCTCTTTCTCCCTTATTCTATTGCTGATTGTATTTCTCTAAACCCTGAGACTGGGTTATTCTGACTAGTCACATCCTTCACTCTTATTCACCTGCTGCAGTACATAGTTAGAAGAAATCATGAAACCAGCTAACTTGGTCTACTACAAATTAATTATATTATAAATAACATAATTTTATATAATTTATATTATGTATAATATATAATAAATTAATAATAATACATATAGGTAAATTATACAATCTCAACTGTGAGCTCAGCATATCAATATAAGTATTCTATTTGTCCCCAATTAATGGGTTATCCTGTTCTCCACAGAAACTTACAAACCATCTCTTTTTTTTTTGATACCCACAAAACCTTTTCACTTCACTCCCTCACATGTAACCTTACTTTTTTTTACTCTTCTTTTTTTTTATTTAAGTTAATTTATTTAGTCAATTTAGAACATTATTCCTTGGTTACAAGAATTATATTATTTTCCTCCCTAACCTACACCCACCCTTCCTGCAGCTGATGTGCAATTTCACTGAGTTTTATATGTGTCCTTGATCAGAACCTATTTCCATGTTGTTGGTGTTTGCATTAGCATGTTCATTTAGAGTTTATAACCCCAGCCATATCCCCTCGACTCATGTATTCAAGCAGTTGTTTTTTCTTCTGTGTTTCTCCTCCCACAGTTTTTCCTCTGAATGTGGATAGTGTTTTATCTCATAGATCACTCCAAGTTTTTCATATCACTGCAATGCCACTAATGGAGAAGTCCATTACATTCAATTGTACCACAGTTTATCTGTCTCTGTGTATAATTGTCTCCTGGTTCCTTTCATTCTGCATCAATTCCTGGAGGTTGTTCCAGTTTCCATGTAATTCCTCCACTTTATTATTCCTTTGAGCACAATAGTATTCCATCACCAACATATACCACAATTTGTTCAGCCATTCCCCAATTGAAGGGCATCCCCTCATTTTCCAATTTTATGCCACCACAAAGAGTGCAGCTATGAATAATTTTGTACATGTCTTTTTCCTTATTATCTCTTTGGGGTACAAACCCAGCAGTGCAATGGTTGCATCAAAGGGCAGACAGACTTTTATTGCCCTTTAGGCATAGTTCCAAATTGCCTTCCAGAATGGTTGTATCAATTCACACCTCCACCAGCAATGAATTAATGTCATGATTGCCACATCCCTTCCAGCATTCATTATTTTCCTTTGCTGTCATGTTAGCCAATCTGCAAGGTGTGAGGTGATACCTGAGTTGTTTTGATTTGTATTTCTCTGGTTATAAGAGATTTAGAACACCTTTTCATGTACTTATTAATACTTTTAATTTTTTAACTGAAAATTGCCTGTTCACATCCCTTGCCCATTTATCAATTAGAGAATAGCTTGATTTTTTTGTACAATTGGTTAAGCTCCTTATAAATTTGAGTAAATGGACCTTTGTCAGAGGTTTTTGTTATGAAAATTGTTTCCCAATTTGTTGCTTTCCTTCTAATTTTGGATTCTTTCTTTTGTTTGTACAAAACCTTTTTAATTTGATGTAATCAAAATTATTGATTTAACATTTTGTGATTTTTTTTCTATCTCTTGCTTGGTTTTAAAGTCTTTCCTTTCCCAAAGATCTGATATGCATACTATTGTGTTCACCTAATTTGCTTTTAGTTTCCTTCTTTATATCCAGGTCATTCACACATTTTGAGTTTATCTTGGCATAGGATGTGAGACATTGATCCAAACCTAATCTCTCCCATAATGTCTTCCAATTTTCCTAGGAGCTTTTATCAAATACTGAATGTTGGTACCCAAAGCTGGGATCTTTGGGCTTATCATAGACTGTCTTGATGAGGTCACTTACCCCAAGTCTGTTCCACTGATCTTCCTCTCTGTTTCTTAGACAGTACCAAATTGTTTTGATAACCACTACTTAATAGTATAGTTTGAGATCTGGGACTGCAAATCTGCCTTCCTTAACATTTTTTTCATGATTTAACTGGATATACTTGATCTTTTGTTCTTCCAAATAAAATTTGTTATGTTTTTATCTAATTCAGTAAAAACAATTTTTGGTATTTCAATGGGTATCACACTGAATAAGTGAATTAATTTCAGTAGGATGGTCATTTTTATTATGTTAGTTCATCCTACCCATGAGCAATCAATGTTTCTCCAATTGTTTAGATCTAGTTTTAATTGTGTGGAGAGTGTTTTGTAGTTGTGTTCATATAGTTCCTGTGTTTGTCTCAGGAAATAGATTCCTAAGTATTTTATATTATCTAGGATGATTTTAAATGGGATTTCTCTTTCTAATTCTTGCTGCTGAGATGTGTTGGAGATATATAGTAATGCTGATGACTTATGTGGTTTCATTTTGTATCCTACAACTTTGCTAAAGTTATTCATTATTTCCACTAGCTATTTGGATGATTCTCTAGGACTCTTTAAGTAGACCATCATATAATCTGGAAAGAGTGATAGCTTGGTCTCCTCATTGCCTATTTTAATACCATCAATTTCTTTTTCTTCTCTAATCATTATAGCTCATGTTTCTAATACAATGTTAAATAATAGAGGTGATAATAGGCATTGTTGTTTCACTCCTGATCTTATTGGGAATGCTTCTAGTTTATCTCCATTGCAGATGATGTTTGCTGATGGTTTTAGATATATACTGTTTATTATTTTTAGGAAAGAACCTTCTATTCCTATGCTTTCTAGTGATTTCAATAGGAATGAGTGTTGTATTTTGTCAAAGGCTTTTTTCCACATCTATTGAGATAATCATGTGATATTTTTAAGTTTGCTTGTTAATATGGTCAATTATGTGGATGATTTTCCTAGTATTGATCCATCCTTGCTTTCCTGGTATGAATCCTACCTGGTCAGAATGAATAACCCTCCTGATCACTTGCTGGAGTCTTTTTGCTAGTATATTATTTAAGATTTTTGCATATATGTTCATTAAGGAGATTGATCTATAGTTTTCTTTCTCTGTTTTTGACTTGCCTGGCTTTGGAATCAGTACCATATTTGTGTCATAAAAGGAATTTGGTAGAAGTCCTTCTTTGCTTATTCTGTCAAAATAGTTTGTATAATATTCGAATTAGTTGTTCTTTGAATGTTTGATAGAATGCATTTCTGAATCCATCTGGACCTGGGATTTTTTCTTAGGGAGTTCTTTGATGGCTTGTTCAATTTCTTTTTCTGATATGGGGTTGTTTAGGTAATCTATTTCTTCCTCTGTTAGTCTGGGCAATTTATATTTTTATAAATATGCTTCCATATCACCTAGGTTACCATATTTGTTGCCATATAATTGGGCATAATAGTCTTTAATTACTATCTTAATTTCCTCTTCATTAGAGATGAGGTCTCCCTTTTCATCTTGGATGCTATTAATTTGGTTTTCTTCTTTCTTTTTATTAAAATTAGATTCACCAGTACTTTGTCTATATATTTTTTGTCTATATATATTTGTCTATATATATTTTGTCTATATATATTTGAAAATTTTTATGCCCTAATACATGGTCATTTTTTGTGAATCTACCATGTGCTGCTGAAAAGAAGTTGTATTCCTTTTTGTCCCTATTTATTTTTCTCCATATATCTAATAACTCTATTTTTTCTAAGATTTCATTTACTTCTCTTACCTCTTTATAATTCATTTTTGTTTGATTCATATAGTTATGATAGATAAAGATTCATGTCCCCCACTAGTATAGTTTTTCTATCTATTTCATCCTTGAGCTGCACTAGTTTCTCCTTTAGAAATTTGGAGCTGATTTCAGATTCGGGCATCTTAGCTAAGCCTCTTTGGAGGTCAGGCTGATTCTTTCCTTCTTCACACTCAAAACCTTACTTTCTAGGTCTCCTATTTTCCTTCCAGGTACTAGCCCTTTCCTTCCTCCTTCTTCTTAAAATCCCCTCTACTATATCAATTATAATCACCATAAAATTTGGCAGCTGACTTGGGTATTTTATTATTTGGGATTTCCCTTGGCGACTACTTAAATTTAGATATTTTTTCAGTCTCAACCATAATTTCATCCTTTACAGTATCTACCTTCTTCATGTGTGTTTCTTGTAGACAACATATGGTAGGGTTTGGATTCTAATCCACTCTGCTATTCACTTGAATTTTATGGGTGAGTTCATTCCATTCACATTCAGAGTTATGATTACCAGATGTGCATTTCCCAGAATTTTGATTTCTACTTCTAGTCCTGCCTTTTCTTCTTTCTCTATTGCCTTCCACACAAATGTTTTGTTTTTTAAATAAGTTCCCCTAATTCCCATCTTTATTTTATTTCCCTTTCTACCTACTTCCCTTATTATTCCCCCCCTTTATTTTCTTTACAGTCCTTTTAAAACACCCTCACCCACTCCCTCCATTGTACTGCTTCCATCCCCACCAGTTCATTTGTTACCTTTCTACTTCACTATAGGGCTCAAATCAATTCTCTGTCCTAATGGATTGGATTGTTCTTCCCTCTTTGGGTCAATTTCAATACAGGTACAAGTTGAGTATTTCCTGTCTCCAACCTCTTTACCCTTCCAGTGTATTGATGTTCTCCTCCCCTCCCGCCATGTGCTTCTTTGTGACATATAAATTTACACCCTTCAGTTTCTTTTCCCATTTCTTTTAGTATTAACTTTTTTCTTTACCTCTAGTTATACATATATATGTGTGTGTGTGTCTGTGTGTGTATACACAAACATATTTATATATTTATGCATATATATATCTATATACATATTGATGTATTGCGATTTCATCATATACAGTTTGTTACTGTTCCCTTTAAGTGTACTTCTAGCTGCCTGGGTGTTATTAACAATTTTTAAGAATTACCAATGACCTCTTTTCTTATAGGGATACATAACATTTTAACTTATTGAGTCTCTTAAAAAAAGTTTTTTTGTTTCTTTTATTTTGTTTTTTCCTTCTTTTTAAATTACCTTTTGAAGATTCTCTTGAATTCCGTACTTGGCCATTAAATGTTCTGTTCAGATCTGTTATTTTCTTTACAAATGCTTGGAATTCTGCTATTTTGTTAAATAATGATACTTTTCCCTCTAGGAATATAATCAGTTTTGCTGGGTAGTTGATTCTTGGTTGTAGACCTACTTCCCTTGCTTTCCAGAATATCATATTTTATGCCTTTCGGTCCTTCAGTGTAGATGCAGCCAGATCCTGTGTTATCCTCTCTGTGGTTCCATGGTATCTGAATGACTTCTTCTTAGAAGCTTGTAATATTTTTTCATTGGTCTGATAGTTCTTAAATTTGGCTCTAACATTTCTGGATGTTGTCAGTTGGGGATTAAGTATAGGAGGTGATCTGTGGATTCTTTCAATCTCCACTTTTCCCTCTTGTTCTAGAATATCAGGGTACTTTCCTTGGATAATTACCTGTAGCATGATGTCCAGGCCTTTCCTTTTGTCATGTTCTTCTGATAGACCAATGATTTTTAAGTTGTCTCTTCTGGAACAATTTTCTAAATCTTATGATTTGTCAATGAGAAGCTTTATATTTTCCTAAAATTTTTCATTTTTTAGATTTTGTTTTATAGTGTCCTGCTGCCTTGTGAATTCACTTGCTTCTAGTTGTTGTATTCTGGTTCTTGAATACTGGATTTTATCCCTGGCTTTTTGGTCAATCTTCTCCTTCTGGTATGTTTTTCTTTGGAGGTCATCTTTTATCCTCTTTAGCTCATCTTTCATCTCCTTTGCCTCATTTTCAAGCTGGTTGATTTTGGCTTTCAAGACACTGTTTTGTCATTTTAGTTCACGTGCCTCTGTTTCCAGATGATTTAACTTAGTTTTTAAGTTCTTTTCCCAATTGTCTTCACCCTCTCTTAATTGTATTTTGAGTTCTTCCAAATTCTGTGTCCAATTCTCTGTGTTTTCTGTTTTGTTGCTTTGTATTTCATCCTCCTCTGTTCCATTTGCTCTTTGTTCATTGCCTGTATAGAAGCTGTCAATTGTAATTTCATTTACTTTTCTGTTGTTTACTCATATTTACCCCTTCTTTACTCCCTGAAGTTGTCTGTGCTCTTGCTTCTCTCATTTTTTTTTGTTTTGTCTTTTCTTTCAGTCTTCCCTCTTGGAGTTTTGTCAGCAAGTCTCTCAGTGCAGTTTGTGGGGGAGAGGTATTGGAGCTTTTGCTTCCCTGTGCTCTGGAGGTTTTGATTGGATTAAATATCAGCAGTCTGTGGGGGAGGAGTGTTGGAGCTTAAGCTTCACTGCCCTCTGAAGACTGTTGATGGGATTAAATCCAGCTGGATTGGACTGGATGTGCCCTGAGGCCAAAACCTCCTGGAAAGAGGGAGCAATATGGAGGGTCTCCAATGCTGCAACTAGGCTGCCTGCTCTGAGCTCCATCTCTAATTCCTTCCCCACCACCTCTGTTTGACGCTCTGAGCCTGGCACAGCTTTGCCTGCAAGGTACTCCCTCTAGACAAGCACCATTTCCTGCTCAGATGTTCCAGCTTCCCCTGGAGGTTTGGTGTTCTAGGTGGGGTATGGAGGTTCTGGGATCTTCCTTCTCTATTCCCCTTACACCCGAGTGTTCGCAAATTCTGGCTTTTGGGGGGTATACCTTTTAAATTGAATACAGCAAGAGGGTTCCTTGCTTCTGTCTTGTTGTTAGGTATGATTTTTAGTCCTATAGGAGCATTTAGTTTGTAATTGGTAAGGAAGGGTTTTCAGAGGTCTGAACTTTTGCTGCCTCTATGCTACCATCTTGAATCTTCCTCCCTCAACCTTACTTTTTTTAGTTGAACTATTTGCTGAGAATTCCTTCTCATCCAATATGATCCAAATATCCCTCCACTAGCTGCTACTTCAGTTTCTAATGAAAATGGAACTCCTTCTGCTGACCAAGGCCATTTTTTCTACCAACATCCACAAATTCTTCTCCTCCATTTTTTCCAGAAGATTACCCCTCTTTTTATCCCCCAGTCTCCAATTTTAATCTCTCCCCATCTCATCTACTAGCTCTTTCTTATTCCCTATAAGCACTCCCTTGAATTCTCAACCCTAAAAATAATCCTAGCATCTCCATTATTTATATTTCTCCTCTCTTCCCTAACTAAACTCCTAGGAAAAAGCTGACTACCATAGATATCTATCTTCTTTCCAAAACTTTAAATAAAAAAATTTCATTGGTGCTTTTGGTTTTTTAAGTTACAGTATTTTTCCCAATTTCCATTCCCTTTCTTTCCCCTTTCCCAGATAATCATTCTATATAACAAACTTGTTTCTAAAGAAAAAAGAAAAAAAGGAGAGAAAAATCAGCATATCAGAAAAACTGATCAATCAAAACAAGTGAAATATGAACATATATATCTCCAGTGTCTACAAGGAGATGGAATGGGAGCATCCTCTCATATCTCTTTTTTTTCGAGGCGTGATGATTCTTGATGATTTTGCAACATTCACTTTCAATTTTTATCTTTGGGGCGTCTATTTTAGGTGGTGTTTCAATCAGCATGTATACTGTTTTCTTGATTCTGCTTATTCATTTTCGATCAGTCCATGTAGGTCTTTCCATGCTTTTCTATATTCATCACACATACCATTACTTAGTGCACAATAATATTGTATTGAATTAATTTACCACAATTTGTTCCACCATTCACCAATTGATGGGATATCTACTTTGTTTTAAATTCTTTGCCATCACAAAATTTGCTGCTACATTTTGGTGTATGAGAGTATTTTCTTCTTATCAATGGCATCCCTGTTGAATAGGACTTAGTAATGGGATCTTTGGGTCAAAGGAAAATGGCATTTAAGTCATAAAGAGTAGGAGGTTTTGAAAAATTATTTTCCAAAATGATTCTATTGATTCATAGTTTCATTAATATTTTACTGGCCTTCTCTTCTCCAATACCAACTACTGTTATCTTTTTCTTTCCTTTATCCATTTTCAAGGTTTAAGGTGATACTTCAGGTTGGTTTTGATTTATATTTCTCTTATTACTGATTTGTGGTATCCTTTTATATGTTTATTAATACTTTCTAATTCTTTCAAGTATTTATTATATACTTTGAGTATTTATTTAATGGGGAATGACTTCTGATCTGAGATATTAATATATGAAAACCTATCTACACATAAATATTTTCTTGATATGAAACCTTTTTGAGAAAAAAGGTTAATTCATTTTTTTCCATTTGACTACTTCCTTTCTTAGCCTAGGCATATTAATTTAATTTGGGCAGAAGCTTTCCATATTCATTTAATTAAAGTTATCTATTCCATCTTTTATAATTACCTCCTTTCCTGTTTGGTTCAGACTAAATCTCTTATCAATAGGTATGAGAAGCATATGATTTGCTTCTCTTCTAATTTATTTTTTATAATAGGATCTCAAATATCAAGGTAATGTATACTTTAAAACATATTTCTGAATATGATTTAAGGTGTTGGTTTAAGCCTAATTTTAACAGACTTTTTTCTAGTTTTCCCTGTTTTTTTTAAATAAAATAGTGTTTTCCCAAGTATTTTGTTTTCCATTTTATCAAATGGTAGAGTATTGAGTTCCAGTATTTATCATTCTCAATTGTCTATTCTGTTGCCTTGATATGCCTCTCTATTTTTTAACCAATACACAAGTCTTTTGAAAACTATTGCTTTGTTTTTGTTACCATTTATTTTATTTAATACATACATATAAAAATATGTGTACATTTTTACAAATATGTCATGTTAATGCTTATCTAAGAGAAAAAAAATATCATATTAGCTAGATCCTAAATACCATATCTCATTCTTTCCCCCCGTCTTCCCACATTTCCACCCTTCCCAAGAGAGCAGGTACTATAATAGAGGTTGTGTGTTAACATAGAACACATATTTCTGTGTTCAACATATTGTGAAAAAAGACCTACAGAAAGAAGACTTTGCTTTATAATGTAGAATATGGAAGTGATAGATGCTCTCCCTTTTAATCCTACTTCTTTTCATTATTTCCATTGTTATTCTAGATCTTTTATTTTTTCAAAATATTTTTCATTATTTTATCAAGTTCTGCAAAACATTCCTTTTATAATTTGTTTGGTATAGAAATGAAAGTATAAATTAACTATTGCAGTACTGTTATTTTGGTTATAGTCTGAGCATTATATTACTCCACTGTGAGTCTTGAAATTTCTCAGACTTGTGAATGTTAAAAAAATTCCCCATTGGGGAATTCTCCATTGGAACAATTCCCTACTGGGACCATTCCCCATTTGGACAGTGAGAACTCTACTTAGATCAGAAATGGGAAGACCTCTATTCCACCCTTACTTAAGACTGCTTTAGGGGAGAAAACTCCTTGCTGAACAATGAAAAGTACTTAAACCTATACTTAAGCCATGCCTATTTTTAGAATTAATTATAAAGGGGTGCTAAGTACCTATAAAGGTCAGGCAACTTGTGGACTTAAAAGGAGCAAAGAGGAAAAAAACTTACACAGAGATTCTAACCTACTCAGGTGTGGATTCCTAAAAGGATTAATCTACTCAGGTGTGAATTCAGAATGGGTTGTCCTTTGGAAAACGTCTACTGTGATTGGTAGATGGAAGAATTTAGGGGAGGTAATATAGGAGAAAACCCGCTATATGAGAAAAAGGACAGACTGTTGAAAAATCTCTTGAGATATACAGGCTCTTGAGAGACAATCTCTAAGGAGGTCTTTCAAGGGAGGCTGACTCTGGCTAGAACTCCCTCTTGGGAGACTCTGTCTCCCTGAATCCTCACTTGAACAGATCTTATGGTGAGTGATTAGGACTGACTGATCTTTTTTTTTTTTTTTTAGGGCTTAGGCCTGGATTGGCCAGGGCTGCCTGGGCCAGCCTAGTCTTTTCTCATTTATTTCCTTTTTCTCTCTCTCTTTCTTTCTTTGATTCCTCATTGTATTATTAATTAAAAATCTCTATAAAACCCAGTTGACTTGGGTATATTCATAATTGGGAATATTTCCCTGGTGACCACCTTAAATATTTGATTTAAAACAAGACACTGTGGTGAAAATATATTTCCTGCAGTCATAATTTACTCACCCACACTTGTATCTATCACAATTTATATCTTCAACCATTTTAACTCTTACAGTTTATGGCATCCACTCTTTTAACTATAACACCACCCTACTTAGTCTAACAAAAACAGGAATGTCTACACCCATACTTAAGAATTAAGTATTTAGGGGGATGGCCTATCACAGACATGTGCTAGAAAATGACAAATCAGAAACAACTTACAGACCCCTGGGCTGTCCTAAGTCAAGCTTAAGCTACCATTGGTACATGTGAAATGCCAGAAAATGATGTAAAAACCATCTATATATTTCACGTCACTTCCTCTCTTCCTCTCTTCTAGGGCTCCTTCTAAGGAGAGGTGGATCTGGTGGCATCTTGCTGAGAATTTCAGCATCTTGGCATGGTGGTATCTATTGTTTGGGTTTGGTGGTGAGTTTTCCTTGATGATATACTGGGAGAAGCTTAGTAGCCTAGTTCAGGTGAGGCATCTTCACTGAGCTCTCTCGGGGTTTAGGCCAATTCTTTCCTCCTTTACCTTCCAAACACTAATCTATTAGAAAAGCCTCTAATCTTCTTCAAAGACCTCATGGCAGAGGTCTTTGAACTCCCCCTGGAACAGGCCAGATGGGAGAAATCCTATACCCTCTTTCTCTCTCTTCTCCTTAATTCCTTCCCTCTATATTAATTAAAATCACCATAAATTTCCAAACTTACTTGGGTATTTTATTTGGGATTTTCTCTGGTCACCAAATTAATTTAGATTAGGTCACATTCCTAAAATTATCCTTACAGTCAGCATAATGCAGTCATAAACATTCAACCATTCATTTAAATTCTTTTCTTTATTTAAAGAGTACTTTGTTATTGAATCAATATAAGTATTTTGGTTGATTGGTCACCAAATTTTTTTTTATGTATTTTAGAGTTATTTGAAATTTGCCTTCCTTTACTATTATCACATCCTGGATTTTGTCACTATAATATAGAAATACTTCTTTTTTATTTTTGGAGATTAATTCTGTAGTGTAATTTATGATATGGCAATACAAAATGGATCTGTGGAAAAAGCAAGAAGCTCTGAACTCTTGGAATGCTAGTCATCAGAGGAGGGGTGGAGGAAGAGAGACTGTGTTCCAATGGAATTTTGAAGGGAGCAATTAGGAAAGTCCAGCTGCTTGAACTTCATTTCCTTCTCTGGCTGTTTGATGAGAAGGTGGAAGACAAACTCTCTCTTTGGTTATTGCTTATCCATAAATCTGAGTGCTGAGAAGACTCTTCAGTTTAGCCTAGAAGAAACCTGGCAGCATTTGATGTCAACATCTCCCCTTAAGGAAAGATAACTTAGTTTCCTGAATTTGAATACATCTTGAAATCTTTGATCAACAGGAATAACTTAGGGAGACCTATTTTCCTCTCACCTCCTATCTTCTCCTTACCTCCTCTATTTAAAAGAATAAAAAAAACCTCTTAGTTAAAAGATTTGATTGTGGGATTTAGTTATTAGGGGAAATCTTCAAGCTTACCATTTCTGAAAAAAAATTTCAATACAGTTGAAAGCGAACAGAAAGTAGTATAGGGGAAGGAGCCCAAGATCCAGCCTTTCCCCTAGCTGTCTTCCCAGTGTTAGTATTCTAAACTTTCCCTATTACCATACTTCTCCTAATAGTGGTATCTACTATAATTTGGCACCCCAAGAACAGTCTGAGCCCCCCAGGCTAAGGGATATATATTAGAGTGGAAAAGATGATGCTACAAATAGTATGTGGAGTTATGGTATTGGCCGCTTTTGCCTATTACTGGATTTACAATATATCATACAGTGCAGTCACTGGTGTGGTTATGAACACTATAGGAATGATAACTAATTCAGTGGCTTTCATAACAACTATGCCATTCACTAACAACACAGTGGTATGGCAAACAATAACGCAAGCCTATGTATTTGCCATGGCAGCTATCCAGACATTAACATACATTAGGAACATCATTAAATTCATGACACCTAAAAAGACATTTCACATTCTAGTAGTAGATACCAATTTGGAACAACTGGTCAGGAATAGTTGTGATGAATATCTAAAATGACAGGCCTAAGATGGCAATGGTAAAAAGACAACAGTGCTGGTAGATAAAGAGAACAAAGACAAAGGCAAGATATCAAAGGACCAAAATAAGAAAGGGGCAGAGGGAAAAGCTAAGGAAGATATAGAGACCAAAAACATCCTGCCTCTTAGGGATAATGCTAAGATTTCTGACTCAGCTGGTGTTGTCCATTCCAAAATCCACAAAAAAATTTCCACCCAAGAATTGGATTCAATAAAATGCAGATTCCCAAAATTTTTAAATTTGCCTTACTGAGCACTTAAGGAGCTAAAAAGGCCCTTTAAAATGTTTGAACTGGATTTTCAGGATTTGGATTTTCTTTTATCCAAATTATCTAGCCTTCATGAGCACAGAGTTCATTGCAAACACCAGGAAGGATAATTCCCTGACAAGTTGGCCCACAGAGGAGGAAAGAGAAGATTTTGATTTTGCCAATCCCACTTTTGGCATACCTGAGGAAGTGCAGGGAAGATTTCCTGCAAGTAATAAAGTCCTTTTGTTCCAACCCAATGCCTGGAGCAAATTTGATAGGCTAAGTCAGGAAAAAGATGAGCATCCTGCAAGTTTTATTGATAGATTAGCAGAGACAGTTGAATTGATCATTGGTATAAATCAAGACTCCAGAGAATCAGTGGCACATGTTAGGAGACAATTCCTAAGAGGTTGTAACTCTCATCTGAAGAACTTCTTTAGGAATTATTTTCCTAAATATGATAACATAACAATCAATGAACTATGAGATGCAGCCACTTATTTATTTGACAGCCATAAAGAACAGGAGCAGGAAAAGACAGAATTAAGACAAAAATTGGAAAATACAGAGCAGTCTCTTAGACAAAAGGAGATTGAACTGATTAAGAATTTACATACCATTAAAACTTACTCTAGATCCTCATGCCAGCAACAGAGAGGTCAGAGAGAAACAAAATAAGTTCTTTCTATGCCACAAAGTGGGACACGTGATTAAATATTTTTATCTTAAAAAGGAAATATGAACAAAACAAAAAAGGCCACAGCACACAGGGGAAAACATTATAGATCCAAATCAAACTTGTGCTGTGAGCATTTCAATTTGAAACAAGAAAAAGCAGATTTTTACAGCATGAAATTGACCATAAAAACAGGTTCAAAACCCAAATAGTTGGAGGTTTTGGCCAAAGGAGGACACCTTTTATGAAGCCAGGATTTTAAGATACTTAAAAATAAGCAAGGGCAAGGCAGAAAGGAATGGCAGAGTGACAATTAATAAGGAACTTGCAAGAATAAAACATAAAACTATAAAGAGAGAAGGAATTACATGGGTGGTACCTAAAATGAATTTATAGGATTTGTGAGAAGTTATGATTAAATATCAAATCAAAACTTAAGTGAAAAGCAGAGACAAGTAAAGCAATTATATGATCGCACAGATGAGAAAAATTATTTGAGACCCATACCGAAGATGCATAGTAACCAGTCAAGAGAGAAGCAAAGAATAGATCAAAATTTATCTAGAAATCATCTTTGGATGCAGATTAGGTTTAGGGATTGAAAAAGAAGGAAGAGAATTCATGATAACTTACATAAATATAATCATAAATTAATGAAGAAACAGTGAAATAAAATTTCAATTCCCTGCAACAAAATAACCAAATAAAAGCACAGACTAAGGTTACTATGCCAGATGTATCTATAGGAGCTATGAACAATGTTCATAATCTCACAGACATGGATAAAACCCCACTTGGACCAATTAAAACTTCAAAGAGCTATTTGGTACAAACTTCCTTAGAGAAAATATGTAATTTGAATCCAGAAGCTGAAATTTTTCACCTTATACAAAGCAAATTGGAAAATTCAAATCTAAAGGGAAATGGAGTTGAAAATACAATTGATATTGATAACAATATTCAAAATACTAGAAGTGTAACATCAGCTAGATTTGAAAACACAGATAGAATGCAGGACACAAGTGCCATGATGGACAAGGGTCCAAGAAACTTCTATGAAGCCAACATTCTAAATGTAGGAGAGAGGTCTGACCAAATCAATGTAATATGAACTAACAAATAGCTATCATTTAAACTCATATTCCAAAGAAGAGGAAGATAATATAGACTCAATGTAAATAGAGATCACTCAGGAAATGAATTAAACCAAGAAAATTTAACTGGTCCAACCATACAAATAGCAGAGGATGAAAGCACAGTCCAAAGTGACAAATTGACAATTAATACAGTAGCAACACAAAAACCAGAATAATATATATGGAGTACAGTGGGGAACAATAAATACACATATACCAGTGATACAGGGGGAAATGCATCTGTACTAAAGTCATTTCCAGAAGATACCATCATATAAAAAATGGTTTCTACCTCAACAGAGTCAAAAGAGAGGGTAGATGAACAAAACCTTGAGATAAAATGCAGTGTAGAACCTGTGCGTTTTAGTAACAGCATTGCATATCTGCAAGAAGCAGGGAACCCCAAACTATCAAGTTTATCATCACAGAACACAAATCTAGAGTTGTTACTGAGAAACAACTAGAAACAGAATTGGGAAATATAAAAGCCAGTGACATAGGGTTAGATCAACACATAAAATCTGAGTTAACAACATCTGACACAAGTTTACATGGCACTGAACAAAACCCAATGAAAAACATAAGGATTACAGAATTCAGTGAACAAGAGTCGGACTCAGACCAAGATGATTCAATACCAAATGGTGTAATAATAATGGACCAGAACAGTAATGAAGAACAAGAACCCTATAAATTTTTCAAGCTCTATGAGAATGTTAACAAAGATTAGGATATGTGGGACACAAATGGGCAAAGTGAATACTTAGACTCAGAACAAACAAATTCTTATAAATATAATTATGATGATGGTATCATGTGGGATAGAGGAGACTCCTTATCAATGGAGGAAATGTTTGCTATGGTTGGAGTTGGTAGTTATGAAGAATTTGTACAGAAATTAGACCTTGAGAGACACATTGAGGATGAAGAAGTATCTAGCATGTTTTTGAATTATCTTACCTACTCAGACAC
The DNA here is from genome assembly GCF_027887165.1 of Monodelphis domestica. NCBI lineage: Eukaryota > Metazoa > Chordata > Mammalia > Didelphimorphia > Didelphidae > Monodelphis > Monodelphis domestica. Next base: position 549,386,681 of record NC_077227.1, on the reverse strand, counting down.
TGATTATGAATGGGAAGAAAATATTGAAGAAAAAACTGAAGGAGAGATAGATACGCAATTTCACATCTATTCTCTGAATTTCAACAACATAACATGACATATATCATCTGTTGAGAAGGATGGAAACCAGGATTATTTTGAGTTCCATAGGGTAACATACAACAAAAAACCTTGTGAGAACAAAGAGTGATCCTAGGTATAAAACTCTGACAGAACAACTAAGGAATTTAATTACATCAAGAAAACCCCTAAGCTCTTAGTGACAAATTCTAACTTCATAACTGTGACAAGTACAAACACCCCAGTAATGGAAGATGGGAAACATCTAGGATGTTATTGAATGAACACCCACATTGGATGAATCTGTTATCAAAGACTGTAAATACCAGTTTATAGATGAGAACTGAAACAGGTTACTCATAGCTCTCAACCTCCACCTAAAAACAAATCTCTACCAGGGAGAGGAAGAGAGGGAGGGTAAACCATGAGGATATTACCTCATAGTTTCAGACATCTTACAAGAAACAACAGTACGACCAAAATGATGTAAAACAACATTATTACCAGTAATACAGAAGTAACATCATATGCATAAGAAAAATCTGAAGTATTGCCAATAGCCCCAACAACAACAATATCTGTAAATGGAAATCATTACATGAGAGCAGAAGAAGAAGAATGAAAATGAAAACACTGCACACAACAATGCAAGAACAACACAAATGAGAGACATGAGAATACAAGTTAAAACACAATATAAGCACTGGAAAAAGCAATGATGAAATAGCCCCAAATATGAAGATATTATCTCCAATAAGAAAAGATCTCTGCTTACAACAACACTAAAAATGTAAGAAGGTTATTTAACTAAGAAGACATATATCTGCAAAACATATCACATCATGTATAGTTCTATTTATACCAACTAGAAAATAAGAGCCATAGAGGAAAGAAAAATTCTATATCCAAGAAAAATTCAAAAGTCAAAATATCTCCTAATATAAACATATCAAAAAAGCCAAATCTACATGAAATGAAAACTCTTGAAAATTTAAACATCAAATGAAATCAGATAATATCACATTTCAAAATCATAAAATACATTTTAAGAATCTACTCAGTACAGCATACTACATAAAGCCACACATGAAGATTATCACATGGAAAAGCATACATCCACACATGAAAAATCAAACCATAAAGACTGACAGGCACATATGAAGAATTCAAACTTACTTCCATGCACAAGCAAACAAGGAAAAATCAATCTTACCCACAGGCATACAAAGAGCTAACATGCATGCATGTTCATGCATGTTAAAGAACATGGGACTTCAATCCAGCTGAGATGACAGACAAAACATGCAAGCTGCACAGATGAAGTACTCAAGACATGTATGTTTTCTACAATCAACACCAAAGACATGGAAAGACTTTGAAATCTAGAACTGATAGAGATGAGGTTATGTGAGAATTTGTCATACATGTTAATTTCACACACAGTCATATGCACATATGCAATCACATAAGCACAACATGGAATGGAATTTCATGGATTGAGTAAGTATGTTATATGTATATAAAGATGTTATATATAACATCTCATAATTAGAACATGCACAAAATTCATACTGATATGATTGTGAGTTTCTGTGGAAAATTCAAATAGAATACAAAATACAAAATGTATCATAATTGTACTTAAGTAAAATTTGTACAGACAAAGCTATGTACATTTGTAAAATACTGATTCTAACAGTATAAGGTTGTTACTGCCATGCTTACAACTAACACACAAAGGAAGATTAGGTAAATTATTTAAAATTCTAGATAGATTAAAGGACAGATAGATAACATAGTTAACATAAGTTTAGTTATATAGTAATGTTAGAAATGGATATTGTTTACAAAAACTTTTACTTAGAACAAGGTATAGTCATTAGCATATAAGGAAATTATATTGTTGTTAAGAAGCTGTTTAAATTATTGCATTGGTTACTGTTGTTTTCAAAACCATATTTTCTGTATTGTACTTCTATGACCTACCCCACTTTCCTTAAAACCAAATCTTAGAATAGGGTTAGAGAGATTAGAATAGCAAAGACCAATTAGGATTTTATTTTGGGGTTTTGTGGAATACTTTAAAATAGCAAAGTATCATAGTTTAGACAGTTAAGACATATTAATACAATAAAAGGTAAGTATAGAAAAAAGACAATTGCAAAAATACTGATTGTAATTTCTGCTAAAATCAGAAAATGGGGATTTGTAATTGACAATATGGCAATACAAAATGGATCTGCAGAAAAAGCAAGAAGCTCAGAACTCATATGACTGAAGATATTTTTAATTTCTTCATCTGAGCATTACTTATTCATGTCCTTTGATTATTTACCAATTGGAAAGATGGATGATTTCTTAGATGAATTGTCATAGTCTATTTGACAGTTCTCTATTGAAAATTTTAAATCAATATTCATTAATAGTAATGGTCTATAGTTTTCCTCCTATGTTTTATTCTTCTCTGGTTTAGATCATTAGGATTATATTTGCTCCTTGAATTTTTTTAAGGAATTGTCCTTTGGATTCATTGAGTAACAATTTTTTTTTCTTCTCTATCTTGGTAATTTCTTCAAAATTAGTTTTATGTTCTTCTATAAGAATGAATTACTTAAGATCTCTGGTTGGTCTTATATTAGCTTGAGTATTTTATGTTATTGAAGTTATTCCTCCATTTCTTTTTGTTTTCACAGGCAAAGACAAATTTTTATTCCATATCCTCTGATTCCAAATCCAGTAATATTTTTTACCACCTATTGCTGCTTAAGTGAAAACGGAACAATTTTTTATTGCATTGAGAGCAAAATATCAAGTATGAGTGTACAGTCTCATACTGGGAGATCAAGACACTAAACTGATGATACAAACTGGAATATTCTTGAAGCTGACTGAAACAGGAATTTCAGTATCCTTTCAAGTGACAAGTCCTTTAAGCCTAGGACTAAGAAGCTAATTGAGAAGCAATCATTGGAACTGTTCTATCAGCCATAAAGAAGAAAAAATAAAAATATCCTAATTAAGGGACATATGAAGTCCTGAAGCTCCCAAAAAGATAGTTTGGGGGCTATTATAGGAAATTAAAACACTTATTAGAAAACAACTTAGAAAGTTTGGTTTGTTTCTCTTGTTTTCAATCTAAAACTGGTGCAACTAGAAGGATATATCCAAATAATAATTCAGTTGAGTTGGATCATGGCTCCAGAGATAGAAGAGGTCCTAGAAGTCATCTAGGTTAGAAGCATAAAACATATGGCTACTGACCTGTAATTCTCCCCTGTGTGGAACCATATTAAAATTTATTTGGGAAATATTTTTAAATACAATGAAATGGACAAGAAAAAATATTATGGACATAGATAATACTATTTCTAAGTCAATATGTTGTGTACAGGCATTTCTGTATGATTTAACGGCTATCATTACAGTGGCATTTCACCACTAATCTGGACCATTTCCTTCATTTTACAGATAAGAAAATTGAGGTCCAAAAGTTTTAAATTATTTCACTGTGGTCAATCAGAGATATAGGAAGACCACATTTGCCTAAATTCTAGATTCCCACATTCATAATTTAGGAATAAAGGAATATATCCATAAGATTGAGACAAAACCACCTAGACATTTGAAATTGAAGCAAGAGAATGAGAACTAATATATGGTATTATGGAATAAACATTGTATATAGAATCAGAGGAAATTGTTAAAATCCTAGTTTTGTTACTAATTTTATGTCTTCCCCTCTTAGTTCTGAGTTTCATTCCTATAAAATAAAGGTGCTAATCTCCATGGGATATAATCTATATAAATATATAGACATATAATTACATAATTATAGATAGCTATAGATATTAATCAATATTTGAACATTTATTAAGTGCCTATTGCATACCAGATCCTGTGCTAAGTTCTGGAGATGCAAAAAAGAGACAAAAGACAATTCGTGACTTCAAGAAATTTACATATTAAAGTGGCAGGCAACATGCAAAAAATATATATACAAAGAATCTCTACACAAGATAAAGAGGAAATAATTAACAGAGGACAGGTAGTAGAATAAAGAGAGGCTGAGGAAGATCCCTGTAGAAGGTGAGGTTATAGTTGAGACTTAAAGGAACCCAGGAAAGTTATTATTTAGAGGGGAAAGGGGAGACTGATACAGGAATGGGGAAAGCCAGAGAAAAGACCTGGAAATAAGAAATAGAGTATCTTATTCATGGACACTTGTTCAGTGACTAGACTGAAGAAAACATTTTGGGGAGTAAACAGGCTGGAAAGGTAGGAGAATGCTAGGTAATGAAAGGCTTTGGATTACAATCTGTAAAGATGATATTAGAAAATAAGTATTGTTTTATTAGTTTAGGGATAAAAAGTAGAGTGCTGGCTTGAGAAAGAACTGGAGTTTGAAGCAGAACTGAGAGAGCATGTTGATTTCAGATGATGACAGTTATAATGGTTTTTCTGTGTCAATTACTCTCTCCTGCAATTGAGTTGGTCTCTGGCAGTTGTCAGAGACACTCTCTGAGACTCTCTCTCAGGGCTGGAGGTGGTAAAATATTTGCCTCTCTCTCTTTCTGAGGGAAAGAACTGAAGGAACTCAGTGTTTACCTTTCCCAACTTGGGAAACACTATTTACTATCTATTGTGGTTTTTATAGATTGATTTAACTCTGAGAAGACCAAAGAAATACCTGGTCTTTGGTTTGGACTCTGAGTCTGTGTTTAAACATTTAAAAGCAAGCATCAAACAAGCTACTGCAAAGAATGATCTAATGTTAAACATGAACTATCTAGAAACTGAACTAGATAGAATGAAAACTCAATATGAGGAATTACTCAATGCTAAAGGAACAATGGCAGAAACCAAAGAACATAAAGCAACTAAATTAGAGGTTACAACTAAATCACATAAACCAACTAAATTAATAATAGAAACTGAAGCATTAGAAAGCAAACCAGCTCATATGTTCCCTCTAAGGGAAGTACCTATAGTGTCCCCAGAGCATGGTATAGGGAATCTCAGGTGCCACAAAAAGTTTACAAAAGCTGATATAGATAGTTTTAAGAAGAATATTCCAATATATGAAGAAAAACCAATGGGAGTTGTAAAACAGTTCAAGAATTTAGTTAAGTTTTACAATCCTTCTTATTTGGACTTTGATATCCTTATGGATGAATTGTTTTTTAAAACAGGGAGAAACAGCAGATTATACAGGACACTAATAATAACCCCTGAAATTCCGATTGGCCAACTCAGGATTCTGGTTGGGAAGTTAACTCTTTTGCAGGGTACAGAGACTTAACAATAGCCAGGGAGGCAATAATTGAAACTATGAGACAAAATTCCAGATGCCCAGGAATCTGAGTGCCTAAAACAGGAAGGGGGAGAGACTCTCTCCTCTTTCCTTGACAGAATTATTGACTGTGCAGAAAAATGGATTGGGTTGGATACTTTAACAGATGAAAACATAAATCATATTCACAGGCAGTTTGTGAAAAATGCATGTCCTGTGGTCCAAAATTACTTTTGTAGTAACTGTCCAAATTGGTTGGACAAGGGTCTTGATGAAATTAGGAGAATTGATAACTCTGTTTTCCAAGATGAGAAAGATAGGCAATCAGAAGAGAAAAACTATATAATTGATAATTTAACCAAAGAAATCAGAAAGCATAAACAAAACCTGAAATCCAATGAAGTCCAGTAAAAAACTGTAGCTGCACTAAAAACTTATAGACAACCCATAAATAATTACACCCCAGACAATACAGAAATATCCCAAGATGTTTTCTTCATAACAGACCTTGTCATCTCATGATAGAGTGCAGATTTAGGGGACAATTCTTTGGACAAAGCTTCAGGGGAAATCAAGGAAGTAGATTTAATTGCTTTAATTGATATGGAAATTATGGGTTTAACAACAAATTTAATAATGAATTTAATAATGCATTCTAGTATGGGAGACCAAACGACCCAAATTATTTTGATACTGGATGCTACCATAATTCACAACAAGCTGCAGAGCTGAATACCATGTAAGAATATATCAAAGCAGGTGCTTATCCAATATATTCCAAAGTAGCTTGTGGGAATCCTAAAGTTGATATACCAAAAGGTACAATTTCATTATGAAGGTGTGCCAAGGCCTGTGCAATTAAAAATATAGTATATGGAGACAATGGACTAGGAAGTATGGGCAATGTAATAAAAACTAATGAAAATGAAAAAGAGATTTTTAAAAATATGGGAAATGAGTACAGGAAGAATCAATGAAGAATTAGGGAATGAGGAACAGGAAAAAAGTCTTGAGTTTTGCTGATCCTAGTGTGTTAGCTCCTGTGATACCTGTCCATTCCCCAGAAAATAGCACAAAACCCTATGTAACCCTAAAAATAAGAATGCCAGTTTGATTTTCTCTTAGACACAGGTGCTGCCAAATCTGTGTTGCAGAAATCCAATGAGGAGTGCAAAACAGTGGGTTCAATAGAAGTTGTGGGTGTGACAGGAAGACCTCAAAATGTCAAAAAGCTAGAACCAAGAATTGTTTCACTTGGACCTCTAAGTGTAGAACATTCTTTTCTTTTAATGTTAAATTCCCAATGAATCTAGTGGGTAGGAATCTTCTTTGTAAATTAACAGCAACAATAGTATGTACCCCAACTGGAGATATTTCTTTAAAACTCCCAGAAGAATCCCTAAAACTTTTCCCTATATTATTCCTAGATACAGTAGAATCAGAGGGAGAAGGTGATAGCAACTATCAGATACCAGATGATATTCCAAAAGGCTTATGGGATATAGATTCTACAGATATAGGTTTATTAAAATAAGCAACCCCTGTTAAAGTGCTGACTAAAGGAAGTTCACCACCATGCATTCCACAAAATCAACTAAATGAAGAGGCCATTGATGGGATTACCCCAATATTAAATTCATTACTACAGCAAGGCATAATAATACCATGCATCTCTGACTATAACACTCCAATTTTACCAGTTAAAAAACCCAAGCTAGATGCTGAAGGACAAATAGTTTATAGATTTAAGATTTAAGAGCTGTTAACGATCATGTAATATAATCTTACCCAGTGGTACCAAGTCCGGCTACCATCATTTCATCTATCCCAAGTTCATGTAAAATATTTTACTGTGGTTGACTCATGCTCTGCCTTTTCCTCAATAGCTATACAGGAAGACTCACAAAAGATATTTGCATTCACATGGCAGGGAAATCAATATTCATGGTCCCGTTCACCACAGGTATTTAGTAAAAGTCTTTAATTGTTTTCTCAAATCTTGAGCAAAGATTTGAAAAATGTTCAGTTTAAGGACAGTAAACTTATTAACTTTATAGATGATTTACTTCTAGCATCATCATCTGCAAAAGTGTGCCTACATGATAGTAAACATCTTCTGTGTGAGCACTTCAAGAGGGGACACAAAATATCAAAAACTAAACTTCAATGGCATCTTCCTCGAGTAGAATATTTAGGGTTTGTGCTTTCCGAGGGATCCAGAAGCATTTCCCAAAAGGGAGTAGCAGACATACAAAAGCTGAATGGCCTTAAGACCAAAAGGCAACTCAGAGCTATCTTAGGAATTACAGGTTTTTGCAGACAATTGATAACTAATTATGGTGAACTTATAAAACCACTGACTGTTTTAACAAAAGACTGAGAAAGATCCACTGAAGCTAAAACCAGAGCTTTTGCAAGCAATTGCAAAGTTAAAAGAGGCAATATTATCAGCTCCTGCTCTTGGTACCCCTAATTATTCAAAACCATTCTTGATCTATGTACACAAGCTAAAGGGAATACCTTCAGGAGTTTTGACAAGGAGCTTGGGACCAAACCAACATCCTATTGCATATTATTCTGGTCAACTAGATCTCATAGCCACAGGAATAGTTCCATGCTTAAGACGGGGTGACAGCAACTGCATTGCTTGTTACCAAATCTGTAGATTTAGTGTTAGGCTGCCCATTAAGTGTTTATTTTTCACATAAAGTCAAGGCACTTCTCCAAAAGTTCAGAACGCAGGTCATGATATTGTGGAAGAAACCTTCAGATATAGGGTGGACTGAAGCTCTATTAAGCTCTCAGATTCTATGATTCTGAAACAAGTTATAACATAAAAAACACATGACATCTTTCTAGCCATGTTTTAAATTATTCTCTTCTGCAATAAAAAGTCCCATCAAACTAGCATTCTCTCTATACACAGAATTCCATCTCTTGTCTCCATGCCTTTGCACTAGCCATCCCCCATGATAAGAATGCACTTTATCACTTCATTCCCTTTAAGATTGACTACCTTCTATAGGTAGCCTTTTCAAATCTACTTCCATATTAGTGTCCTCCCTGTCTATTTCATACTTCATCACTTGTTTTTAATGTTTATTCCTTATATTTTTATTCTATATATACATATATACTTTATTCTATATCTACATATATTATATACATACACAGACACACATACTCACACACACACACACACACACATTGTCTCTCCTGATAGAAGATATAAGCTTTTTGAGAGCATTTCAGTTTTTGTTTTAATATTCTCAATGTCTAATACAATGTCTGGAACATAGTAGGTACTTGGAAATTTTTATCTTTTCACTTTGTTTGGAGTGGCAGCTCAGCCCCCTCAGTGCCTATATATTCTTGGACAAATTATTCATATAATCATTCTAGTTTTGTGTTTCCCAATCTGTTACAATGAATTTGGGGAGGAGGGGTGGAACCTTTCCATTTCCAACACTATGAATGGATAAATCTAAACCTCATTTCATCCCAAGTCTGCCTCAGCCTAGCTCTGATCATTTCCTTTAAAATACTTCCTCCTTTGACTCCAGGTGGAATTGCTTCCCTGACAAAGATCCTCCTCTCAGGTGGGAAAAAAAAAACTCTCTAGGGAAGGAGATTCCATTGCCTCTCTCCATACTTCACTCTGTCCTCACAGCCCAAACTGTCAGATCTTCAATCTCTCAGGCTCTAATTTCCTCTTGTCCTGTCCTCGGTGGAAATGCAGAACAGCTGTGCATCAACCCAGCTAGTGTGTCGTTCATCGTCCTTGGTTATTTAGTCAACATTTTGTTTTGGAAAGAGCTGCTGGTTCAAAATAGAGCAGGCATACCTCTACCAGAGAGGCACAAAGAGGGCTTAGAAGAGCCGCTGACAGTCCAAAGTGATTCACTGTCATTGAGCTCCACCTGTCAATAAATCCAGCTCCAGATGTGAAAATCAGTGGGGGGATGTCAGTTGTGGCTGTAGGTGTGTGGTTTTTCCTCCTTTGATTTTTTAGCCCACATGCCTCTTCCAAAAGGAGGGAAAATGACATCAGATTTATGAAGACATAATTATTCATATTTGTCCAATACATATCATGACATGGTTGTTTTTCCCTGAGAAGCATCCCTAAAACTAGATAGGAATACGAAATGTTCATAATTGCTATCTATCATTTTTCCTTTTCTTAATAGGAGCCTTGCAGAGAAACCACAAGTACAGACCTGGTATAAGGATGATTGTCAGCAGAGTCATGCCCTATTTTATTATTTGTTTCTTTCCAGGATTGAGTTTCTTTTTCCCACCTGAAAAGACTTTGCTTTGAAAGCAGTCTCATTTTATGTTTTCTAAGAATTCTCTAATTTGAGATCAAAATGAGCATGTGTGTACCAGTCTATGATGAGTAAAAAGGTTATAAGACAGTCATACAGAATCTCCCAAGTATAGTGAAGTCCTGGCATTGTGAGTGGCATAAGATAGTAACCCTTTAATGTAACATAGCATAATTATTATTTTACATATAAAACAAGTAAGATAATCAAATATGTACCCACATATCAACATGTATAAATATATGTGTATATATATATTTATCTTTCTGTCTGATTGTCTCTGTTTCTGTGTCTGTGTCTGTCTGTCTGTATTTCTCTGTCTATTGGTCTATCTATCTATCTGCATATTCATATTTTCCTCCATGATGTCTATGAGCACGTATTCGGTCCTCAGATTAACTTGCTCACTCTGACCTGCTCTTATACCAGCAGTCCTAGTTCCCAAAGATAGTTCCCACATATCGACATGAAAATTCTCTCAAGGAATGAGATACAAGTCTATTGAAGGAAAAGGAACTTCCCACTTCTTTAGCTTCTGAGTCCATCAACAATATGTTTTCTATGGGGATATGGCTGGGGATGTAGCCTCTAAATGATCACCCTAAATGCAAACACCAACAACATGGAAATGGGTTCTGATCAAGGAAACATAGAATACCCAGTGAAAGTGCATGTCAGCTGTGGGAAGGGTGGGAAGGAAATAATGTGATTCTTGTAACCAAGGAATAATGTTCTAAATTGACTAAATAAATTTTAAAACAGAAAAAATTAAAAATTAAAAAAAACAATATATTTTCTGTCTCTACAACAGTTATTCATAAAGTATTATATTCACAGAATACATGATATTTACACAACCAGCCACTCATAATAAGGATACTTTCATATCTTAAGCATAATCATTTGATTTAAAAAATGGTTAGAGAAATCATGTACTAGAATCAAATATACTGAAGTCAATCCATGAATAGTGAAATGTATCAGAATATATGTATATATGTGACTCACACTCTCCCATGCATTCAGTAGCAACAGGTACACATTTATGGAAATGAGACTAGGAGGACAAAAAAAAATAGTTCATCATGTCCAGAGTAACTCACAAGCCTGGACTGATGTCTTTAATATCCATCCGTCTTCACCACAAAGATGCTTCTCTGCTCCCTGATTTACTGCAAGTCCATATTACTATTTAGGATGATAGATTTCCTATCTACTTGAAAATAGCATTTACAAACTATTAAAATATGTAATTACTATGAAAAGAACTTGTAGAAAATGTTACCTCTCAGTGTTAATAGCATTTCTTTCTAAGCCATTCTAAGCTTATCATACTGGCTCTTTCTAGGCTATGGTGGCCAGTTATCCAGTTATAACTTGTTAGTTCATTGTCCGATAAAAATGGAGCTCCTAGAATCATAACTAGAAACATGTTGACACTTCTAGGCAGGCAAACAAAGCTAGGTAACCCATCAGCATACAGGACAGTGGAAAAGCCCTCTCTCCTTCTCCTTCTCAAGCCAAAGGGGGAAGCAGAGAATAATGGTCCTTTCTCAGAAGCCTCACCTCTCTCCACCTAGTAAGTGTCTCTAAGGATCAATAACCATGACGGAGACTCATGAACCATGAGGTCATGGTTCCTCTCTCTGTCTCTCCTCCCAATCAGTAGTCAATCAATTGAAGCCTTTTGCCAGCTGCCTGCTTATAACCCCCATTTTTCCTACAGAGGAGATTTTTAGCACCTCTGCTGCATCTTCAATCCTTCTCTTCAGATTCTTATATCTAATTCTATTTCATAGATGTGATTTCTGTATAAGCTGGTAGTTTAAAAGAAGAGCTTCTGACTTTCTGGGTCAGGTTATCAACAAGATAAGAGAACTCAATATCTCCTCTATGCTTATTAACCTTCACACTTGTTCAATATAAGAAGTATACTACATGGCAAAGTGAATTGACTGCATAGAGTGAAAAAGATATAGATTAAAATCCAGCCTGTATGGCCATGGTCAAGTTACTTAACCTTTGTTTGCCTCAATTTCCTCACCTGTAAAATGGAGATAATAATAGCATCTACCTCCAGTTGCTATTGTGAAGACTAAATAAAATAGCATTTATAAAGTGCCTGGCACATAGTAGGAACTATATTAACCACTATTAGCTATTATCATGTGCAAGAAATAATGCCATTTCAACTATCTCCAAGTTCTAAGATGTCATGAACTCTAAGGAGATCACAACCCAATGGATTTACACTAGAGAAAGTTAATCCCTAATTCCCTCTCTCAGCACCCCAAACCCCCACCAGCCAGTACATTTAGGCAAGGCTACACAAGCCAATGCATGGGCTTGCAACAGGATTTAACTCTGCCCACCCATCTCCTCATCCCAACCCCCCATGCCAGAGAAAGTCAAAAGCCAGAAACTTGTGAAAATAGCATGAAACCACACTGGACTATGATAGTGCTTGTCCAGAGAATTGAAGAAGAGAGGAAGCAGTGGCAGGATTCCAGTGTGTATGTTGAGCTCCACCAGGGCTAAAAACAGGAAAGGGTCAGCATCCAGTGGTGTCTAGTTCTGTTACCTCAAAAGACACTTGCAAGAGAGGCCAAAGCCTATGAAATATGAATTGCCAAGAGAGTGAGGAAACTGAGATAGCTTTGAAATCTAGTCCACAGGGAAACTACACCAAAAGATAGAATCAGAAAGTGAATGATAGTAGACTAAAAGAAAGGGGAGAAAGTCTGATATTACCAAAAACCTCTAGAAGAAACTCAGTTAACAATCTTGATCACATGCAGATAAAGCAACAGGGAAGATATACATAATAGAAGGAAACAAGGCCTCCAGATCTGCTGAACATTCCGACATCCATCAATAACTATTACAAGATAAAGGAAAATAAATCAACATCTGATGAGGCAAAGGACCCCGTGGATGCCTAAGAGAACATGGATCTTTAGCAGGCTTTTCCCAAATGGTTTAAAAGAAAAATATGAGTTGTGAAAGCAAAATGTATGTGTTGCCCAGAAGAAATATGCAGAAGACAAGGGGTAGAGCGACTCTATAATGGAAAATATCACTAAAGAAACAAAAAGAGAAAACTGGGACTCCAAATACATAGAAATAAAAGGCAATCTGGAACAAAAACAAAAAAAAAAACTTTAGCATTAAAAGAAAACATGATCTCTGTATGACCAAAATATAATGATCACAGAGAGAGATAATTATACAAAACTTTAAGGATTATAGATCTTTCTGAAGAATATCTAAAGTAAAAATACCATGATTCAAGATATGCATTAGAATTGTCTAGAACTTCTGAATACAGAAGTTGTTGTTTGGTCATTTTCAGTTGTGTCCAACTCTGTGTGAACTCTTTTGGGGTTTTCTTGGCAAAGACATTAGATTGGTTTGCCATTTCCTTCTCTGGCTCATTTTACAGATCAGGAAACTAAGGCAAATAGGGTTAAGTGATTTTCTAGGGTCAAACAGCTAATACGTTTCTGAGCCTGGATATGACCCCAACTATTCCAGACTCTAGACCTGACACTCTTACTACTGCATCACCTAGGTGCCCTACAGAATACAGAAGACAAAAAGCCAATTAAAAAAATTCACAGATTGCATACAGAAAAACTTAAACTGAAAACTCAAGACAAGTAGTAGTTAAATTTAACAATTCTACTGAACAGCAAATTCATCAACTAGGAAAAAGAATTTCAAATGTAAAGGGAAAGAAATAGAAATAATATAAGACTACTCTTTATCCATCAAAGTTCATAGGATAAAATGGAATGATGCCTAGTTGAAGTGCCCAAAATGCAAATCCAGGTGACATACTTTGAAAAAATTAACCCAATAATCAATGAAATATAGATATTCAATGAAAAGAATAATTCTTAGTAAGAAGTCCAAGCTGTGGAAACATTTTACTTTGTAAATACCTGACATAGTATAAATATTAAAAAGGTAGAGAAATACAATCAAGATAATCATAGGTAATAAAACAAATTATCCTCCTCCACAAAAAGAAAAGAAAATCCTAAAAATATAAAGACACCCATGGAATTAATAACAACAACAAGATATTCCTATTTCTCCAGTTTTTAATAAATAAAACTTGTTTCTGTTTCTCTTTAGATTATTGACATATAAACAAGGCCTAATTTTACATTATTCACAAGGAAATTTCAGTCTTTACATTTATACCACTATTTGTTTTCTGTCCAAAGAGAGAGTTTTTAAGAAATTTCTTTCTGTAAAAAAAAGGAAACAATATTAAAATCAAATAGAAATAATGATAAAGGAACAGGTCTGAAATAAGATTAACAAATGTTAATAACAACCCATTGGCCAACAGGTGAATTGATGTTGATTTGTTTTGTTTGTAGGACTAAACAACAGAATGTGAATATACATATAAAAGGGGGAAATGAGGAATAGGAGAGTTGCTTACATGTGATGCACCTTAATCAAGTCATAGGGTAAGAAAGAAAAGGAAATAACTACAATAGTGTCTCAGGAAAAAGAAGGCCTAGCAGAGAATAGATGAGGGGATAAAGGGAAAGAAAGAAAATGAAAGAAAGGGGGAACTTCATTTTTAGTGATGGGAGAAGGTCATATTGAAGAAGGTTCCCATGGAGAGAAAATGATATTCTATAATGGGAGATGAGGACTTAATACCAAATCTTCAAGGATTTAGTCCTTAAAATAAATCATTCTGATTTGGGAAAAAGAGAACCAAAGTTCTAAAAGAAGATACCCAAGAGGAAAGGAAGAAAGGCCCTAGATGCCCTGAATGAACAATGGACCCATGAAGGAGATGCCATGGCAAATAAAAGGAAAAATGGTCATGGGGATAATCAGGAAGAGTAATAAACTGCCAGTCAGGGACATTGGGAAGTTCCTAATGTGCAATATCCTTTCCATCACTTGCAGTATTTGGTATTTACAAAACAGACAAAATGAAGTTGGGATTTGTAGGGGAAATATCTACAGGACAATAATGCAAAAATTGTTCAGAAGAAAGATATTTATTTAAAGGATAAACAAATATAAGGTCCATGAATCAAAGAATAAAAGTCTAGAATAGGAAGGGAGGAGAAATACTTGAGTCAACTCTAATTGACTCACTTTAAAAGTCATAATTCATGAAATTTTCCCTATCAAATCCATAGTCTTTATAGAAAGCCTACCTTAGATGCAGAACAATTATGAGCAAATGAGCTAAGATACCTGATTCTTCTATAGCTCTAAAGACATTATCATGGATGGACAACTCTTTTTGTGTTCTTGAAACTATTTTCTCCATTTTCATATTTCTCCAGTTTTTAATTAGTAAAAGGACTTTTCTGCGTCTTTTTAAAACATTATATTACTGGGGCAGCTAGGTAGTACAGTGAAAAGAGAGCCAGAACTAGAGACTGAAGGTATTGGGCTTATATGTGGCCTCAGACAATTCTCAGCTATGAGACTCTAAGCAAGACACAACCCCAATTGCCTAGACCTTACCGCATTCTTCTGCTTAGAAGTAAATACTTAGTATTGATTGTGAGGTGGAAGGTAAGGGTTATAAAACAAAACGAAACACAACATTATACTGCTGACCTATAAACAAGGTATAATTTCACATAATTGACAAGGAGATTTGAGTCTTCATATTTATATCACTGTTTTCTGTTCAAAACTGCTCATATATAAATATTAAGCTTTTATTGATAAAATTATTTTCCTATTTTTAGGCTTCAAAATGTTTAGCTACCACAGAGGCAATCTCATTCTTTTTTTGTTTACATAAATCTTTTATTTTGTACAAAAATGATTTTTTTCTGCCTTGTTTAGTACAAATAATTCCATTTACTTTAAAGAGACAATGTAAATTAGAAAAGGAAGAATTCATCATACTTCATTCCCCACCTAAACCTCAATTCCTTTCTTTTAGGAATTTTCTGTGCTAATAAGAGAAGGGAAAAAAATCATTTGTGCAAATAGCCATAAGTCTAGAACCAATCCATTGATAGTCTCAAGGCTTCTTCTCTCCCATAATTCCTGAGTCAACCCTTTTATTTTACCTAGAATGGAATTCTGAGACTCAACAGCTTTTTGTTATTCAGTGATCCAGAAGTCATTTATTGTGTGGTCTTGACTCTTTAGAATACAACTGTAGATGAGGAAGAATTTTAAGGTTTCTGAGCTACAAAAATAGATATCACAAAATCCATATTCTTTACTCAGAGAAGAGTTCCTCTGTCCTCAATCATAGCCAATTTATTCTTAGTGTTTAAACAATTCTAACAATCATAGGTGTATATTTTCTTAACTCAAAACAGGTTGGAAAAGGAGATGGCCACAAGTGGGAATATTGTCAATAAAATGAGCAGAACCAAAAGAACATTATATATAGCAATAGAATTATTGTGTGAAGAATGGCTTGTGTATGTCCACATCCAGAAAAGGAACTGATAAAAAGGAATAAGCAAGACATAATCTTATATATGCATATATCTTTTTGTGAAGTGATGCATTTTCTAATAGGGGGTGGGGAGGGAGGAAAGAGTTTATTTATGTATTTTAATGTAACAAATTAATTAATTAATTTAAAAAATGAAACAGATATAAGAACCGTCAAAGGATACAAAAGTTCATGGGCACCATAGTGTGTGGAAATTCTCCTGACTTTGAATCAGGCAAGAAATGAATTTGAATTCTTTCTTTAAGATTTATTAACCTAGGGGGCAGCTGGTTGGCTCAGTGGATTGAGAGTCAGGCCTAGAGATGGGAGGTCCTAGGTTCAAATCTGGCCTCAGACACTTCCTAGCTGTGTGACCCTGGGCAAGTCACTTAACCCCCATTGCCTAGCCCTTACCACTCTTCTGCCTTGGAACCAATACACAGTATTGACTCCAAGACAGAAGGTAAGGATTTTAAATTAATTTTTAAAAAAATTTATTAACTTAATGACCATTGTAGGAGAGGATTGCTAGCAGGGCATAGCAATGCTGGTTGGCAGCCTTGGATGGTGCAAGATCAAAATTCCACAGACCTTGGCTGGGTCAGGATTCTAAGGCAGTTGAAGAGCCTTTTTTCTCTCAAGCTAATCAGATGTAAAGGTGTGCCTAGTGGTCTCCCTGAAGAACCAACTGAGGAGGTGCCAAGGACTTTGGATTATCAATAAAGGTTGAATGAGTGTTCCCCTTCACATTGGTGGACATTGTGAATGGTGAGAACCTTCTTCCTTTTTGGACCTTGTGAGGGCATTACAATTTGAATCTGCTGTTTGACCCAACCATCTGGAGTTTGTGAGAATCTGGCCCTGTGGACATTGCTAACCCATTGTAGTTTAGTTTTAGTTAAGTTAAGGTTTTTAGGTTTAATATCTAGGTGGGTTCATAGAAGTAGTACTTCCCTAAATCCCCTTCAATTCTCTTTATCCTTTTAATTAAATATACCCCTGTTATTAATTTTATTAGTGTTTTCTTCTGTTGCCCTTCCCTGAAACCTTTCCCTAAAACCTTCCCTCTAACAGTTTTTAATATAACACCATCCAGAAGTCAATTAACATGAGCCTTACTTTACTAATATGTAAAACTGAGGATGAAAGCCTATCATTATTTCACAAGGCTGGAAGGACCAAATGAGATGAAATAAAGAATTGTAGAAAGGTTAGGGATAATTATACAATCACAGGATTTACAAACTGATGGAACTTATACATCATCTTGGACAATGTCCTCGTTTTTTAAAATAAGGGAACTGAGATTTAAGAAAGGGAAGTGACTTTCCCAAGGTGATATAGATACCAAAGAATGGAGCTGAAATTCTAACCTCAAATTCTAGGGACATTTAGTGTAGGAGTAATGATTTCTAAAACTTTAAGAATAACTGAGAACAGTATAATTATTGTTTATAATGAAAACATGGACTATCAAGAAATTTATGGGTTACCTATTGTGATCACAACAGGAAAAGCAGGAAAAGCAGGACAACTCAGCACAGAGAGAAATGGAATATTACAGATTTATAAGCACCGTTTAAAGAAGTATTCAATTTTATAATTGAAGATTCTCAATCTAAAGTGGTTAGCATATTTTAGAAGAAAATTCTTTTGGGTACTATAAATGGTCAACTTTCTAGATAACTGAGGTTTGGGTAGTATTTATATACTTTAGGCCAAGTAAAATGCAACAAAAAGTTTATATTCAGGCAAAAAAATGACAATTACTCTTTAGTAGGTATTTGGAACTGGATTAGCTGACTCCACATCTTTTCCACCCCTTCACATCCCTATTATTCTATTGAATACATGCATAATTAACCTGGTATTTCAAAAGCTTGTTGACTCAATGAAATATGGCAATATTATCATGATATATTGTGAGATTCTCCCATTCTGCTGATTTTTGCTTATGAAGAATGTAATTAGCTCATGTCATTCTTCATAGTTACCTGAGAGTAAATGACAACATTCATTATGGCATAAAACTAAACATAAAAATGAAAAACTGGAAACAAAAATCCCTGATTCTTTCATTACTGAGTTTAAGGACAGTAAAAAAACTATTTGTGACATCCCGGTATCTGCGTTTCAAAATAGTATAGGTTACTACCTTAAGAAAAGAAAGTTAGAGTAGGAATACTGAGTTAGAGCCCTTCATTTTATGTTGAAGGGAACTGAGCCTTAGAAAGGGGACAGGATTCTTCCCTAACAAATGAACCCAGATGCCATGATTATTTTCTACTACACCATTTTAATGGGGGAAAAGAGGGCAACCAATATTTTTCCTACAAGCTCTATATTCTGGATTTAGTTACTAGACATTCCCAGTAGATTTCATGGCATTTAAGAAAGTTACACATTCTTAGAGGTCCTCTGATTCCAATTTGTATTTGAATAGGAATCCCTCTACAACATCCTCAAAAACTTGAAGATCTTCAGTAAAGGGGAATCCACTCAGATATAATACAATATAATGTGATATGATATCAATACAACATGTATTAAGCACCTACTGTGTGCTAAACACTTTGTTTAGTGTCAGCAAAGATAAATAGCATAAATATTTCATGATTCCTGCCTTCATGGAACTGACAATCTATTAAGGATAGATGGATATTAAGGATAGATGTGGATTAAGACACACACAGGCAAATAATTTACAGTAACATAAGTGCTATAAAATATTATATTCAAAGAAATTCATGAAAGACTTTCATAGAGGAGACAATGTTTGATATAGTTTTTAAATGATTCAGAGGAATAAAGATAAGGAGGCTATTTTTTTTCAAGACATTCCATTCTACTTTTGGATTTCTATAATCTAAATACATTAGATATTCTATAATCTAAATGCAACTTGTATCCAGTTGAAATCTGCCTCTGCAACTTTGGCCACCTGCTCCAAGCCTACATGCCTTGGAGCCAATCAGAATAAGTCTAATACTTCTTCCATATAACAAAGCTTCAAATATTAGAAACTGATAATTGGTGGAATTGCAATGTCATTTAATTACTGCTATGAACCTCTTTAGGGTTTCCTCTGGCATTGTTTTATTGAAGTACATAACCAGTCCACTGGTCACCAAGTCTCCTGTCTATCCCATATTGGTTCTAAAGTTGATGGAACCCAAGTGGTTGATCAAGGAGAGAATTCTAGTACATCAATAAAAAGAGTTCTGATATAGCAAAAAGCAAGTCTAAGATATCCAACTGGATCAAAACAAGAAGATTCCAGAGAATCTTCATGTCAAATATTGAAGAGCCTTGAGGATCTACTGTCAGAACCAATTAGAAATCCTCATTTCCTTCATTTTTTTCAGTTCTAGTCTCACCTTCTACCCAAAGTCTTTCATTGACATCTTCTCACCCCTAGTTTGTGGTGTCTTAAACAAAAGTATTATCTAATATTTATTTTGAATATATTTTCTAGTTTCTATGTCTTGTATCTCCTAATAAAAGATGAACTTTTTGATAACGGGATTCTAGCACAACATGGAACTTGGTATATAGGACATGGTTAAGAAATTAATGTTGATGAATTGTTTAATTGGTTATTAGAAATAAATCATAAATATCACAGGTAAAATGTAGGTTCTCAGTAATTCAAGGCATCTCTGGACCCAGATATATAGATATCACTTCATAGCTCTGCTACAAAAATCAACTTTGTGGAGTTAATTTTGAGAGTATTTCTTCTGTTGACAGTTTGCAATCCTACTTTTAGTAGACCATCTTCATGAGTTGTAACAGCTGTAAAACAAACACCCTTTGCTAATGGCCAGATCTCTGCTAACAAATCTCCCTAGACTTAGATATCTCAATTCTCAGAGAGCAGACTCATAATCCAGGCCTTTCTACCTAGGTTGGACTTGCTTCCATTGGCACTAGGTTGGGACCCATGCTTCCATTGGCACAGGTTTCTGTTATCCAAGCTGAATGCTACTTCTCAGTAAAGGGTCTAATTGGGGATTCTGTTCAAAGGTACTTAAAATAAAGGTCAAAGATTCTGAACATAGCTATGTGGCATAGTGGAGTCAGGAAGATTCATCTTCCTGAGTTCAAATATGGCCTCAGATACTCAGATACAGACAGACTACCTGTCTGATCCCAGACAAGTCACTTCACCTTGCTTACTTCAGTTTCCTCATCTCTTAAATGAGTTGGAGAAGGAAATTGAAAAGCACTCCAAGATCTTTGCTAAGAAAACCCCAAATAGGGTCACAAAGAGTTGGGCACAACTGAAAAACAAGTGAAGAAAAAGATTCTTCTATTGGTTGGTGATGGAATTTGCCATATTCTATTTTCTCCATCCTGAAGTTTAGAGGATAGAGTAGGGACAGTATCTGTAGTCATTTAGAAGCAAGTTGCCATCCAAAACAACTCATTGGAAAATGACCATCATGAGGTTTCTATGCAGATCAATGGTCTCTGCCTGATTTTATTTTACCTCAGCCTGGCAAACCTCAAGGTAAAAGAGAAGGAGCCAATATTTTAGAAGGACAAATGGGCCCATCCTCTTGATATATTGTAAACAAACTGTTAAAGGTTTGCCTTGCTAAAGATATATCAAAAGGAAAGGGCTTTTGACATCATTATGCCCTCAAGCCTGAAGCACTGGAGCCCAGTATATTAGAAGCCTTTTGAATCTAATGAAAGGTTCAGGGTGAAGCAGAAAGTTGTTTTCCGTTTAATAAAGAAAGGAGAATCAGATTAAATTAAGTGATGATTAATCCCAATTGAGGATCAGAAAAAGCATTACCTGTCATTAGGTGTTTGTGTTTATTTAAATTTTACATCTTATTCCAAGATGGCATTCTTTAATCATTACTGTTAGCTGTTTTAATAAAACCATCAGAGTTTTTTTTTTTTAATTAAAGCATAACAGCATGGAAAAGTCTGTAAGCTTGTTTCTCAGTTAACCGTTCCTATGAGAGAAACCTAGTTGTTCAGACCATGAGCCCATATCCAATAACTAAGAGTCAATCTTTTAAAAAATGGCAGGCATGTTCCTTAAGAGGAAAAACTAGTCTTTAGAGTACTATAATGTTAATAATAATAGGTATTAGGGCTTAAAACTGCACTAATAGAATTGGGACACCCTGTATATAGGACGTTATGGTTGACAAACCACTTTATCAACCTTAGCTCATTTAATCATTATATCAGCTCCATGAGGTTATTATTATTCCCATTTCAGGTAAGTAAAATGACTTATCCATTTCTTAATTACCATTTCTTAAGGTTGCACAGCTGGGAAGTATCTGAGACTGGATTTCAGCTCAAATCTTCCTGACTCCAGACCAACCACTCTACCCACTGAGCAATGTAGCTGTCTGCTAAGTATACAGAGAGGTTAAGTGACTTGCCCAAGGTCATACTTGCCCAAGTGTCTGAGGCTGGATATGAACTCACAAAGCTGAGTCTTCCTCTCTCCAGGCAAAGTGCTCCTAACCACTGAACCGCCATTGCCCTTTGGGGTCACAAGAGGATCCCCAGACCACATTTTAAAATATGCAAATCTAACACAGAAAACTAATTCAAGATCCAGAGAACTAAGGGGATTTGACTATGATCCTGTGAACAGGTGATAGAAAGGCTGGAGCTAGAATCTTAATTTTCTGATTCATGGTTCAAGGGTCTTTCTACTACTTCACAACTTTTAAACCAAGAAATTCTTTACTGGTTAGTTTCAAATCCTTCAACAAATGATAGAATTTGAGTGGGGAAGCACTTAGAGATCATTCAGTTCACTCTACCTAAGCCTCTTTTTCTCTACCACATCTCCAGCAGGAGAAGAAATGTGGGAGAGTGGACAGAGAGCTAGTCAAGAACAAATACTGGATCCATCTCCTACCTTAGATTCTCTCTGATACCTAAACCTTATTTTCTTGACCTCCAGTGAATGAGAACCCATTTCCTTTCAAGGTAATACATTCTAATTTTGGACAGCTCTGATTGGGAAGATTTTTGTTCTGTAAATTTATTCCAAGCTGATAACTGCCTTTCTGCAACTTCCATTCAGTGTCACTGCCTTAGCTCTCTGTTCCCTTTGAGAGCCCTTCAAATATTTGAAAATAGTTAGCATAACCTCCTCTTATCCCTTCTTCATACCAAAAGCTCCAGTTTCTTCAGCCAAACTTCATCTAGTATAGTCTCTGTTCCTCTCACCTTCATAAAATCTTGTGCTTAGAATTTAACATTGCCCCTAAATGTGACTTGATAAGGGTGACAATGGGATTATTAGCTCTTTTGTTCTGGGTATTGGGTCTCTGGTAATACAATATAGACTGGAATAGTTTTGATTTGTTTGGGGGGACTACTAGAACTCACATTGACCTGGAAGTTAACTAAGATCTCTCTATATCAGTTTCATAGAAAAAAAATTAGCTACACGTCTCTCATCCCATATTTAATCCAAGTATAGAATTTTATTTCAATTAAAATTTATATTTATTTGATTTGCTAGATTGTGTTGGACATTAAAACCTTTTAGGGTCTTCCCTTTCTTATTCAAAGTGTTAACTATCCCTCCCAATTTTTTGTCCTCTGTGAATCTTGTGATTCGTGGTTCAAGGATTTTTCTACCTTTAAATTCTCTTTCTTTTCTCTTTTTCTTTCTTTCATTCTCTCTTTCTTTCTTCCTTTTTTCTTTCTTTCTTTCCTTCCTTCATTCTTTCTTTTACTTCTTTCTTTCTTTCTCTCTTTCTTTCTACATGTTATGCTTTCATCCATATCACTGATAAAACATTCAACAGATGTCCCCTCCACTGGAGAACTTCCTCTGGGCCCTCTTTCTCTTTCTCCTAATTTCTTTCAGCATAATCACTTAAAATGTTCTGTATCTACCTAATTTTGTGATATCATCCAGTCCACTTCTATTCATATTTTCTTCAAAGATATCATGAATATCTTTGTAAAATCACTTGCCAACATGCCAATACAAGATATATGCTAGCTTGACAGCATTTTCCTGGTCTACCACTCCAGTTGAATTTTGTTTGATTTGGTTTGATCTTGTATTTGGTCTGACCCAATGATTTTATCAGTGTAAAGTAATCCTAGTGAGGCAATTCTCTCTACCAATGCATATCTTCAGTTATTCTGCAATGTAGTCTTAGAGAGTTGCTAGAGATTTTTGTTGTTGTTTAGTCAGTCAGTCACATCTGACTCTTTGTGACCCCATGAACCATAACACAAGCCTTTCTGACTTCTCCTTAAGTATGTCCGAGTTCATGTTTGCTGCTTCCACAATTATCTATCTATTTCATTCTCTGCTGGCCCCTTCTCCTTTTGTCTTCAACCTTTCCCCAACATCAGGATCAGGAACTATATTTATTGTTTTTTGCTTTTCATTTCACATATGGGTAAGGCCTTTGGATTAGTAAGAAGAGTGTTAGACCAAGTAACAGCAAACTTGAACTGGACCTTTACCTCTTCACTGCCTAACTGGGTGACTTTGAGTGAGTCACTTTACTTATTTGAACCTCAGAGTCCAAAAGTACAAAATTAAGATTGATTCCTATAGATCATTCTAACTCTAAAAGGAGATAGTCCCATGAGTTATTAAAATATACATATTTGTTCAATAATTGACTTTGGGTCCATTTTTTCAGTCAAAGAAATTAAGAATTCTCTGGACTTATGCTTAGCTCTAGGTCCCCATTTCATGGTTTCTCCATGCATACACCCCTTTATCTGAGAGAGAGAGAGCAAGTGTGTGTGTGTGTGTGTGTGTGTGTGTGTGTGTGCGTGTGTGTGTGTGTGAGAGAGAGAGAGAGAGAGAGAGAGAGAGAGAGAGAAATGGAGAGAGAGAAATGGAGAGAGAGAGAGAGAGAGAAATGGAGAGAGAAAGAATGAAAGAGGGAAAGAGAGACAGAGAGAGGGTGGGGAGGGAGGGAGAGACAGTGTCAAAGGGCCCCTCCTTGTCACCTGTTTGGCTATTTAGGGCAGGTCAGCATGAACCTTACAGCTCAGAGAGCTGCTTTGCAAAGAGTGGTAAGGAAAATTAGGGACAATTGTCCATAGCAACTAATGTAGCTGGCTCCAATTTCCACATGGCAATAGTTAGTCTGCAGTGCACTTACTGCTGCTGCAGTGAATGTTTAAAGAGAAAATATGTCATTGTAACAAGCCCCCACAGCAAAGGAATTAATATTAATGTGACAAAAATTGTTCCTCCTTTTGAACCTTTGGTGAAGACTGGAAAGGCAGTGATTATTAAAGAATTCAGCTGGTTTCAGAACTGACCTTAACCTGGAAAGCACTCAGCAGCAGCAGAGGGGGAGCCCATTAAAAATGTACTGTAGTGTGCAGCTGTCTGGCTAACCTGGGATTCTAGGCCTCCAGAGCTGCTGCCAGACTGTTTTTCAAAGCCAATCTGAAAAGCAGCCAACAGGTCAGTCATCAGTAACTCGGCACAGCCATGAAAGTTAGAGGGGAAAGACTGGAGAGTAGAGACCCACTGAGTCACAAGACCCCAAAGATAGAAATACGATTTGGTTGAAATAAAGATTTGTAACATTAGGGAACATCACACATCATGCAGTCCAATCCCCTGATTTTCTGGATCAGGAAACTGAGGTCAAAAGATATGAAATATTTTTCAAGGTAAATGACAGAGACAGGATTTGAACTCAGATTTTATGATACTCAAATTTTTTCATCTCAATTACACCATGAAGGGACTGAAGAGAATAATTCAACCACACAAATTTCCCTTCTCTTTTTAGCAGATGATATTTAAGCTTTTGTGATAGTTTTCTGAAATGAAACAAAGTAGTTTTACTAAGATTGCAGGCTAATTTAGATCAAGAATGTATCAGCACAATATCTTAACAAAATTCAAAGATAAAGTATTGACAATATAACTAAACCATGCAACAGGATAATGAGAATCTTGAAACATGCTTCATGTGATGCACATTGCTGGAGATGAACAATTATTCAAATACTAAATTGCTGCGTGACTATGCAAGTCATCATCCCAACTTCAAGCTTCTTCATTTGTAAAACTTAAAAAGTTCCACTTACCTAAATTTCAAGGTTTTTCCCAGCTCCAAAACTTTGCAATTCTATGACTCTACTATTATTTCTCCCATGTATGCCTTTCTCTGCTTTTAATGACTAAGCAAAAAAGAATCCTTGATAAAGATTTATCACACTTGATTTCATCCAGGTGAAAATTAATAATAACTTGCATTTGCTTAGCTGGACAGTCTGCAAAGCACTTTCACATGCATGGCTTCTTTTGAGAAAAACAAAGGCCCTTTAAGGAAAATGGGATAGTATTAACCTCATTTAACAAATTTGACCACTTAGACTAAAGGTGGAATCAAGATAGCAGCATAGTAGGAAGAAGTATAGTCTAGATCCCTCAACAAACCTCATCGACAAAGATCAAGAAAACAGTCTATACCAAATTCTCATGAATAAAGCCCAGGGGGGAAAAGAAATCATGAGTATTTCTTTTTTTATACTCTAGGGTGGTTTATATTAACAGAGGGATCTGGGGACAAAGTGGATGGGATATGGCTAGGGGTATGCCATGTGTGGAGAAATATAATACTCAGAGTTTGCACATTCACTTGCCAGGTATATTATAGTATAGAATTCCTTTTGGTATCAGATGACCAATGAAGTCACTTCTAAGTGAAATTCGGTGGTTCTTTGGGTCTTTTGGTTAGCTAAGATTCAGTGTGACAAATCAATAGTTCAACTATCAGGAAGAGAATGTGATCTAGTCATGGGACTTAGAGTGATAAGGATCAGAATTTTCTGGATTTAAATCCTAGCTTTGACACTTAAAAAACCATGTTGCCTTAAGAAAGTCATTTCAGCTTCTTGGACCTCTTTTTCATCATTTAGTACAATAATGGTGAACCTTTTAGAGACCAATTCCTGTGCCACAAACCCCCAGAGACTGAGTGTCCCCTCCCCCAACTTATTCCAGACAGGGGAGGGGGAAAGTGAAGGGAGTTACCTGAGCCCTCTGCTCAGGGGAGGGAGTAAGCACAGAGAGGCTAGGAGGCATGGTGGAGAGTGGGAAGGAAACAGCTCTACTGGAGTACCTCTGTTTTTCTAGTAACTAAATCTGGTGGGGATGGCAAGTGTGCCCACAGGGAGGTCTCTGTGCACCATCTTTGGCACATGTGCCATAGTTTCAACATCATGGATCCATTATAAGCAAGGATTCCGTTCAATGATCTCTAAAATTTCTTCTAACTCTGACACTGTGTGATTCTAATTTACTTGGACAAAAAAGGAAAGAGTAGGCAGGGGACTGTTCATTCTGACATTCATGCAAATTCACACTGTGATAAATCATGAAAGATTCAAATATGAAAATAAATTCTTATTTGTTTTAGGTTCTTACATGTAGGAGGGTAGAAAAATCAGAAGCGCATGCTATTATGTACATGAGTGCCATGGTACCTCTGTTGCTAATTTACCTGTGTTCTCTAACACAGTCCTGAGGTATCAATGGGTTGTTTTGTGGCTGTCAAAAATGGGTTCAAAGATATGTTATTGGGGAAGAAATCCAATGATGTATAGCTGAGTTCAGAATTATTGCCTTGGTATGTAAGGTTGATGGCATTTGATGCCTTTAGCCAGCTTTAGCCAGGGACAGCTAGCTCATTCAATAAGAACCAGGGGCAAAGCCTAAAAGAAAATGGACTGAAATAATCCAGATTATTTGCATAACTTATCTCAATTATAAATATGGTCAAGGACTGTGAATGAATAGCTTATAACTGAGGAATAATTCCATGAAGTCTATTTGTAGCATTTAGAGCTAGGTCAAGTCCCCTAAGGTCTTTCCTGGGAAATCTTAGATGGTCCCATCCTTGTTTTCCTTCTTTTATGTATTAACATCTTCCTAATGCACTGTATATATGTGTATATATATATATATATATATATATTTCCAAACATAATTAAAAATTACATAGCACTTGTGAGGGGAGGAGACAGAGACAGAGACATAGAGATGAGAGCATAGAGACAAAGAAACAAAGACAGATACAGACAGAGAGAGAGACAGAATGAAATCTAGATCAGTGATTTTTATCAATTTTGGGGAACTTCCAGTATGGAAATTTTGTATTCATTGTTACTAATCCAGAGGGAGCTTATATGATAATTTACAGTCTTAAGAAGTTACCTGGAACATTGAGAAGTGTCACATATCCATAATATGTCAGAGTTAAACTTGAATCTAGATTTTCCTTACCAAGATATGGCTCTATTCACTATGGCTCATGAGATGAGAGAGAGAGAAAGAGAGAGACAGAGAGAGACAGAGAGAGAGACAGACAGAGAGAGAGAGAGAGAGACAGAGAGAGAGAGAGAGAGAATGATATTCATTTGGAACATTTTTTTTTACAATTAGTACTTCACAATTACAGTTGAACCATTCATTTCTCTGGTATCCTAAGCCTTCCATAGTCTAGCCCAATGTTACCTGGAAGCCTTATATTACACATGCCCATTTAGTGCTCAAATGTTCTAAATTGGACTTTTTTCCTAGTCCTTGCAGATTTCCTGCACTTTCCCACATCTCTACCTTTATCTATATCAGTGATAGCAAACCTTTAAGAGATTGAGTGCCCAAACTGCACCCTCACAACACATGTGAGCCTCCCTCTTCCTTCAGACAGGGGAGGGAGGAAGTGATCTATTGGGCTGCTGGGCAGAGGGGTGGGTGATATGAAAAAAAATGTCTTCAAGCATGATGGAAAGGGAGAAGGGAGCATCTCCCTCCAGCATGCATAACATAGTTTTGGCAACAGGGATCTGTACTCTTCCTTATGCCTAAAGTATCCTCTCTTCTCTTCATTTGCTTATTCCTCCCCCATCTCTTAAATTACAATTCACATGCTAGCTCTTGCAGGAAGTGTTCCCTGATCCTTTTACCTTGCTAATAACCTTTATTCTGAAAGCATGGAATATTTCATTTTGGACCATTCAAAAATGTTTCTCATGTATTGCTTTGTATTTTAATTATATGTGTATTTTTCTACTCACCTATTGTCTACAAACTTCATAAGGGCAGTGTCTTAACTAAATTTTTAATCTCACCCCATGGCACACAAAAAGCTCTATACACAGAAGGTACTCAATCGATATGTATTCACTAAACCATCTCACAAAGTTCCTGGCTACTCTATACATTCAGGCTTGCCATTTGGGCCAAAACCTTTCCTTGTACCCTGAACCTGCTGCTAACTTATGGGAAAGACTCCTCTATGGCAGAAACATAGTTTCAGAACTGGAGGCAATGACAGAGGTCCTCTAGTTCAACTCCATTTTACACACGAGGGATATGAGTTGGAGAGAGATGAAATGAATTGCCTAAGGTAACATAGATAATAAATAGCAGAGGTCAAGATTTGAACTCAAGTAAAGGGACTGCAAATCTAGCACTCTCTCCACAGTACCTCTCTGATCCTTAAACTGCATCCCTCTTTTTCCATTGCCAAGGCATCCTTAAGAGTTACTCAGATTGTTCAGTTGAGAAGCCATTGCCAAGCTCCCTCATTCAAAATCCAGGAGGATTCTCTGTAGGAATGGAGCATGGTCACTTTCTGTCTCCTCCAGATAATCATATCAATTTGCACTGTCACTAATCTCAGCTCAAATAATCTTAGAATTTAGTTCCACCTTCAGCCCTACAAAAGGTAAATAAAATAAAACATTTGACTTTGAGCACTACACCTGTCTAATCTTATTACATATTCACAATAGCATAATGATATGTGTATTATGATATTATTACTCCCATTTTACAAATGGTTAAATTGAGGATAAATGAGGTTAAGTGAATTGACTAGAGTTATAGCACTAAAAACATAAGGAAAACAATTCAAGTCTAATCTCTGCTGATTCCATCTCCAGAACTTTTTTTCATCACACCAGGCAAACTCTACTAACCTAGAACATAGATGTATCTTTGTCCCTCAACATCAGAAGGGGACTGAGTGTATTATATTCTTTTTCTTAAGGCACAGTGAAGCATGTTGGAGCCAATTTTAATGTTTAAACAAGTTATTTTAAAAAAGAATTCCTTTAGAAAAAATCCCATTGCTTACAGTCTCCCTATTGGGGAATAAACTACGAAAATATAAAATGTGAATTGGTAATCAAAAGACGGAGAGTCCTAGTTTTATCTCTAGTGCAGCCCTACTTACAAAGACTTCAAAACAAAATAATAGCTGAAGATAGGTACTCCCTCCTGAAGGAATTTCACCATCCTGCTTTTGTGAGGAATGCTTAAGTCAATTTGTCTTCATTTGAAAAAAAATCACCATACCCATTGCCAGCTACAAAAATATACAGATAATTTTTCCCCCTGAGGAAAACATGCTAATAATAGATTGTGGATTTTCACTCTGGGACCTGGCTTTCATCAATGGACTAAATCAGTGGATAATACTTAAACCAACTAGTTACTAAATTTTTCATCCTTATAAAAGGGTTTAAACCCAATATCTATCAAATGTGCTCAGGGCTTTTACTAACAAATCTCTATAGGATAGAACAATTGAGCCAATCTAAGAAAATGGAATCTAAGAAGGAAAAATGTAAAATCCCACACTTTGGCTCAAAAATTCAACTTTGCAGGTACAAGATGAGAGGATGCTGAAAGAATTTTAAATTAAGTGATTTGCAGATTTAGTGACCTATATGCCTAAAATGAATTTAGTGCCTTGATCACTTGTAGGTACATAAGCAATTTTATTTTTAGTTTGAACTATGAAATGCCATCCAAAAAACTAATATGATGAGTTTATGTTAAGAGAGTCATGCTAACCATGTAATGATCCTTTTTTGAAGATACCTGGAGTGCCGTGTTCAATTCACCACATTTTAGAGAAGTCTTTAACAAGTCAGAGAACATTCTAAAGCAATACTGCTAGGAGGAACCTAAAATGTATTGCAAATGCTTATGTTTTGGACAAGATACTTGAGGACAAAGAGACACAATTTGTGTTTTGACCACTGTGACCCACTAATGTCAATCAATATAGAAATGAATGAAGTAATTTGAAATGTGAAAAGTTGGCTAAGAAGTTCATGTCTGAGAATGGAAGGGGACTGCTAGACTATGGTTTAAAATATAAGGAGAAAACATTTCTGGCCAGAGATGGAGTGTGGTTAATAAAGGCAAGCAAAACTGTCTTTTCAGATGTTTTGCAAATCTGATCAAAGGCATTTTCAAAGGGATGGAAAGAATATTCTACCAACTTTGCCATACAGGGAATGTATCAAGAAGAATAATGAATGAGAAACCCAGAAGTTTACAACAGACAAAATCCAAGAAAGGAACTAAGGGTAAAATCCATGGTTTCACAAATGGACAACAAACAAGAAACATTAAAGTTCCTAATAATTATAATAAATACTATAACTCTTATATGGGGCATCTGGGTGGAGCAGGGAATAGAGTGTCAGATCTTGAGTCAAGAAGACATCCTTGTGAGTTCAAATCTGGCCTCAGCCACTTACTAGTTGTGTAATTCTGGGCAAGTTATTTTATCCTGTCTGCCTGTTTTCTAATCTTTAAAATTAGTTGGAGGGGGCAGATGGGTACATCAATGAATTGAGAGCCAGGCCTAGAGATGGGAGGTCCTAGGTTCCAATCGGGCTTCAGACACTTCCCAGCTGTGTGACTCTGGGGAAGTCACTTAACCCCCATTGCCTAGCCCTTACCACTCTTCTGCCTTGGAACCAATACACAGTATTGACTCCAAGACGGAAGGTAAGTGTTTAAAAAAATAAAAATAAATAAAATGATCTGGAGAAGAAACAACAAGTATCTTTGCCAGGAAAAGACCAAAATACAGAGTCAGATATGAATGAAATAACTGAAGAACAACTTTTAAAAGTATACGATGCTTATTACGCTCCAGGAACTGCATTAAGTTCTTTACAACTATTATCTCATTTGATCCTTGCAAGAACTCTGGGAAGTAAATGCTATTATTATCTTTGTATTGTATGTCTTTAATAATTTCCAATATAGTTTTAATATTAGTTGTATTAAAATTTGAGGTAAATAGAGGCTAAGTGACTCACCCAGAGTCACACAGCTAAAAATGTCTAAGACTAAATTTAAATTCAGGTC
Source organism: Monodelphis domestica (assembly GCF_027887165.1). Taxonomy (NCBI): domain Eukaryota; kingdom Metazoa; phylum Chordata; class Mammalia; order Didelphimorphia; family Didelphidae; genus Monodelphis; species Monodelphis domestica. The sequence goes on along the minus strand of NC_077227.1, from coordinate 549,355,383 downwards.
TTCTTGACTCTGGTCCTGGAATTCTATTCAATTAATTACCTAACTGACCGTAATTAATATGTGGAAGAATGTTTTATTTTTTATTTCTCAGAGGTATCCCAGAAACCTGTTAGCATGAAACTCATGATTGAATTATGGCTCTAGATAAGTATATATTATTTATTTTTTTAATGAAAGCCAAAAGGAGAAAGGAAATACTATTCTATATTAAGAAAATATAGTATCCAAAAGAGATCAAAGACAGGAGAAAAGGACATACTTAAAAAAATACTTATAACTGATCTCCTTTTGGTAGCAAAGGACTGGAAACTTAAAGGATGTCCAACAATTGGCTGAACAAGTCATGGATTATAATGGAAAACTATTGTGCCATAAGGAATGACAAACAAGATGACCATGAAAAAATCTGAAAGATTTATAGAAAGTGATGCAGTAAGCAGAACCAGGAGAACATTATACACAGTAACAATAATGTATGATGGCCAACTGTGAATGACTTAACTATTATCAAAAAGGCAAGGATCCAGGACAACTCCAAGGGACTTGTCCAAGGAGGGAATCTGAATGCAGATTGAAGCAAACCATTCCTTATTTACTCTATGAATTTTTCTCTAGTGTAAGTGAGGTGTGTTTTGTTTCACAACATGATGAATGTAGAAATATGTATTGTATGATAGCACAGGAGAGCACACCTGTATCATATTACCTGCCATTTTGGGGAAGCGGAGGTATAGTAGAGAAGGAAAGAACATGGATTGCAAAATGTCAGACAACAATTATTAACAAATGTATTGACAAAAAAACTGGAAAAAAATAAGTAAAGAAAGGTATGCTAATGTGAAGAAACTCTGACAGAGGCTGGCACTAAAGGAAAAGTGCCAGGCTGAAGAGTGTGTGGATCTGATCATCTGATCAGGGGGAGGGACCCCAGGAGATTGGAATCTTGAGGAGAAGAAAATACTGGCTGGAAGAGCAGTTCATTGCTCAGTCGGGAGAAGCCGAAGAGAGATGGTTGAATAAGACTTTCTCCCGAGGGTTACTCACTTTTTCCTGCTTGTGTATAGAAATCTTTCCCCCCAACACTTCCCAATTGAAGGGACTTAGAGAAAAGAAATCTGAAAAAAGGCATTTTGAATCTCTGTCAGATCTGACCTCAGCTTCTCTTGCCCTGGATCTGAACTGTGGCCAAGGGGCCAAACCTAGGGTCAGCCAACCAGACTATCTCTCAGGGGGCTCATGTGGCTGCCAAAGCTTGAATACCCCCCACACTTGAGGAGGGAGGAAAAATGGTTTTAGATAGAGACAGGGATCCCCTTTTTCTCACTTACCTTTCCCATTCTTTCCCTGGCAATTATTCCTTTGTATTACTCTGAATGAGTTGACATAAAAGCAGTTATCTTTTCCCCAAGATGTGAATCAAGTGTGAGTGAACAGATCCAGGGGAGAAACATCTTCCTAAGAAGAAATCCTTTGGTCTTTCATAGTGGGGGGGGGGGGGGGGACAAGAGGACAAGGGCAAATCTGGGAGAGCAGCCATAGCTAAGGAGGGAAGGCAGTAAGGGGGGAAATCTTCAAACCCCCTCTCCTCTCTGAGCCATGTTGTGCTCCCCAACAGACAGTGAGTTTTCTTGAGGACAGATACTTTTTGTTTTATATTATTTTCCTGGGTATCTCCAGTGCCTATCAAAGTGCCTACACAGTAAGCAGAATAATTGCTTGATAAATGCTTGTTGACAATTTGTGGAAATTCATTGTACCTGATAACTTGGATCATAGAAAAGTATTGCCCCAACCTACACCTCCACTTCTAGGACGGAAACCACTTTGCCCTTTGAGGGTCCCTAGGGTACTTCTCCAGGCAGAATCACAAGTACAACATACTACAACATACTTTTCAGGTAACTAGAAAATTCTCCTTTTCCTTCACATTCACTCAAAGCAAGATATAGTTCTTTACCTTCTCTTTACTAGTTCTCTTGGCTAATATGTGTGGCAAACTGTCAATTTTGCATGACTTCCCCCTGCCACAGGGTTTGTTAGGGGCTTGTGAGCAAGGCTCAATTTAATGAGAGACATCCTGCCTTTTCTGGTGACGAGAGGGTGCCACGTACTTAACTTCTTTTAATTGGCAGCTAGTATATTCTTACCATGTTGTAACACAGAGAGAGGCAAACAGAAGCCACCCCACAAAGTAAAAAAAGACAATTATCTAATTAGATTTCTACACCTTACTTCTCCTTTCTGAATTCCAAGAGTTTCCTCTACTTCACTGGCTGCTAGGCTCTGATGAGGACAAAGTGATTTAGAGTATGGGACTCACAAGATACAGCCATATAGCACACAAGTCTAAGCATGCTGAAATTATAGAATCTGATATCTAAGAAAAAATCCAATCACTTAATAACCAGAGATACCTTTTTTCACCTTCCCCCTAATTTTCGAGTATGTCTCTCTACTTCTGAAGCTTCTAGGTTCTCTGGACCTACTAGAGTCTGGTAGGAAAAAATATTTAGTAAGCTGGAGCCTGCAAAGCACTGAAGATAAAAGTACAAAAGCCAGAGGGCCAAAAAAACCAAAATACAATTATCTAAAGAGATCTATAGCTCTCTGCTGCTGATCTCAGGCTATCTCTCTATAATTCCCCAATCATCATTCCCTCTCACTAGCACAAAGAACAGAACATCTACCATGGGTCAGAGGGAAATGTTTGCTTCGCTATAAAATATCATCAATTTGTGCACAGTCCTCTGGATCTGACTCCTTCCCCAAAGACCAAATTCTGATGAAGGAGAATTCCTAAGTGTATATGGGGGGCAGGGAGGCTCTGGCTTTCTTTATCCATGCCAATATGTGGCCTGGGAATGTGGATATAGTCAAGATCCATTCAGGAGCAATAGCATATTTGTACCAACCAGATGGAACCCATGCTACACAGAAATATTATTAAGTCTGGGCCCATTCTCCCCAGAGATCAACATGGTAGAGGAGAGAGTATGCCCTGAAGGGTCCAAGGAGGAGAACAGTTATTTATACTTCCATTCCTACTGAATCTATGAAGGAAATATACTTTGGAACAAAGGAATATATATTTTTAAAAAGACCAAGTGCATAAGATGTGGCTATAAAGTAACAAGGCTGATTTTTTTCTTTAAAGATGCAGAATGTAAACATACATATTTGTCTTATCTATTAAAGCAATCACCTTGTATGGAAGTAGGATTTTTCTTTTTTTAAATTTTATTTAATTGATTAATTATGAAAATTTTCCATGGTTACAAGATTCATGTTCTTTCCCTCCCCTCCCAGAGCCAACATGCAATTCCACTGGGTATAACTTGTGTCATTGATCAAGACCTATTTCCATATTATTGATATTTGAACTAGGGCGATCATTTTAAGTCTACATCCCCAATCATATCACCTTCGAACCATGTGATCAAGCAAATGTTTTACTTCTGCATTTCTGCTCTGCAGTTCTTTTTCTGGATGTAGATAGTGCTCTTTCTCATAAGTCCGTCAGAATTGTCCTGGATCATTGCAGTGCTGCTAGTAGACAAGTCCATTCCATTCGATTGTACCACAGTGTATCCATCTCTGTGTACAATGTTCTCCTGGTTCTGCTCCTTTCTCTCTGCATCAATTCCTGGAGGTCATTCCAGTTCACATGGAATTCCTCCAGTTCATTATTACTTTGGGTACAATAGTATTCCATCACCAACATATACCACAATTTGTTCAGCCATTCCCCAATTGAAGGGAATCCCCTCATTTTCCAGTTTTTTGTGACTACAAAGAGTATAGCTATAAATATTTTTGTACGAGTCTTTTTCTCCTATGATCTCTTTGGGGTATAAACCCAGCAGTGCTATGGCTGGATAAAAGGGCAGGCAGTGGAAGTAGGATTTTTCTGACAAGGCTACAATTGTCCAAAGCTTGTCCCAGATCATCCCTGGGTCTAGAAAGCCACTTAGGAGCAAGATCTGAAAACTAGATCTGGTTCTTTAGATATATATTGCTTTTGATCAAAATAGTGAAAATCAGACAATAAAAAGACTAATAAAAAGTTTGCTTCTGACTGAACCTAACAAAGAGGATATCCAGAAACATTATGGGCAATGAGGCAGATTATTGGATTAAGTATGAGATATCTCAAGCTCATTCATTCAAAGAGTACAGCCAGACTATAGATGCTGTGAAAAGAATAATAACAATAATAGAACTATTTATAAAGCTTTTACTGTGTGCCAGGCACTTGCTAAGCACTTTGCAATAATCATCTTATTTGATCCTATCCTGCCTGTAGGTAGATGCTCCTATTATTATTACCATTTTATAGATGAGTAAACTGAAGGGAAAAAAAAGTTAAGTGGCTTACCCAGGATTATAAAACTTAAAAGCTCCTCAGAAATGAAATAAAATCAAATTAAATTTAAATTTAAATATAAAAATTTTCAAAAAACCTTTCTCAGTCCAGATTGGAATTCAGATCTTCCTGACTCCAGGTCCTATTCTTTATTCACTGAACCACTTAGCTCAAAGAACTCAGAGTATTTTATAGTTTGCAAAGCACTTCATATGTTACCTAATCAAATACAACCACCAGGAAAGGTAGATGCTATGGGCATTATTATTTCTTTTGCTTTGCATTCAGGTTAATATTGTAATTCACTTTTGTTTTGCATATTTATATCTCCTAAAAAACTAACATGGGATCCCTATTGATTATAGGATAAAGTCCAAATCCCTTATCCTATCACAGGATCATGGAAGGACCCTCAGAAAATATCTGGTTAGCTCCCTTATTTACAGATCAGGAAACCAAGAACTAGAAAGGTCATATTGACAGAAAGTCCAAAAAGCTAGGCTTAGTAGTCAGTACTCTAATTTCAGTGTAAGTGTACTTTCCACTGTTATCACACTGTCTCCAATGGGATTTCCAAAATAAACTCTAATTTACTTCTACTTAGCCCTTCATTTCATGCTGGTGAACCTTCTACTCCATTGAGTTATCAATTGTCTTTCATACTCATCTTTGACACTCCCACATTGGCACTTTGCTCTGGTTGGAACCTCCCTTTACACTAGATACCCACAATGGCTGGCTTTTTCTTTCTTCTCTTTTCTACCCTTTGGTTTCCAGAGTTCCTTTAAGTAGCAACTAAAATTCCTAATTTTTATAAGAGGTTATCCTGATCCCTTTCAATGCTAGTACTTTCCCTCTGAGATTTTCTCCAACATACATTGTATACATCTTGTATATGAGTAGTCATTTGCCTCTTTGTCTTGTCTCCTCTTTCAATGTGAGCTCCTTGAGGGAAGAGACTTCATTTTGTTTTATTCACCTTTTTTTGATCATTCTCATTCAGTTTTGTGCCAAGCATGTAGCACTAAATAAATGTTTTTTGACTTGACTTAACTTGAATTAATCCTTTATGCACAGTGTAATCTTACTCTCCTCTGTAAAGTTCTTCCCAACCACTATACCCCACATTGATCTTTTCTTCTTTGAAACTTCTATCAAATTTATTGTCTGAAACATTCATCTAGGACTTAATATATGTTGACTTATAGTGCTGCTGATCTGCTGACCTTGTTTTTTTTTTTGTTTCTATTTATTTACTTATTTATTGTCTCTTCTGTCCCCTAACTTGCAAATTGTTTCAAGGCAGGAATAACGGTGAGAGAAGCTCCATAGAATTTGAGAGTTAACAAACTATATGGTAACTTGTAAGTGGAATAAGGAAACTTGATTTCAAGTCCCACTCCAAGTATTTATTAACTGAGTGATCATGAGAAAGGAACAAGTTCTAAAACAAAAATAAAAGTAACTCATACACTTCATAGAAGATATGGAAACAGCATTTTGTACACAACAATAGTAGTAGTAATCATAACTTGAATATTACTTTAACATTTGAACAACGCTTATACATATTACTTGACCTGATCCTTAAAAATGTTCTTCAGTGAATGCTATTAATATGCAAGTTTTAGAATTAATATTATGTGCAACATGTTATATTAAAAAGAATATTTATATATAAATTTTACAAATAAAGAAACTAAGCCTTGAGAAGGATAAATGGCTTGCCAAGGATCATACAGTTAGGAACAGGATTTAAACCAATCTCTTCCTACTCCAAGTCTAAACTCTATGTATTATTTTGAAATTTTGTCATTGCCTCTTCTTCTTCCTTCTTATTATCACCACCATTATTTCATTATCAATGTCATTACCATTACCAGTTTAACAAAGATTTAATAAGCACTTATAATGCTTAAGATATTTTACTAGATATGGGGGATACAGATAGTAAGAGATTATATTTACAAAAAGCTTTGCAAATTCATTCACATCACTTATCTCATTCTGTCCTCAACATAGCCCATTAAAGTGGGTGCAATTAGCATTTCCATTTTGTAACTAATAAACATGAGGTAGAAAGAAGCAAATGACTTGTCCAGGATTACACATCTATTAAGTGTCTGAGACAGGATTTGAACTCAGGTCTTCATGACTCCAAATCTAGACTTTTTATCCACTATATTACTTAATTGCAAAAGACACAAATTAAACAGACCATGCCCTTAAAGAATTTATGAGGAACCAAGGACCTCACACAGATGCCCAATAGTATTCATTGTTGAGAGTGAGGGTGATCCCATCAACACTTTAATGTATATCATTTACTAGAATGTTTTTTTTCTTTACTCTAAGTTTTATATTTTATTTCTCCACCTTGACTGGCACTATTTGTGCTTGGTGCTTCTTAATCCCTACCTATAACTAAATGGTCCTTCATTATCTACCTCAAAAAGAAAGTCATCATAATTTAAGTAATTCAATAAGACCAATTAATCCACCTACAATCAACTTTGCTTCTTTCAGACAGGACATCCTACAAGTGGTTGACTAGGTCATAGAACTTAAAGCTAGAAGCAAAATGTAACTACAACAGGATAATTGGGGTTCTTCCCACAGGTATACAACTCACAATATATCAAGTTGAGAGGCAGTATTTTGTGCCCTTTGCCTATTTTACTTCACCTCCCCAATTGGGCCTCAAGGCAGTATCCCAAATTCTCTATCTTCATACCATCTGATTGATTCTGTGCTTCTCCCTTTCCACTCAGAACATTTGTCATACCAAGAATCCTGGGCATTATTTGTAGTATTTTTACTTGACTCAGATAGTGAACCATAGGTGCAGTGGATAGAAGTTTCAAAGAAAAGTCTGGGGAATGCTTGTTTGGTCATAGTTTGTTCTTGAAAACCTCTCAGGTCCCTTCTAACTCAGAGATTCTGTAAAAATACTTTCCTGGTGAAAATCCAGTGCTGAAAAAGAACAGATATCATCTGGTCAAAAGAGATCAGTTTAGAGACAAGACCACAGAGACTGTCCAAAGACTTTAAATACTTGTTCAGAATAATTTTGCAAATAAGTGGCAGAACTAGTGATTAGAATTTTAGTCTGTTACACATGTTTTGTCTCCCACCTACCACACCACCACCCAAAGATCTAAGAATGACCAGTTTGGAACACTGTTCTGCTTGGCTCTCAGGACTCACCCACCAAAATTATCAAGAAATAAACTCATATCCCTTAATCTTCTAGGGAGAAACTAGATTTCTGGTATTGCAAAAAGAAGCATAAAAAGTCTTTGAAGTCAAATAATATAGAATAGAATAGGGTGGGGTGGGATGGGAGTCATATCAGTGAGATCAGCAAACACAGTTGCCTCAATATTGCATGATCTGCCAGGACATGGAAATCAATATAACTTGGCCCAACTTTGGACTTCATTCAAAAGGACTTATTGCTAGAATTATTTCAAAAACTGCTCAAACTGGCTCATATATTTTGCACAGTATTTGGGCATGGAGACCAAAGGAAGCATTAGAGTGAGTCCCCTATGTCTGGGGAGTGATTCCATTCCAAAGGCAGAATTGCAAAGAGGGAACAAGAAAAGCAGTGGGAGGCCCCTCACACTAGAAATAACACTTTCAAAATCTTGCTTCCCTGATATGTGAGAAACATGAAGCCAAGAATTTTTTGGTAAAATGATGCAGAAACACTCAGAAAGGAGAAAAGCAATTGTGAGTTGGGCAAAAAGTATTCCCAATACAAGCAATATCTTATTAGATGAAACATCATTCACTTATGGGAAGTACTTTTCGGAAAGGACAAAGACAAAGTAGGACATACCCTGAGGGGGTGAATTAGGATAGTGACCAAACCATCTAAGACTCTATTGAAGGAAATGGAGATATTTAGCCTCGAGAAGAGATGACTTCAAGGGAACATGATGAAAGTTGTATTTAAGCAGGTGGATGACTGTCATGATGAAAAGGATTATTCTGCTTGGCCCCATAGGGCAGAGCTAGGAGCAGTGTGTGATTTTGAGACATAGGTGTCTACCCAAGAAAAAGAATATTTCCTAATGTTTAAAGCTTTCCAAAATTCAGTTCAGTTCAATCAGTGGCAAACAAGTGCCTAATCTGTGCTTTGCACTAGGGATGTAAAGACAGAAACCAAATTTTCCCTGCCCTAAAAGTCATTAAATTCTCCAAGGTAAAAAGAATATATATAGATAAGTATGTATAAAATTGTCAACACAGTCAAAACAAAGTAATTTCAAGGAATAATGAGAGCACTAACAAGTGGGAAAATCAGCAAAGATCTCATGTAGCTAGTAGCAACCTCACGTTCACAGTGCTTTGAAGAAAGCCCGAGATTCTAGGAGGTGGAGATCAAGGGATGGTGGAAGTGTTCCAAGCCTGTGTAAAGCTATGGACATTAAAGATGGATTACAGCATAATAAACAACAAGACCAGTTTGGCTACAACGAGGTTATCAAACTCAAATAGATATGGAGCCACTAAATCACATATAAGGAAGTCTGCACCATATAATGACTTAGAAAACCACATATTGGCATTATCTACATTCTATTATATTTTAACATTCATTTTTGCTAGATATTTCCCAATTACATTTGAATATGGTTTGGCCAAACCTAGGGAGAATTGTAAGCCAAGTGTTTGACATATCTGCACAAGAGTTTAGAATGTATTAGATAAAATGATATGAAGTCAATATGAAAAAATAGATCAGAGGTATATTTTGATGGGTTTTCATTTCTCAATAGGAGTTTTTGTTTTATCCTAAAGACAATAGGGAGTCACTGCATCATCTTGGGCAGGAGAATGACATGATCAGATGTACACTTTAGATGTATTCAATTTAAAACTGTGTGGAGGCTGGGTTAGACAAAGGAGAGACTGGACTCAGAGAGACTTATTAGAAGGCTATTGGCATTGTTCAGAGGGGAGAAAATAAGGGTGTAAAGTAGCATGCTAGATATATGAATGTAGAAAAGGAGAAGGATGCAAGAAGTGATTGATGTAGAATCAGCCATAGTTGGCAATAGATTAGATAAAAACGACATGAAAAGTTGAAGATGACTTTGCAGTTTTGAACCTGAGGACAACTGTCTTTGAAAGAACTGTGAAAATAGGAAAATTGTCAATTTTTGAGGGGGAAGATAATAACTTCTGCCTTTAAAATGTTGAGTTTGAAGTGCTTATGAGTCATCCAGATAATAATGTCCAGTGGGCAGTTAGTGACCTACCCAAAATTGTAGCTCAGGAGACAGATGATGGCTAAATATGTATATTTGGTAGTTGTCTGCATAATGATGATAACTGAATACACAAGAGCTGATGAAATCACTGAGAGACTAGAAAGAAGAAAAAGGGGACTCAGGGCAGAGTCCCAGCACAGATCCAAACAAAATGGTTAGAATATGAATTATGATCCAGCAAAAGAGTCAGAAAGGAATAGTAAGACAGATGAGATGAGAACAGGGGAGAGAAATGTTTATGAAAACCCAGGAAAGATACACAAGGAAGACCAATGATATTAAAAAAAAAAAACTCTAGAGGAAGCAGTGAGTATAAAGACTGAGAAAAGACCATGAATTGACTCAGAGGAGTGATTTTTCCATCATAAAAGGTATTCAATTGGATTCTGGATGAATATTTGAGAATGATTTTCTAAGCAGGATTCCTTTTCAAAAGTTGCTTGGACTAGATGGTGTCTGAGTTACCTTACAAATTTGATTTATTGTGAATTCATAGTAATATGTTTAGAGAACTTCCAGGGGCAATCTGATGCAGCCCCCAGCTCTTGGCAGTCGTGATCCCAAATATCAGCTACCTCTACTCTTTTCGAAAATCAGTGAAACAAACATGCCTGGGAATAGACATTACTATTAAGTATGATAAGGTAGAGTGGGTTGAAGGAAGATTGAAGGAACCAAGAGAGTATATAAGGTCTGATGCTAATGAGTTTTAATCCCTTTGAATTGTCTGAATTTCAATTCACTTTCTGTGGTTGCATGCTGCAGTTATTTCAGGATGAGATTTGTACAGACTAATCTTGGCAACAATTTGGAACTGTCATGTGGAAGGACTGTTTGCCTTTTGTCTATTTTGTTGAAATTAATACAAAAAATTTTAGACCTTTCTATGTTTTGCTTTCTTAAACATCTTCCTCCTTCCTTAGATATGCTACTTCATTGTTCAGAGACAGGAAGAAACCTTAGAACTCCATAAAAATACATAAATTGAAACCAGATTTCATTAGAATTTTCTACCCTCAATAACATCACAAACAAGACTAGTTATTACCTCAGTTTCTTCCCACTGGTTAAAAGAAAACCACAAATACATTAAGACTTTTACCTTAAGCCCTGTTCTATCCCCAAGAATATTAAACTAGTAGAGGAGGAAAATGCTATGGACCAAATTTATCTAGATTTTAGCAAAATGATGAAGTACCTAATGATATTCTTCTGTCTAAGGTAGAGGGTTATGGATTGAATGATAATTCAATTAGATGGATTCAAAATTGATTGGATGGCTGGACTCACAGACTAGTTGTTAATGGTTCAATTTCAATCACAAAGAATTCTCCAGTAAGGGATCCTTGATCCTGTGCTGTTTAAATTTTTTGCAATGACTCAGTTAAAGACATAAATGATATTCTTACCAAATTTGCAGATAATACAAACCTGGGAGAGACACTTTACCATCTAAATGGCAAGATAGGACTGGGAAAGGAACTACAAAGAGGCTAGTATATTAAGCTAAACCTAATAAGATGAAATTCAATAGGGTTATGTATAAAATTTTGCACTTGGGTACAAAATGAATTTCACAAGAATCAAATGGGTTAAAATGGTTAAATAATATTTTAAATGAAAATTTTAGTAGACTGTGCACTCAATATATACCAGTAGTGTAATGCTGACAGCCCAAAACAAACAAAGACAATATTGAGATTGGGACAAGTAGGTGGCACAGTGGATAGAGTGAAAGACCTAGAGACAGAAAGACTCATCTTCCTGAGTTAGAATCTAACCTCAGATATTTGACTAGTTTTGTGAGCAGGGCAAGTCACTTAATCTTTTTGCTTCAGTTTCCTCATACATAAAATGATATGAAGGAGGAAAAAAATACAGGAAACCATCCTAGTATTTTTGCCAAGGAGTCCTGAAATGAGGAGGCAGCTGAGTGGTTCAGTGGATTGAGAGCCAGGCCTAGAGACAGGAGGTCCTGGGTTCAAATTTGACCTCAGACACTTCCCAGCTGTGTGATCCTGGGGAAGTCACTATTGCCTAGCAATATACCACTCTTCTGCCTTGGAGCCAATAAACAGTATTGACTCCAAGATGGAAGGAAAGGGTTTAAAAAAAAAGAAATCCTGAAATGGGATCATGAAAATTCAGACAGGACTGAAATGACTAAACAGCAACAATTCTAGGATACATTAAAAGCATCAAAGCTGCTATCTTCTGCCCTTTTTAGACTTCATCTGGAGCACTGCATTCAATTTTGGGTATTATGATTTAATAGGAACACTGAAAAGCTGTAGAAAGGAGGGACAATGACCTTGATGATGAAGGGCTTGGGTATCTCTTATAAGAAAAGATACCTATTCTCAGTTAAAAGAACTGGGAATGTTTAGCCAGAAGAAGAGTCAGGGGGTGGGAAGGAGAGGAACATCAGAGTTATCTTCCAGTCCTGGGAGAGGTGTTATATGGAGGAGAATTAGGTTTATCCCATTTGGCCTGAGAAAACAAAACCAGGAGCAGTTGGTAAAGCTTCAAATTATCAAATTTAGAATTGATGTCAGGGAAAAACCTTGCTGACAACTAGAGCTGTCTAGAAGTATAATGAGATACCTCCAGAGGGGGTGAGTTTTACCTTACTTGAAAGTCTTCAAGAAGAGGTCAGATAACCACTTGTCAGGCATGTCATTTGCTGTATAGGTTAGTGCAAATGGCTGTTGAGGTCCTTTCACACTCTGAAAGTTTATGATTAATACAGTTTAATTATACGAGAACCTAATGAACTCACTTATCACCATAGAAAGTGAAAAAGACTTGAATGACTCTAGCTTCATCCTATGTTGGGTTCCATCTTTAAAATTATTTTCTGAATTCTTCTCTAGAGAAACCCACTCTAAGAATCTTTCCTCTGACCTTTTGGAACACTCTAAGAATCTTTCCTCTGACCTTTTGGAAAAAAAAAAAACAGATTGAAGGCAGGGTTTGGTTAGGTCTCAGTCAGGATTATCTGACTAGCTGACTCTGAAGCAAAAATATCTGGAGATTTACTTTAAGGTTTATATATATTGTTTATAAGACTATTAGTGATAGGTTATTTAGTAAAGATTTTGAGTTTTTAGTGAGTCATAAGGAGGATTAGAGTAGCCTGGTTATCCATGAATGAAGAGACATATGAGGCATCAGAAAGTGGGTGACATTACTTAGAAATCCCCTTAGTGATAGGGAACCCTTCCTGTTATACCTTACTGCCTTTTTAAATTCTATAATCTAAATAAAATAGAGTTGAATTCATGAAGAAGTGTTCTACATCTCTTATAATCAGAGAGATGCAAATCAAAAAAAACTCAGGTATCACCTCACACCAAGCAGATTGGCTAACATGATAGCAAAGGAAAGTAGTGAATGCTGGAAGAGATGTGGCAAAGTGGGGACACTAATTCATTGCTGGTGGAGTTGTGAACTGATCCAACCATTCTGGAGGGCAATTTGGAACTATGCCCAAAGGGCGATAAAAGACTGACTGCCCTTTGATCCAGCCATAGCACTGCTGGGTTTGTACCCCAAAGAGATAATAAGGAAAAAGACTTGTACAAGAATACTCATAGCTGCGCTCTTTGTGGTGGCCAAAAACTGGAAAATGAGGGGATGCCCGTCAATTGGGGAATGGCTGAACAAATTGTGGTATTTGTTGGTGATGGAATACTATTGTGCTAAAAGGAATAATAAAGTGGAGGAGTTCCATGGAGACTGGAACAACCTCCAGGAAGTGATGCAGAGCGAGAGGAGCAGAACCAGGAGAACATTGTACACAGAGACTGATACACTGTGGTATAATCAAATGTAATGGACTTCTCCATTAGGGGAGGTGTAATGTCCCTGAACAATCTGCAGGGATCTAGGAGAAAAAACACTATCCATAAGCAGAGGACAAACTGTGGGAGTAGAAACACCGAGGAAAAGCAACTGCCTAACTACAACGGTTGAGGGGACATGACAGAGGAGAGGCTCTAAATGAACACTCTAATGCAAATATTAACAACATGGCAATGGGTTCGAATCAAGAACACATATGATACCCAGTGGAATTACGCGTCGGCTATGGGGGGTGGGAAGGAAAAGAAAATGATCTTTGTCTTTAATGAATAATGCTTGGAAATGATCAAATAAAATATTATAAAATTAAAAAAAAATAGAGTAGAATTTTTTTTAAATGTCACTCTAAGATCTAAGAAAATATAGTGTTGATTAATCAGATTCCTGCTTAAATTGAATGAAATTTAAAACGTTAATTAGGAAAAGCATTTCAAAAATTAAATTCTTCTGCACATAAGCAGGAAGACATTGATTAGAGCACAGGTTGACAGACCTCCCATGAATATTTGCACAAATTAACGAACTTTGGCTACACTCATTCATTCACATGGCATTAGTATCCACTATGTATGATATATCATACCACATACTGAGCCAGATACAAAAAATATGAAATGATCCTGCTCTCAAAAAGCATGTTGTCTAAAAGCAGTTACAAGACATATACATAAGTACTATATCAGTTAATGTACAAGTACATGAGAAGAGATCAAACATGTTTTGAGACAAAATAAGAGAGGAAGTAGCATTTGAGGTGATATTTGGGATTTTAACAAGTAGAAGGGCTAATTGGTACCCAAGAATAGCCAGGCACAGAAGTTTGGGAGCCAGGGAAAAGTCTGTTCATGATGGTCCAAAATTTGAGAAGTGGAAGCAATATATAATAAGACTATCATGTTATCTATACAAAAGTCCATTTTAATCATGTTCAACTGAAATGAGCAGTTATTAAGTAAATGCATAACTGATCAAATAGTTATCACCTAACTATGCATATGATCATGCCTTTGGTCTGAGAATATAATTTCTAATTGGGTGGAGGATAAATTGAAGAAAAGTGAGACTAGGAAAAATCAATCTTTACCTAAGATGTTCACTAGTATCAGGGAAGGTGAACTACTATAGGTCCAAACGAAAACAGAATTAGCTCTTCATAGAAAACTTTTCAAAAGTTTTTATTTTAAAATGGCACTATATTAATTTTGTCAAATCCTGGAATAGTATAGTGTCCAAATAAAATGTATTAGTCTAATCAATTCACATGGGGAAAAGTGAATGAAAAATAAATATTATACAAATCTTCACCTTGTTGGGCACCCTATTAAATTATTCCTTCATTAAGTATATTTTGCACAGGTAACTCAGATAAAAAAAAATTACTTATATAAATAGGAAGCGATCAGGCTGTATCACATTTGAAAAGCTGAGATGCTATCAATGATCCATCATCTAGCACAATGCCTGGCACATAATTGTTGTGGTGGTTGTTTAGTCATTTTTCAATTGAGTCTTACTATTCATGACTCCATTTAGGATTTTCTTGGCTAAAGTACAGGAGTGGTTTGCCATTTCCTTCTCCAGGTCATTTTAAAGATGAGGAAACTGAGGCAAACAATGTTAAGTAATGTCCAAAGTCAAAAGGATAATAAGTATTTGAGGCCATATTTAAATTCTGGAAGATGAGCTTTGCTGAATTTAGGCCAGACACTCAATCTGCTTATACCACTTAGCTGCCCCTGGCATATATTAGGTGCTTAGTAAATATTTATTGATTGAATCATTCAAAGCTACTTTTTTGCAAAAGCTATCTTTTGAAGAGCAATATTGTTCACATGATGCTCTATGATTCAAATGATAGAATATCATTATTATAAATAATAATAATAATAAATAGCATTTATATAACACTTTTAGAAAGTTTTGTAAATATTATCTAATTTGATCATCATAACAACTCTGTGATATAGGTGCTATTAATATCATCCCTAATTTACAGATGAGGAAAATAAGGGAGATCAAAATTAAATGACTTGCCCAGGGTCACACAGCTGGTAGATACCTGAAGCAACATTTGAACTCAAGAAGATGAGTCTCTCTGACTCCAGACATGACACTCTATCCACTATATCACCTATATGTCCAACACTCGCATACTTACTATCTCCATTTTTTAAATCAGGAAAATGAGGCAGAAAGAGGACTTTCCTGAGTTCTAGGTCCAATTCAATCCAATGCACTACCTAACTACCTCATATTTTAGGAGTATCAGCATTAAAAGTAATAAAGAGGACAATGGAAAGATGTATGAAGAGAATAAGTGGGCTGCAGTATATTCTCAAAGGCTGTTATGTGGTGTCTCTGTGTCTTTGTGTGTGTTCTAGAAGAGGTGGCATCAAAGCTGTGCCTGTCAAGAAAATGATATGCTTAAAATGAAAGACAACAGATGAACAGTGTTTCCCTCACACAACTGTACCCCCAAGATAGCAAAGGGAAGACCCCAGAATATTGAATGGAACTTTAATGATTTTTCTTTAAAATGTGATTAAAAATCACAAATGGAAGAGAAAGTATGGAGAAGTGAGGAATTGCATCATTGGAAGTAGTATTGTTAATATGAATATAGAAATGAATTAATGAATCAATAAGAAGATCAAAATAAAGTTTATAAAATTTAGACACTTCTACAAATTGCGCCAACTCTTTAGAAATACCTACCATTTATTATTCAGGAATTTGGCTAACCCTGACTATTTTTTTTCTTTTACCTCAAACCTTTAAAAGTTTCTTGTAGCCTTCCATGTCTATCTATCCTTCCAAACTACTATTAACAGGAAAAAAATGAAATGAAATGAATCTGAGAAGAAACTGTTCTTTGCAAACCATTTTTATTCATCAATTTACCCTCTTATAATAGCAATTTGTAACTCCATTTTTCCTCTTATGCTACTCTCATTTTAAACATCTAATGGAAGAGTAGAGGCTTTTTTATTGTCAGGAATGCCCTTTTCACCTTGTTAAGAGACATTTGGCACAGCCATAATTAGGGCAGGGTGTCTAAGAGATATGTTTCTTCCCTGAAGCATTTCTCCCAAGTCTAATCACTGTACTCAGTATTCTCCATTAGACTTGAACTTCATGGCAATGCCACAAATAGATGCCACTTCAGCAGCCAGCCCATTGCCTGCTACTTCTGGCCTACTTAGTTCTATCTTTTCCTCTTCCCAGGGGCTACTCCTCAACACTTTCACCAGCCAGAGTAAACTGCCCTCTGTGTCCAAGCCTTCCCCTAAGGGAATTTACCTAGTTATGACACAATTCATTCATATCTTCTTATCTTTGGGCACTCACCTTTACTGTTTTTTATCCCTATCGTCTGATCACTGCTGGTCTATTTTTCAAGGAAGAGGAAAAATAAGCGGTAGAAGTCCTAGTCTTTTCAGGTTCACATTTTCAGTGCCTGTAATCAATGCATAACAT
This sequence comes from Monodelphis domestica, assembly GCF_027887165.1. Lineage (NCBI taxonomy): Eukaryota > Metazoa > Chordata > Mammalia > Didelphimorphia > Didelphidae > Monodelphis > Monodelphis domestica. The sequence goes on along the minus strand of NC_077227.1, from coordinate 549,338,397 downwards.
TTTTCTTTATTCTTCAGGCAAGATATTTTTCAAAGAACATTTTGAAACTCTTGGCAGTTAGATCTTGCCTCTTGATTTTGCTGTTCTGATTTTACTTCTATAAGTACTCGCTACCTTGTGCAAACAGCTTTGTATAATTCTTTGTCAAGTCTATTCTTGTTTTTCATATCTTTGCAGTCAGCTCTGCTCCTTTCTCCATATGAATTACATTGAGTCAAGGGAAGGAATATTAGCTAAGGGCATAGGAATGAAGACTGAAAATGAGAATGCCACTTTGTGTGAATTTATTAAGGATAATTGTTTGGAAGAATGATTTTAATAATGCCTTATTAGGCATATAATAATAAGAAGAATAAATAATGAGAATCATTCATTTATATGGTGCTTTATTATCTCACAGAACATTGGCATGCATGATCTGCTTTATGGTACTTGATAATCCGCTCTGACATTCCGTATTTTTGTGACCTTAGGCAAGCCACTAAATTCTCTGTGTCTCAGTTTATTTATCTGTAAAACTAAGGCAATGGACTGGATGACTTTTGAAGCCCCTTCTACTTCCTAAAAGAAGCCCTTCCTGAGAACCAGAGATAGTGGTGAATGGAAAGGGCAGCACATTAAGAAGCTAGGTGGTACCAAGGATAGAGTGCTATACCTTGGTGGCAAGGATATCTGATGAGAATTCTGTCTCAGGCATTTTTACTGGTTATATGATTGGGAAAGTCACTGAGTCTCTCTGGGTCTCAGTTTCCTCAATGGTAAAATGAAAATAATAATAACTCAGGCTTTTTGTGAGGATCAACTGAAATAATATTTATAAAGTATTTGGAATATATTAGATGCTTTATAAATGTTCATATCTTTCCTCATAATTACTTTTATATTCCATCAGTCTACATTTTACATTTATTCATTTTTTTAAAAGTAACACTCACACCATAGTGTACCAATAGAATGTAAACTTCTTAAGGACAGGAACTTTTTATTTTCCTTTTTGTCTTTGTATCCCCAGTAGCTAGGATAGTGTCTATATATACATTGTTGGTGTGTAGAAAAGATTTTTATGCCCATTTCACAGATGAGAAAACTGAAGGTCAAAGAGAATAACTTCAGTGAAGTCACACAAAATGTCAAAAGAACCAATATTTTAACCTGTCTTCTAATTCTAACTCCCATTCTCTTAGAACAACCTGATTCCACCTCCAATAACAAATTATTTTAAATATTTTAATACATTAAAAAATTGCTACATTATACATTTTCAAATAATGTTTGCCCAAATTACTGAAAAAGGATGAATAAAGCATATGGGCTACAATGTAGTAAAAATGGTCAAACATGATTAATATGATCACATTATGACTATTTACTCATTTAATCCTTCTCAAACTTATTTTAAATAGCAAATATTCATCTAGTGTTTATGAAAATATATAACAAATAATTTATGATGAAATGCCTAAAAGAAATGAAAGACAGAGGAGAGACATTAAATTCTGAATGTAAAATATATAAAGTGTCATATTAATTATGCTTACTGATATCATTAAATATTAAAATTGTCTTCCTATACAAGTATTAATATTTATTTTCCAGTATGGTTCTAATATGTCTAGAAGGTTGTTTTTTCTTTTGTTTAAAATTCTAATAAACTATGGATCATGGGAATTAGGAGTTTGATTATAAAATGGAAAGATTTTTTTGTCCCATATTATTTTGAGAATGGAAATATACATTTAATTAAATATATTTATTTTAATTAAAATATATTTAATAATTTAACTGTGTATTTTCTTTAGATAAATAAGTTTCTTCAGAATGTGAGAAATGCAAAACTTTTGTCACATTTGTTTCATGTTTTGTTTAGAAAAATTGAAATTTCAATAACCTATTTACTCTCCTTTAGAAAAAAAAACACATTCAAAAGACTTGAATATTGAAGTTATGAGTTCATTAGAATAGGGAACACCTGAATAAGGATATTCATTAAAACCAAAAAAGCACCCTGTTGTTTGTCATTCACTTGTTGAGTAATTTTCAGCAATCTTACTATTTTTTATTGAATTTAGGTTTTTCTTTTTTTTAATCATGACCTTCTGCCTTAGTATCAGTTCTAAGACAGAAGAGCAGCAAGGGTTAGGCAATTGAGATTAAGTGGCTTGCCCAGGCCACGCAGCTAGGAAGTGTCTGAGGCCAGAATTTTTTCTTTGTTATAATAATTTTTAAATTTTTTCTAGGTAACATTAATACAATTTTTCAATATTCATTTTTCTGGTATTTTGCAATCCAGTTCTCTCTTTTTCTTTCACTCTTTCTCTTCTCAAAAAGACAGGTAATATGAAATAGGTTGCATATATATTATCATACAATACATATTTCTATGTTCATCATGTTGTGAAAGAAGACACATTGTTTTAACTGGAGAAAATTTCATGGAGGAAATTAAGGTAAAGAATGGTACATGTTAATTTGCATATGGACTCCATCTATTTCTTCTTTGGTGGTATCTTTTGGTTTGTTTGTTTTATCCTGAGAATCATAGTAATTCTGGACCCATGTCTCCTTGTCATTCATAATTGACCATCATATATTATTATTATTACTGTGTACAATTTCTCCTATTTCTCCTCACCTCACTTCTCAGCACTTCATAGAAGTGTTTGTTTCTTGTGGCAAAAATAGTAGGCTATTATAAACATGTACCAGAACATGTTCAGCCATTTCCCAATTAATGGACATTCCTTCAGGTTCTGGTTCTTGCCCACCACAAAAAGAGCTTCTATAAATATTTTTGCACAGGTAGGTTCTTTCCCCATATCTTTAATCTCTTTGGGATACAGACTTTGTAGAGGTATTGCTGAGTCAAAGTTTTAGAGCTAAATGGACATAGTTCCAGATTGCTCTGCAGAATGGTTGTATCAGTTTACAAAATATTAGTGTCCCAATTTTTCCACATCCTTGCCAGCATTTTATCATTTTCTTTTTTGTCATGTTAGCCAGTCTGTTAGGTGTGAGATGGTACCACAGAGCTTTTTAATTGATGTTTCTCTAATCAATAGTCATTTGGGGTGTTGTCTCATATGACTAAAGATAGTTTTAATTCTTAATCTGAGAATTGCTTGTCATATCCTTTGACCATTTGTCAATTGGGAAAGGTTATGTATTCTTATAAATTTAATTCAGTTCTCTATATATTTGAGAAATGAAGCTTTTATTAGAGAGACCTGCTATAAAGCTTTTTTTCTAAATCTGTTCGTTGCCTTTTAATCTTGGCTGCATTACTTTTGTTTGTGCAGAAATCTTTTAATTTAATGTAGATTTTGGTCTCTGCCTAATTGATTATTTCACACTATTATTATTTCAAATGTTTACAAATCCAAACAAAATAGGTATTTCCACATATAAAGAAAAAGAAGACAGTACACAAATGAAATCACAAATCTTTAAGTTTAACTTAGTTTTCTTCATATTTACCTAATAGTTTCTATCCACTACTGTCCTGACCCCCTCCTTACCCTACCCACTTCATATAGGATATCATCAAGGAAGCAAATATGTTCATATAAATTGTATTTTATGTTTTATCTTTCTGCTCACTTTCTGGGGATAAAATTCTCAGTTTAATATTCCAGAATTAGCTCTGTGGTTGTGTATGATGTTCTCCTGGTTCTACTAATTTCACTCTCTGTTACCCCATACAGTTCCTTCCAGGTTTTATCTATGCATATACATGTATATCTAGACTTTGAATAATATATACACAATATATTGGCAATCCATTGAAATAGCATGTTAGCAAATGTGTTTTGAATAGGTATGAAAGGAAGACAATGATGTGGGATGAGAATTGAAAATGAAGAAGAGAACAGGATATATTTCATTTAGGAAAATGCAGTACTTTTCCATGATCTCGAAATTCTTCTTAGCACAATATTCGTAGTACTAATTCTAGTAATGCTTTTTAGATATAATTCATGAAATCATCATCATTATTATTGTTGTTATATTCATTTTCATAATCAAAATTAACAGTAACATTGTGCCTAAAAAGCAGATTAGATAGACAATCACATTTGATTCTCACAATAACCCTATGAAGTGAGCACTGTAGGTATTCTTATCCTTATTTTATGGATAGTAGAAATAAAAGAGAAAAAAAAAAGATTCATTCTTCTCATATCAAAATAAATACCAAACATGGAATTTGGACCCAGGTTTTTCTTGACTCCAAAGACAATAGTTGTTCCATTTTAGGAAATGTCCTTTCTTATAAATCTACATCTCCAAAGAATCAGTTCCCCTAAAAGGAAATGAAGAGATACATGTTTGTCATCAATAATAATAATAAGATGCTTTGTGGTTTATAAAGAGATTTACATGTTATTTCATTGGATCTTTACAACAAGCATGCATGCTAGGTGCCTTTATTACCTCATTTTACCAATAATGAAACAGGAGTCACAGAGAGTTTAAATGGTCTTCCTAGGGCCCCACAAATAATAACTGTCTGAAGCAATATTTCATTTCAGGTCTTACTAATTCCACATTCCACACTCCATCCCCTGAGTCTGCTACATACAGGATTTTATCAACAATGAGGCATGCTTAAGAAGCCACACATAATTTATCTTACAAGAAAGATATCTCATCATAATATATGCTTCTTGAGGACAGTCTCTATGTTTTACCTTTCTTTTTATTCCCATTGTATAACATAATACTTGGCACTTAGTAAGAGTTTAATAAATGTGTTTGGACTAACTGCCTATGTATTCAAACAGTAGCTTCCAAAGTGGGAGTCTTGGCCTCCAGGGAGCCATGGCATGACCCCAAGCAGTATACCATCAACCAAATGGAGGGTAGGGGGAAAATTCACATCCTATTCTTCCTATGATCCCCAGTTATGGTACTTGTCCCCAACAAAAACTATACTGTCCTTCATCTGTTATAACTTATAACTAAGTGACTCTCCATTTGTTCATGTTATATCTTGATTTTTTTAATCCAATAAAGGTACATGATTAGAAAATCTAGAGTTAGTATATAAAGATAATATTGAGGATAACCATTTATAAGGTACTTTCAAAGTAGCATTGCATTTAACATACATTATAGAAAATGAACCTCACAATAACTCTGATGTTGGGCTGTAGTTAAGAATTATCTCTATTTTCTATGTAAGAAAACAGACTCAAGAGAATTTCATTGATTTGCCTATGGATCTGCAGCTTGTGGATGTCAAGAATGGGGTTTGAATGCAGAAATTTCTGTCTTCAAGCCTAAATTGCCTTAAGTATGATACAAGGAGAGACTGCATGACTTGGCATGACTTGCTAGATTAGCAAAGTTTATAATGACTCATAAACAGATTGACCAAAGTGATGAATTTTACAGTCACTATAACTCTTTTTTTTAATTGAAAACTGTATTTAATTAATTAATTTAGAATATGTTTCCATGGTTACAAGATTCATGTTCTTTCCCTGCCCTCCCTTAAACCCCCTCCCATAGCCAATGTACAATTTCTCTGGGTTTTACATGTGTCATTGATCAAGACCCTTTTCCATACCATTGATATTTTCACTAGGAGTCACCATAATTCTTGACAACCATTTGCTAAGGCATTGAAATGTTGTAAATTGAGTAAACAGAGATAATCCTCACATTAATTTAAAATATATGTTCTTTAAATATTCAAATAATAGACAAGAAATAAATTAATCTAGGATCAGAAATATTCTGATTCTGGCTCCCAAAATACAAAATATTTTACTGGTTAAACATTATTTTATTTGTTTATTCAAAAAATACTAAGTACTAGCCATGTGTAATCTATATTGAATTGCTTGCCCTCTGAGGGAGGGGAGAATGAAGGGAGAAAAGAGAATTTAGAACTCAATTTTTAAAAAATGAATGTTGGAGATTGTATTTAAACTAATTGGAAAAAAAATAGAAAAACCTACTAAGTACCAACTAGATGGGGGCTGGAGGTGGGGAAGGAAACTGTCCTAAGTGTTTTAGTATAACAGAGATGGATATGATATGTTCACTGTCCTCAAGCACATTATCATTCTGTAGATGTGAAAAAGAAATGTTTATGACATAATATACACAATCCAAAGTTGATGAGTAAAAGATTACCTAGCATAGGGCATAAAGTGTTGAAATTGGAGTCAGGAAAATTTAAATTCAGACCTTTGGTATTTGTTAACTATGTGATCATGGGAAAGACACTTGGGCCTTTTGAGTCACATCATAAAAATTTTTGAGCCTCATCTGCAAAATAGTAGTAATGGAGTTAATGTGAGATTTCTGTACCATAATTTATATGGACCACTTTGTACATTTTAAAGCATTATAGAGATGCTAAATTATAATTACAGAAGAGGGATAATATGTATTGGGATTTCATATGAGAGAGTACTAAATTCAGGCAAAGGGAAGAAGGAGAGGCTTCTTAGAGGAAGCATTATTTATATTATAGTATGAAATGTGGATAAAATTTCAACAGACAGTAGAGGAGATGTCATTTCTGATTCATGCAACAAATAGAGATTTGGGCACAAACATAATGCACGAGTGGTTTTTGGAGAATAGTGAGGAAGGTAGTTTGGTTGTAGAGTAGAATTGATGAGGTTAGAGTGTATGAACTTAGGCTGAAAGCTTAAAGACCTGACCAATGAATTGTTTCCAAAGAGTATGATGAACACATGTTACTATAAGGTACCATCCAACATTGCTATTCTACTCTCCTACTGTAGTTTTCATTCCTTTTTACTGATACATCAAATGCTGCTTAATTTCATCAGTTAACTATTTGGTTTTCCTTAAAAATCAGATTTGCATTTAGTCTGATATTACATGGTTTAAGAATGTTTTATTCCAATTTAGGTCTCTTCTGATGACTCATCACTGTATGAAGGTAATTTGAGGCTCTCAAAGGCTATACCAATGAGGCACAAATTTAGAGAGGTCTTTTCAAAATGTAAAAAAAAAAAAATTCTAGTGCTGCTAATAGATTGTGTGACCATTATAGTAGCATTGTATGATTGTGTAAAGTAATAGTGTTCAGTTATGCTCATTGTCAGAGGTTAGGAGGTGTGTCATCAAAATATATATAGGTGCATATAAAAATATATATGTAGAATTGTATATACACACTGGGGAAATAATTGGTCTTATTTGTTCAAGTTATCAAATGTGGAAGATTCTGATGAAATCTGGCCTCAATTATGTTTCTGTATCAGAGTCTAGGCAATAGCAGTTCGTCATACATTCGGGATTCCCCATGTAGATAATAATTAGGCTAGTCTCTTTCAAGTAACCCTTATCTCATTAAGGAAACTCTGAAGTATCAGGAGGGTTTTACAAAACAATATAACTGGCAGTGAAAAATAAAACTCCAAATATACATTTTTGTCAGCTCACTCTCTAATAGAGGACCTACAATGACTCTAAATGAAGCCTGAAATCTTTGATCAGACATTAAAGGCTCTCTATAAACCAGACCCACACCATCATGTCCATTGCATCTCTACCATTCTCCAACACAAGCTTCTACACTAACCAGGGAAAAGTTAGCTAGATCTTTGTTTGTAAAACACATTATTCTTTTTCTTACCCCCACACCTTCTTTCAAGTTGTTTCCCTCCTATAGCATTCATTACCAATTTTTACACTTAGGATCATAAAGTCAAAGAGTCATTGAATGTAACAGATGGAGAATTCCTTAGTTATCAAGTCCAATGTCCTTTTTTGAGAAATGTAGAAATTGAAACCCAGAACTATAAAGAGACTCACATAAGGGCATGAAGCCATGAACCTTAGATTGCCTTGTACGATGCTCTAATTTACCTTCTTCCAAACTATTTCCCAAATCAACTAATCAATCAATCAATCAACATTTATTAAGGACAATCTTTGTGGCAGGTGCTGTGGCAGGCTCTGAAAATACAATAAAAAATAAAAGAGTCCCTCCCAAAAAGAAGCTTATATTCTAAAGGGCAGATAATGTATATATCTCATATGTAGCACATATAACATGAAAATAGGGTATTTGGGGAGGGAAGGATTTAGAAGCTGAAGAGATCAGGAAAGGTTTCATGTAGAAATGGGAGTATGAGTTGAATCTTGAAAGAAGTAAAGAATGCTATGAGGCATCTCTTCTGTTCTATGTGAAGGGAAGATGGACCCTCGAGAAAACTTTGTTTCTAGCAATTTACCCCTCTAAATTTTTAAATTAAAAAATCACATATAATATTATTGTGCTTGACAATTTGGAGGTATAAAACTTTCCCTTAGTTTTATTCAAAATTTAAGGGAAAAATAAGAGTTGGTGGAGTTGGATTGAAGGCAATAAGTGGAGTTGTATGCCCAAGGAATCAGGAAATATCATTTCATGGCCAGTTTGGTCATACCATACTCTTGATACTTTCTTTGAGAAGAGATTCAAGAGGCACTGGAAATAGTAAAACCAAATATAATTTTTAAATGAAATTATATTCTAAAATATTAAAATAGTTTGTTCTGTATGAGAGTTATTTCCAAATTTCCATTCATTATCAGACCATGAGTTGCTAGAGAAAAATCAAAATTGATATCAAATTATAATACAAATATGACAACCCACAACTGAAGAAATATTTTCCCAAGTTATTTAAATGGGCCTACACTGCTGAGAAACAGAAATTGAATAAAAGTACAGACATTAACACAGACTACCTCCATTTCCTAAGAAAGTTTAAGTGATACAAAGAAAATATCAGAATGAGAAGAAAAAAATGAACTAGAATATATTTTGAGGAAGTCTCCTTGACAAGTAGATAGACATAACTGTGAATGCCATTACTAGATTAGATTATAAATTCAATTTCAAAATCATAAGGATGAGGATAATGGGAGCAGTACATTTGACAACAAGTTTACAGAAAATTTGGCTAGAGACTCAACCAAGATAAGTAAACCCAAGGGTATTTAAGTATAAAAATGGAGGAAGAATAATAAACCAATGAGTGAAAAAGTGTAGACATTTCTATCATGAATGCTTTCCCCTGTCAATGATAATGGAACTACACATAGTTTTGAGCATCACAATCCTTGACAGGTTACATAAAGCAGTGGGAATGGTATGGAACAAATCATAGATGGGAAAAGCAACTTGGTTTAACCAAATATTCACAGGGGACATCTTTGTTAAAAACAATGAAATTTTGAGATTAGTGGGGGAATGATTCTAGGGGGTATCCAAATAAGAAAAGGATGACGAAGCTTTGGAAAACAAAATAAAACAAACTCAGGCCTTATTATTACAGAAAAAAAATGTTGATTGAGAAAATATCAATAACTCTGATGTCTATTTTCCCAAATTTATACATTTAAATGAGAATATTTTGTATCTGCATTGAAGGCAACAGTGACAAAAGTTTGAGAATGGATCTGACATACTTCTACACATGAACTTCATCTCTTCACTCATAGAATTAACTGGAAAGAGTAGAGAATAATATAAATATTTGATGTATATACACATATATGTGTTATAGGTGGATATACATATATCCACAAATGTATATAAAATTAGATTCAGTATATCAAAATGTCATCTTAAAAGTACCCCTCCTCCAAGATGTTTCTATGATTATGCCCAAATCATGCAATATTCTGTGTAATATGCAATAGAGATGAATTTGTTTGCCCATTTTCTAAATGTCAATATCAAGCAAGCCATAAAATAGCAAGTTTGCATCATTGCGAAAGTATTTCATGCAAAGGAAAAAAATTAAAGAGGAATCCCCTAAACATGGTAAGGTCTTCCAAATTTTCTCCAGATGGATAACATTGTGTTAATTTGCATCAAACACTGAACATTTCAGACCTTCCTATATAAAATCCATGAACACTTCAGAAAATACAGTCAAATTACCCACAGTGAGAATCAAAACAAGTAAATGAAGAATGCCTGTTGCTGAGACTACAATATGAGACTGGATCGACAACCTCTCAAGTTTGCTCATTAATGAAAATATCTTGAACAGATCCTACACATGGACATAAACTGAGTCTAGAATCAAATAGAAGGAAGAAAGAAGGTTGGATTCTCTCAGGAAATTGTTAAGCATTGTTCATGACCCCAAGCTTCTCCCTAGAGCAAACTTCTATATTTTTAACATCAATAATTATCTGATGATGCTGTATGACTATGAGTGAGTAATACAAATAATATGTTGCTTTTGTACTTCTGTCATGTCCAACTTCTCATGACCTCATTTGGGAATTTCTTGGCAAAGAGATTGGAGGAGCTTGTCATTTTCTCCTCTAGTTTATTTTACAGTTGTAGAAACTAAAGCAAGCAGAGTTAAGTGACTTGTCCAGGGTCACACATAGTAAGTATCTGAAACAGGATTTGAACTGGCTCTCTAGCCACTGCATTACCTAGCATTCCTAAGAAATACTACTATCTAGAAATTTTAATACAAAAGTGATGAAGAAGCGCTAATTTGTGTTTGAATGGTGAAATGCTTCTTGTGATTTCTTCTTTTCTGCTCTTTAGAAATCACTCAATACCAAAATTAGTGAGATTAATTTAGTCTAATAAAAGAATAATACCAAAAAAACACATTAGACTAGGAGCAAAATGATCTGGGTTTTAGTTGTGCATTTGCTGCTAATTTACTATGCAACTTGGGCAAGTGAAAGCATATTAAGATTTAGAACTTTAAAAGACTTCAAAAGTCAACTAGTCTTTCCCTTCATTTAACAGAGGAAATTGAGGCCTAGAAAGAAATGGCTTGCTCCAGGTCTTGCAAATAGGAATTAATAATTGGGATTTGGATAATGTACAATGATCACTGTGAATGTTTTAACTATTATCAACACTATAAGGATTCAAGTCAATTCCAAGGGATTTATGATGAAAAAGGCTATTCACTGCCATAGAAAGAACTGATGGAGTTCTAAAGTAGATTGAGGCATCCCATTCTTCACTTCATGAGTCTTTTTTTTCCTTCATGAGTCTTTTTCTTATATAAAATTATATTCATGACATGACAAACATGGAATATATATTGCATAAGAGCACATGTATAACCTATATCATATTATCAGTCATCTTGGGGAAGGTGGAGAGGGAGAGAACATGAATCACAAAATGCCAGAAAACAATTATAAAAAATTATGTCTATGTGTAAACTGGAAAAGAAAATATTAAACAAATAAAGACCAATGGGGAAAAATAGAATTTTAAAACAGGTCCTTTAGTTCCAAATCCAGGTCTCTTTTGGTTCTACTTGCACATAATACCTCAGTTTCCTCAATTGTACATTGAATAAATTGTATTAGATAATCTGGTACTAATTGAGCAGTACTAGATTATCTGCCCTTCCAGCACTAATCCTCACATTTTCGAACTGTATCATTCAAAGATGAACATAACTAAAGAGGGCAATACACATATAGTGAAGAACAAAGAGATTGTCTTTTTATTGTGCTTTGAAAAAGATATAAAATTACAGGATGATGAAAAGAGAGAGGAAATGAGCATAAAAATGATCGCTGCTTCAATTAAATTTCCCAGAGAGTTCACTATTCCCAAACACTGCTGAAAGAAAATGTCACTTGACAAACAATGATGATGAATTCTCTGTGAAACACTCTGCCTGTGCTGATGAGCAATGGTGATTCACTGTGCTCCTCTGAGTGGCTCAGGGCTCAGGTAGAAGGAGGTACCTCAGGGCACCTAGACTCGGTGATGGCCCAAGGGGGTGGGGAGAAATAAAATGTAAAATGATATTTCAAAGGAACAAAGGACTGTTCCTGCATATATGTGGGTGGCAGAAAAATAGAGCCAGTCTTCTCATGACTGGTGACAGGCTATGAATGCTAGGCTCCCTGCTGATTTCTGAATCATAGGCTTTTTGGGTACTTCCAAAGGTCATTAAGTTACCCTCCTCCTCTGTACCACCTCCTCACACCTTGAGAAAAAAAAAGATTTAATCATATTAAAAGCTGACAAAATAATAAAAGTGTTTTAAGGTTTACAAAACACTTTACATATACAGTACTAGCAAAAAGAATAAGCATAGATAGACAAATCAATGGAAAGAGAAGACAGAGAGGAGGGAGAGAGGGGGAGAGAGACAGAGAGAGACAGAAAGACAGACAGAGACAGAGACAGACAGACAGAAAGAGAGAGAGAGAGAGAGAGAGAGAGAGAGAGAGCCTACTACTAAGTATTGTTCTAAGAATTTTTTTAATATCTTATTTTAACCACAAAATAATCTTTATAGGTCACTGCTTTTATAATCCTCATTTTACAGTTGAAGAAACTGAGACAAAAAGAGGTTACATAGGTCACATAGCTAGTAAGTGTAAGTAACCCAAAATTAAACTCCTATCTTCCAGATTCCAGTCCCAGGATTCTATCAACTGCTCCCTCTACTATCCCTTTTGATTTTCAGATCTATCCTTCTGAGATAAATAGAAACCTCAGTAATTTATATTCCCACTTCACAGATGAAATAACTAAATCTCCCAAAACACAAGCACTGTCATAAATCTAGTGAACATACCATGTGGAATTACAATCCCAGACTCCCTTAATTACAGGGCCATTCCAGTAGCTACAGAATCACATTATATTTCGTCAATACACTTACCCTACCTCAAACAGTTGGCTAGTATACCCAAATTAATAATTTTCAAATCATTATTTATTTGTTTTTCAGCTTTAGAATTGGTGGGTGGGTTGATGTCTACAGAGTATTGTCACTTAGCTTTGGTGCAGTGGAATAAACTCTAAGCCAAGGATCCTTAACCTTTTTTTTTTAGAGACTACTTTAGTAATGCAGAGAATTCTAGGGTTTCCTTATCAAAATAATTTTGTTTAAGGAACAAAGTAAAATAAAACCATTTCTATTAAAATACAGTTATCACATATATGTATACATATGTATACATATATGTGTGTGTGAGTATGTGTATTATATGTATATGTATTGCTTGGAGGAACCCTTTTCATCTCTTTGAGTCTCAATATCATTATCTGTAAAATGAAGGAATTAACTTGGACTTATTAGTCATCTATAATTCTGTGACTACATGAAAAAATTATTTTATTTGGGGGTTTCTGGGAGAGCATAACACAATTTTCTTCTGATACCCCATTATATCATGAACATAACCTTGAATTTTAAAAGCTATGTCAGTGGAACCCAAACTCTGACTGGTCCTACCAAAGTGACAGACTTCTCATTTGGGTCAGATGAAGGATAATGTATCTTTCGTTAGAGGACTAGCTTAGCAAAGTTCAAAAGTCTAATCCCTAGATTGGCCTTCCTCAAAAGGAAATCTTTTTCAGTTACAGATAATCAGAAAGACTGTCTATGAACACTGGGAAGAGGCACGGCCTGAAATAACAAAGAGTCATCCCAGGGATCAAACTCTCAGTCCTTGAAGTATTTAAGAAGGTGAACTATACCAAAGTTTTGACTTGCCTGTGACATTTCAGGGTTTAGAAAGCTATAGAACCAATCAATTTGTAGGTGGTGGGAAGAGACCTTTATAGTTTGATTTAGGCCTCTCATTTGACAGAAGGTAAAAATGAGTCCCAGAAAAAGGAGCATAAGAAATGTTTTCTGAATGAATGAATGTAACTTGCCCAAGATTAATGAAAACTCATTGGCTTATGAAAGGGGAAAAAATCCCACATTGTCTAACACAATTCAAGTGATTTTTTCCCCTACACTAAAGACTATTAGGAAGACAGTAAAAGATTTGGACAAAAAACATGGTACAATGGATAGAATGTAGGGCCCAGAATCAAAAAGACATCTTCTTTAATTCAAATGCAGCCTTAGGGGCCTCCTAGGTGTCTGACCCTGGGCAAGTCATTTATCCTTGTTTGCCTCAGTTTTCTCCTCTGTAAAATGATCTGGAGAAATAAATGGAAAACTACTCCAGTATCTTTACCAAGAAAACCCTAAAAAGAGAATTCAGGAAGAACTGAACTTGATTGAAACAATGAAAAAAAAATCAGAAGATTTAAAGGAACTCAGAACTCAGCAGAACCAATAATATCCAATCTAACAGTGTAACAATGTAAACAATGTAAACAGATGCAAAATAAAATGAAGGAAATGAATATTGCATAATATATACTGACAAAATTACATAATAAGAAAATATAAGAAAAATTCATATCCTTCCCTTTTCTGAAAAAGTAGGCACTACAGGTATAGAATACTTCACATATCGGAACCCATTCATATGTGGGTAAGTTGTCCTGAGTTCTTTTCTTTTTTTTAAATTTGTGATTATAAGAAAATGATGGATCTATAGCTAGAAGAGTGGAAAGGACTATATTCCAAAATAAAGATGTTGTAAGTACAAAAGATATCAATATAGATTTTAAAATTATAAAGAAGATATATAAACCCTACTGGCTCTTAACACAGTGGTGGTAGTATAGGAGTATAGAGGGTGTACATAGGTGAAATCTTTGTCTTTCTTTAACTAAGGGTTCAGCAAAAAATATCAGGAGAACCCCTCCAGGCTAATTTTTGCCTTCAAAAAGAATTTTCTACTTTTTCTAGTTGAATAAACCATATTTGGCCTTGAAATTTCTTAACAAAAAAATAGAATATTTATGCTTATCCCACAGGGCTAATCTGAGGAAGACATGTTTAGTAAACTTTAAAATATAGAAATTTGAATGATAATTATGATTTCAGACAACCTTGAAAATAAAAGAAATATATACCATGAAATTTTGTGAACATATATCATAAAATAACAGAACTACCTACTACAAACATACATATGATTTTTTGTCTCATTTGAGGAGAAAAGTGCTTGTTTATAAAAGTGATCAATATTTGAACTTCCCCCTACATTCTGAAATTCTTAGACTAAAGGAATTTGTATAGATGTAGAAATGATTGGTAGAAAAGCAGTTAGGTAGCACCAGAACTGGAACTGAAAGGATCTGAGTTCAAACATGACCTCAGACACTTCCTAGTTGGACCCTGGACAAGTCATTTAACTGGTTGTGTAGCCCTGGGCACTCTTCCATCTTAGAAGTGATACTAATACTAGAAAACAAGTTGTTTTTTTTAAATAGAGAGAAAAGAAATGGTTGATAGAAATTATATATATATATATATATATATATATATATAAAGAGAGACAGAGAGACAGAGAGAGAATAAAAAATGGAGTCAGAAAGATACAATTCTGAATCTAACCTCTAATATTCTGGGAACTTCCTAACCATGGGAACATAAAATATCTGAGGCTCATTTCCCTCATTTGTAAATGAGAATAATATCTAGAGTATCTATTTACAGTGTTGTTGTGAGGCTCAAAAAAGTTATGTGTAAAGTACTTTGAAACCTTAAAGCACAATTTTAATCAACAAACAAAAACTGGTTTCCATTAGGCCAAGAGTCTCTTATGTCTCTTTACCTCCAAAGTTCACAGAATGGTTTCCTCAAGACAATTCTATGTAGGCATGTAGACGTTGTAGACATTTTTATACCCATTTTTGAGATTAAGACAATGAAATTTAGAGATACAGAGATTCCTATGGAGTAGGTCTGTTTTCTTTTTGTTTCTGTGAAGCTTCTAACCAGGTATGTCTAGGTGTCCTTTTCTTTCTTTTTTTTTACATGTCTTTTTAATTTAATTTTTTTTAAACCTGGACTTTGATTAGTTCAGGGTAACAACCCAGACTGAGGAGTTTTTTCTAATGATGAAAATCAGCATTACCTTGCTGTTTCGAGTCTTAGAGAATTCCCTGGGGCACTAAAATTTAGGTTGAGTCAATAATGATTTGCCAACCATTAGGTACCAGGCACTAAGGGATAAACATGGGATCAAACAGAAACAAAACCACAGTCTCAGATCTCAAGGAGCTTACAGTCTAATAGGGGAGAGACAATATGCAAGTCACTACATACCCAAGATAAATTATTGTTCATCCTGTGTTTTTGAAGATGACCAGTGATATCACAGGGTGATGTGTTGACTTGTGTGAACTGGATTTATGAGACAGAGTTGCACAAAGTCATCAACCTCACTTTTTTTTCCAGAGTCATCAAAGTCCAGTAGCAAGACAGTTGATAACTAGTGATGGCCAAAGTTGCAGTGGGTGAGCTTGGAATCTTTGTTGTCTGATGGACCTGTAAGCATTCTATAGCACAAGCTTCAGTCACTTTCATAGTCAATGGAATAAATTGTTCTCATATTTCACATAACTAAAGTAGACCCTCACACACACAACTCACTGAGAGGTGTGAGGCCAATCTGCTAAGATAATTTTACCAAGATCTGGTCAATGGACATACAATAGCTTCTTAGAAGCATAAGTGAGAGTTGGGTGAAAGTTGGATGAATAGTGCTGAAAAGGGACAAGCAAGCCCTCACCCCAGAGGTGCTAGTTCTTTCACAACACTCCATGAATCCTACATGGCAAACTGTAGGGCAATCTCAGAGGAAAGATAATAGCAGTGTTTCAGGGAAGGAGAAATGGAGAGAGAAGTTAGTGATCTAGGAAGGTCTTGAAGAAGGTGGAATTTGAGCTAAGTAGGCAGATATGAGAAAAAAAATTCCAATATGGGAGATAACCATTGAAAATAAAATAAGTTGGGAGAGAGATTGTTCCACTTGAAGAATACCAATGAGGTCAATATTACTGGATCATAGGACATGTGGAGAAGAATAAGGTGTTAAGAAGCCTGGAAAAGTAGGAAGGGGTTCCAGTGTGAAGGATTTTTTTTTAAATCCTTACCTTTTAAAATCTTACCTTCTGTCTTAGAATCAATACTACATATTGGTTCTAAGGCAGAAGAGTGGTAAGAGCTAGGCAATGGGAGTTAAGTGATTTGCCCAGGGTAACACAGCTAGGAAGTGTCTGAAGCTACATTTGAATCTAAGACTTCCCATCTCCAGAAGTGGCTTTCTAAACACTGAGCCACCTGGCTTCACTCCAGTGAAGGACTTTAAAAGTAAACAGAGGATTTTGCATTTTGATCCTGGGGGTAACAGTGAATCAATGGAGTTTGTGTGGCTTGCTGGAATAAGACAAACAGTATGTATTAGAAGCAGAGATTGAATTCCAGCTTTCCCAACACCAAGTCTATCTCACTACCCCACAGCAGGCTGCCTCTGATTTTCACATAATAAACAGTTAAACCATCATGTAATTAAATAGCTCAATTTACTTGGAGTTGCACAGGTATAAAGTGCTGGAGTTTTGATGCCAGCTTAGGTCTCCTAATTTGAAGTCCTTTATTCTTTCCTTATCCATTTGCCTCTCCTTGGATGTTGTCTTGTATAAATATTACTTCCATTTCCTGAATACCCAATATTCCAAATATCCTGAAGCTAATGAGATGTCTGACTGATTCTCATTCACAAAGACACTTCAGAACTTTACAGAAGTTGTCAAGCATCCATGAACCAGTATGCCATGCCAAGCTGGAAACCTGGTGTGTCTGTAACATAAATAAATAGTGGCTGCTATTATTCAATGGTCAGTTGTTTCCTTCTGCCATGGCCATCTACTGGCAGCCTAATTCCATATTCTCCTCTGTAAGATTCACTCTCAACATTTTTGCATCCCTCTGAGAACCATACTAAGCATAGTGCAGCTGAGTACAATGCCATTTACTTCTGAAAAACAACAGTCCTGAATTGGAAATCAAGATTCCAGAGTTCTCATCAAGCCTCTGTTATTAACCAGGTATATCATCTGAGGAAATTCCATTAATCTCTCTGAGACTCAGTGTCCTTATCCACTAAATAAGGAACTTCTATAACTTCTTCCATTTCTGATTCATGAATACTGTGTAGACTAAATGGTATTTTGTCCATGTTTGGATTCAAGGATCTGCTAGCTCCTTCCCCTCTGAGATTGCCTTTGTAAAAATTAAAATTAATCTCAAATAATTTAAATATTTTATATTTTAAGAGAGTTATTAATGATCATTAGGAATAAAAAGGTAACAAAATAAAAAACCACATGCCCATGACTAATCTACCTGTTTAAGAACCCCTCTTACCACCGCAGTTGCAACCCAGGAAGCAAAGAGAGTGAGACAAGGAACCCCACCCCATATATCCCCCTGTGTACAGGAAGCATGTAATGACAGGAATTCAGTGGGCTCCTGGGAAATATAGTTTTTAGGGTAACAGATTTCCAACTACACATCTTTGATCTATTGTACATATATATATATACATATATATATATATAACTGATCTATATCTGATTACTCATGCTTTCTCACCCATTAGCACATGAGCTCCACAATAGCATGGACTATTGTGGAATATCTTTGTATGTCTAGTTCTTAGCATAATGACTAGCACATAAATAGCACATTGGATAGATTGCTGAATCCTGTCTAGAAGACTTGGATTCAAATCCTACCTAAGGTATTTGACAGCTATGTGAGTCTGGGCAAGTTGTTTAACCTTTCTCTATCTTAGTTTCTTCATCTGCAAAATGGAGACTTTAATAGCACCTATGTCTGAAAGTTGTGAGTATAAAATGAGATAGTTGTGAAGTGCTTTGCAAGCCTCAAAGTTCTATATAAATTCTGGGTATTTTTATTGGTACAAACAATAAATTCTTGTTGACTGACTGATCCTCATTTCTGCTATTGTGCTATTGTTGAAAGGCAAAGGTAGGATGCTTGGTTAATAGGAGAATGATAGAAATCTCAGGCAAAGGAGCTTTGCCCAAATGAATTGACTCAGAGTTCTCAATGCCCATTCTTATTGCATATTCTTCTCATGATACAGCCAAGTAAGTTTCCTTTTTTTATTCACTACTTTAAAAAATAAACAAACAAGGGTTGTTGCAGACTTCTTTAGAAAGCTATACTGCTCCTATGTACACTGTTGGAAGGAGAAAAGGCAGTATTTTCTAGAACCTTAGTCTGAAACTCAAATTTATGTTTAAGTATACAGCACTCATCCATTTAGCTTCCTATTATCTATTTCTTACTTTATTAAGACACATTGATCCCTTTGAACCCCACTATGAACAAAGGGAGGAAGCTTTGCATAAGTTCATGACATGGGATGATAGATTTAGAGTTAGAAGTGACTTAAGAAACCATCTAGTCCAACCCCCTCATTTTACAAATAGAGAAACATAATAAGTAATTTGCACAATATCACAGAACATGTTAGGATTTGAACCCAGGTCTTCTGATTCTTAAGACTATATATTTTCTACTGTAACATATTGCCTTCAAAGACTGAAAGGGGCAGAGAGGGCCTTGGTGCTATAAGCACCATTAAGTAGTACCAGAACAAAAGGTTTGACCCATAGTCTACTGGAAAAAAGCTTAGAGTAAGGAGAACTGAGTTCTACTTTCAGATATCCCACTAATTAACTATGTAACTTTGGGCAATCCATTCCAATAAACATTTAAGTATGAGCAGAAGACACAGTGGTAAGTGTTGGGAATAAAAAAGAATAAAAAAGAGCTCCTTCCCTAAAGGATAAGAAATTAGTGAGAGATATAATAATTATATAAATAAGTGCAATGATAAGTAGAGAGTAATTCGGCAAAGGACCATTCAGAAAATATCTGCTAAGGAATATTTTAGAAAGGAGAGCACATTAAATTTTAGAATAATTCTCCTCAATCTCTGCCTCAGTTTACTGATATACAAAGCAAGATTCTAGGAACTAGATGACTTCTAAGGTTACTTTTAGTTTTAATATATTATAATTATATGATTTTGAACTAGAATATTTAGCAATCACTGACAGATCAAAAGCCAAAGGTCAGTTCTCCCTGGCTTACCAAAAATGGCTTTAACATTTCAGTGTGCTGTATTAAAGGAAAGATTTCTGAGATCTGATGGTTGTAATGGGGCACTAATATTTTACAGTCCATTGGATGCCAGAATTTATCTCCCAAAGCTTGGCCCATTGTCACCAGGCACTGCCATTTTACACTTCAGTAGCTTCCAGAGTTTATCTTTTTTGCAAAAGCTCCCACAGAGGTGACAATGGCCTGGCAGTTTTGATGGGAAATGGCCATAATCATTTTAAACCCTGAAAAATGGCTTAAATAGCACTATATTAATATCCATCTGGGCAGTGCAGAAAGTCCATGCTCTTTCCCCCCCTCGGTGGGACAACACATCTCACATCTCAGTATTTCTCTAGGACTTCTCATTTCAAGAGCTTTTATGGCCATCGACATTTTTCTGTAGGGGGGAAAAGAGTCCTTTCCGCAGGAACAAGATTTCCTTTCTCTCAGGCTTTTTGTCCTTCATTGTATCCACTGTATGGTTAAAAAGCCAAGTAGCATAGCCCCCATGTCACCCATTATACATTGAGCAGAATAGAGGATGAGAGGCAGAGAAGGAGCACTTTCATATTCAAGATGGGTTACAAAGCAAAACTGTCAAACTTTGGGGAGGAGAGGGGGCTTTAGATATCATCTTCCTTCATTGAAATCCATCTCCAATGGCCGGCATCAAAGCAACCCTGGTTCTCCATGTTGATACCAGCAGAACAGAAGCAAATTTAACCCCTTACATGTACATACCTCCTTAGAGTTTCCAGGGCCCTTCAAATTCAGTATCTCATTTAGTATTCACAATGCCTCTGAGAGAGAGGAGGGTCAACTATTATTATCTCCATTTTATAGATGTGGAAACTAAGTCTCAGTGAGTAAATCTGCTTGCCTAAGGTCACAAAAATAGGAAATAGGAGAAAAAAATCCTTGAAACTTTAATGCTTAGCACAATGCCTAGCATATAGTAAGCGTTTAATAACTGTTAAATGAATGTTGATTGATTGATACCCAGATCTCCTGATTTAAAATACAACCTTCTAATATGACAAGATCTTTTCTAACACCACCTCATTTTCTTCACCTTCCACACAGCCACAATGAATTCTGACAATAAGCATGTATTTCCTCCAGCTTGGCTCTCATCCACATACACTATGCCTGGATTTTAATTTAAGCTGCTCATTAATCAGAGCTCAAATTGAGCGGAACCTCACAATCTCAGATCCAGTACTGATTTTTAGAATTTTATTTTCTTTTTTGACTAAGCCAGTCAATCCATATTTACTGGACCCCTATTGTGTACTATTTGTCTTTATAGCTCTTCCATTCCTAGCATAGCACTTTGCACACAGTAGGCATTTAAAATGTTGAATTAAATTTGCATCATCAGACATTGATTAGCCAGGATGTTTAGGTAATGAGGCATTCTGGTTGAGGTACTTTTTCTGGATAACATATTATTAAAAAGAAAAGGCTTTTTTTTTTTTTTGCATTTCAACCAATTTTACTTAGGAAATGTAGAGGAATCTAAAGGAAAAAGGAGACACATCTATGATATACCAAGAAAACAAATCTCAGAAAGTCTACACTGGTAGGATGAGTAATTGGGGCAACTCAACCCTGCCCCCTCCCCCTGCCCAAAAACCAGTACATTTTGGTGCATTTATTATGTGCCATCCACATCTTTAAAGAAATAAAGCTTCAGAATCACAGACATAGAACCATGGCAAGCGAGGAAAGCTAAGAAAATTCTTCATAGCACATTATAATGGAAATACTCCTAGACTTAGAGGAATAAGATCTGGGTTGAAATAAAAGGTCCTATACTTACTAGTTATGAAACTTTGGAAAATTTATTTTATCTTCTCTTACTCTATTTCCTAATCTATGAAATATGGAGAATAATTTTCATATTACAAACTCTACATGATTGGTGTGAGGCCCAAAGAAGATATATTAAGTAAATATGTGTACAGAGCTGTAAATACATATATCTATAGTAATACCATTGATATTCCCCTTTCTTAGACCTCAACATTTTGCTCCTCTTCTGGACTTTTCATATTTACTCATGTAATTATTTGAATCTGTAAAACTTTGCATTCATACACTCAGATAGAAGATTGTAAGTTCCATGAGAGGAGGGGCCCTTGTCTTATTAATCTTTTTATCCCCAAAGTTCCTAGCATAGTACTCTATATACAGTAGACAGTTAATGTTTAATTAAATTTATATAATGAAATCTGGATTATCCAAGTTAATTACACATTCTGGTTAAGGTACTCTCCTGGAAAATAGTTAAGGAGTTTCAACCAATGTGCTTCAAGCAATTTTGTTGAGGTTCTTATTAAATATATATATGTACATATATATATACATATATATATATATGCCTTTGATTTATGTCTTACAATTTATACAAGTATTGATTCCAAAGCAAAGAGCACTAAGGGCTAGGCAATTGGGTTAAAGTGACTTGCCCAGGGTCATACATTTAAAACATATCTAAGTTCAGATATGAACCCAGGTCTTTCCTCCTATCTCTGGGCCTAGTGTTCTTTCCATTTCACTACCTAGCTTCCCCAAGGATCTTGCTAAATAGAATCTTGGTTCCCTGAATTATCAGGCAAAATTCCATTGAGCAAATTTAAGTTTTGACTATTGAGAAGTTTGTTGAGCTTCAAGGCACCATTATCCTGGATAATAGGAGGAGATATGGAAAGAGTAGGAAATTTCTTGATTTGCTTGTAATCCAAATTCTAGACAGCTAAAATCAGAGGCGATAAATAAGAGCTGCAGTCTATATTGAGGACACAAAACTCTCACTGTGATCAGGATTAAAATCTAATTGAGAAATGTTTAATAAATAAAATACAATAGAACAGATAATGTTAATAAGTGATTTTATAAGTCAATATACATGTCACAGGGATCTCATGAACTATTTAGTGCCCTCCAATTGTATTTGAGTTTGATCATAGTAATTTAGAAAATGTTATCTTTCTCTCTAAGTCTGCTACCCTCCCTATTACTGTAGGAAACACTATCTTTCCAGTCTTAGCAACCTGAGTCATCCTAGATTCCTCACTATCTCTCACCATCACATATCCAATCTATTGCCAAGACGTGACAATTTCACCTCAGCACCATGTCTCAACAAGGCTTCTGTCTCTCACCTGGCACTGCTCTTACTTCAAAGCAAACCCTCGTTACCTCATAGCTCAGTTACTGCAATAACCAGCTAGTGGGTCAGCTTGCCTCTAGTCTCTCCCCAATCCAATCATTTCACCATTAAGCCACCAAAGTGATTTTTCTCAAACACTAAAGTGATTTTTCTAAAGCACAGGTCTGCCCATGTCAGCTCCTTGCTCAGTCAACTCCATTGTCTTTCTATTATCTCCAAGATCAAATATGAAATTCTCTGTCATTCAAAACCTTTAATAATCAAGTCCCTCCTACCTTTCCAATGCCTTCTTCCTTGACTTCTATGCTTTGATTCAATGATATTGGCCTCCTGGCTGTTCCAAGAACAAGCTCCTCCATCTCTTTGCTCTGGACATTCTTCCTCATGCCTAGAATACTCTTCCTTCTTTTTCTGACTAATGATCCTTCTGGTTTCCTTTAAATCCCAACTAAAAGCTCATCTTCTTTAGGAAACTTCCTTCCAAACCCTCTTACATTCCACTACCTTCTGATTTTTTTCTTATATATCCTGTATATAGGTTGATGGAATTTCTCACTGTCAGCACAGTGAGAAAGCACAGCACAGAAAGACCAGAGGACTAGAACGCTGGAAATTGAAATTGAAGTTCAAGCTCTGTTACTAAACACCCACATACCCTTGGGCAACTTACTTTCCTTCTCTGGAACTCAGTTTCCTCTTCAGTAAAATGAGTTTAGTGATCACTCCAGTGGCACATATACTAAAACTATAATGACACAAAGAAGATTAGCATGGTCCCACTGCATGCAAACTCATGAAGTGTTGAAGTGTTTCATATCTTTTCATAAAATATATTATATCTATCTAGCCAGCTCAAAAGAGAAAGAGAGAGAGAGAGAGAGAGAGAGAGAGATTAACCTTTCTGATGTGCACTAAAGGGTAGATTTCTTTTTTTTCTATTTTATTTTTTTAAATCAATATTTTTTTAGGGTAGATTTCTTAACCAAACAAAGGACAGAATTAGCAAAAATATAATTAAAAAATAGCTTCAATTTCATTGAATTATAAAAGCTTTTATATGAGCAAAGTTAATGTAATTAGAATAAAATCAGATTGAACAATAATAATTTCATCAAATATTGCTAAAAAAAGAGCCTGCTATCTAAGAGATAGGAAACTGACATAAAGCTATAAGATCAAGATCCATTGCCCAATTTTTAATTGGCCAAAGGATAAGAACAGTTTTCAAAAGAAGAAATGTGAAGGATCAACAACCATTTGGGGGAAAGCTTAAAATCACTATTCATAAAAGAAATTAAAATGTTAAAAAGTTATGATTTTGTCTCACATCCATCAAAGTGACAAAGATGGTGAAATGCCAGAAACAGTGAATGTTGGAGAAACTGTGGGAAAGCAAACACATTCATATACTGTTAATGGAGTGATGAATTGGACCAACAATTCCAGAAATTTTAAATTATGTTTTAAAAAATGACAAAACCATTCCCCAACTGATAAATGGTCAAAGGATATGAACATGCAGTTTTCAGATGAAGAAATAGATGTCATCTATAGGCATGGGATGCTCAAAATACCTATTGATTAGAGAAAGGCAAATTAAAAGAATCTGAAGTACCACCCTATATCAGATTGGTTAGTATGACAGAAAAATGACAGATATTGGAGGGGATATGGAAAAATTGGGACTCAAATGTACTGCTAGTAGAGTTGTAAACTGATCCAACCAATCTGGAAAGCAATTTGGAATTATGCCTAAAGGGCTATTAAACTGCATACCCTTTCATTCAGCAATATCATTACTAGATCTGTGTCCCAAAGAGATAAATAATAAAGGGGTATGATTTGTAGAAAATATTTATAGCAGCTATTTTTATGGTGGCAAAGATTTGGGATTTGAAGGAATGACCATCAATTGGGGAATGACTGAACAAGTCATGATATATGATTTTGATGGAATGCTACTGTACTACAAGATGCTTTCAGAAAACCCTGGAAAGACTCATATGAACTAATGCAAAGTGATGTGAGCAGAACTAGGAAAATATTGGACATAGTAATAGCAATATTATAAAATGATCCACTGTGAATGATAGCTATTAAATTCTGGAGGACTTATAATGAAAAGTGCTATCCAACTCCAGGAAAAGAACTGATGGAGTCTAAATGAAGTTCAAAACATACTGGGCTTTTTTTTTTCATTTTGGGGGTATGTATTTTCTTTTACAACATGACTAATATGGAAATATTTTGCATCATTATACATGTATAACTTATTTGGAATTCAAAATTTAGAAAATAGGTGTTTAAATTGTTTTTACATGCAACTGGAAAAAATTTAGATTTAAAAATTTTTCATAACCTTTGACCCAGCAGTCTCACTGGTATGATTGTATCCCAAGGAGATTAAAGGGAGAGAGAAGTCAAATATATGGAAAATGTCCATAGAATCACTATTTGATAGCTGAAAAACCTGGAAATAAAGTCAGTGTTCATCAGTTGAAGAGTTATTTAACATATTGTGGAATGTGAATATAATAGAACAATTCTCTGCCAAAAAAATTCAGAGAAACATGGGGTACCTGCATGAAGTGATAAAAATGAAGAAAGTAGAAACCAGAAAAATATACATAATAAAATAAATATAATGCTGAATAAAATAATAAAGAAAAGTACTCTGATACAGATTAATTTCAGGGAACAATTTTGCCTCCAGAGAAGAAAAAAATAAAACAAATATCACTTTTTTTGATTGATAAAGCCAAATTGCTACATGATTATCAGACACAGATTTTTTGTTGTTGTTGGTCTGTTTTCCAAACTGTTATCCTTTGATTCAGAGAAGGACTTGATGTGGAATCTAAGTTAAACTGATAAATGATTGTTATTTAAAAGAAGAAATGTGTTATTAATATAAAAAAGAAACAAAAAATATAAGGGTTGGATTGATGATCTCTAAGGTCCCTTTTTATAATATTCCAGGACAGTGATTCCAAAGCCTTGTGAAGTCTCTGAACTGGTCAACAGAATGTTTCTTAAATGTTTATGACACGTAATATATAAAATTATAAAGGAAGTCAATTATATAAAAATAAAGTTCTTGATAAACTCCATATGGATACTTGACAGATTAAAATTAGAAGAGCAAGTAAGAAATCACTTTTTGCTTTTATGGATAAGGGAAAGTGCACAACTAATCAAATGTTGGAGAGAATAACAAAAATGGACAACTTTTTAATTTTAAGTTTTTACATAAACAAATGTAATGTAAAAAAATTAGAAGGGAAACAAGTTGCTATGGGGGGATTTTTTGCAAAAAGTTTCTCTGATAAATGTCTCATTTCCAAGATTTCCAAGAAACTGAACCAAATTTTTAAGGACATGAATAGGCATTTTTCTAAAGCAACTATCTAAGCTATCAACAAACACATGAAAAAATGCTCTAATGAGAAGTTCCACTTCTCAGTTATCACCTTAACCCTTGATTCCTGAAAGCTATGTCTGTTATTGAGTTTTCCCCCGTTTCTGGTAATCTTGAGGGAGCAGGGGAATGCCTAATCTCTTCCATTGCCTAGAAAATACTGATTGCATTCCCCCAACATTATGGGGTCTTCTAAATGGAGGAACTGGGGCTCCATTTAAGCACTTAAAACTGTTAGTTTAGATTCTTTTAACTTTTTAAACTCTTTTTTGAGTTACATGTAGAAACAATTTTAACAATTGCTATCTGATATTTTATGATTCAGATTATCTCCCTTAAACCCTCTTTGATATAGTTAATAGTGTGACATAAGTTATGCCAGTAGTTTTATTCAATACATACTTCTACATTCTTCATGCTAGGAAAGAAAACATATATCACACATACAATAAAAACTTCATGAAGGAAATAAAGTGAAAAGGGGCATGGCATGCTTTGATCTGCAATCAGAATCTACCAGTACCTTCTCTAGCTGTCTATAACATTTTTCAGCATCAGTCCCTTGAAGTAATCTTGGAACCATGTTTTGCTAATAATAGTTAAATCTTTCACAGCTGAACATCATATAATATTGTTGTTACTATATACAGTATTCTCCTGGTTCTGCTCATATCACTTTGAATCAGTTCTTGTAAGTCTTTCCAACTTTTTTTTTAATTTATCCTATTCGTCATTTCTTATAGCACAAGTTTTCCATTACAACCATATATCATGTGGGCTGGCAGAAAGCACAGTGAATAGAGTGCCAGGCCTGGAGACAGGAGGTCTTGGGTTCAAATCTGACCTCAGACACTTTCTTGGCTGTGTGGACCTGGGCAAGTCACTTAACCCCTATTACCTTGCTCTTACCATTTGAAAATTGATTTATTCTAAGAGAGAAGTTCATGGTTAAAAACAACCACCACCACCATATACTACAACGTTTTCAGCCATTTTTCAGATTATATTTTACAAAAATAAAATTTACTTACAAAGCATGTGGCAAGAACAAATACAAACATTCCTCAAACACCTGGAAGGCATAATTCCCCCATATTCTACATTAGTCTCTGAGGATGGAAATGGGATTACACAGTTACTCTATTAGTTACATAGTTTAAGTACATTCCTATATAACAAAGTTTCAGGCTCAAATACACCTCATCTAAGATAATTTTGAACCTCTGTAGTCTAGCAGCAACATCCAGTCTGGAATCCTGCCCCTAAAGTCAGCCAGATTTGAGCTCCTAGTCCAGGGTCTTCAATTCCTACATCTAGAATTGACACAAACTAAAGAAATAGACCCAAAACCCTCGTTTCTCCAGGCTGGATGCTTAAGGGAAGGGATAGGGAGGTGGAGAAGAGATTTTCTAGTGCTTCTTCTTACCCAGGTTAATTTATGGTGTTGTGAGCTAACAGGACTTCACCTCTTTGTATGCTGAGGGAAGAATGAGACTGTCACAATCTAATAGGTTTCAAGATTCAGCCTGTTCTTGTTAAAAAGTCAGATGAAAGCTATTCCTACCAACATGATAGGGAATGCAGAATGTCTTCTCTCCAAAAGCAGATCTCTGGCATCTCCCAAGTAAGATCCCTCACTCCTAATGTTCTGGGTATACATCAAAGCAATACATAGGGGCAGCTAGATAGAACAGACTATTGAATGCTAAGACTAGTATCAGGAGGACCTGGGTTCAAATGTGACCTCAGACACTTTCTAGCTTTGTGATCCAGGGCATGTCACTTAATCCCAATTTCCTAGCTCTTGCAATTCTTCTCTTAGAATTGATACTGGCAGAAAGTAAGGATTTTTTTAAAAGCCATGTGTAAAAATTAAGTGACTATTTTCAGTTTGATTGAGAAAGTATTTACAAAGTATGAGCCATTTTCCTAGCACCACGTTTGGCCCCATGGGAGTTAGAAAGATGATTTATGGACTTCTCCCTTTGGGAAATTGAAAACTATTGGGTTTCAAAGTATTTCCTTTTTTGGATCCTTGAAAATATCTTTTCATTAGATTTATTTGTCTAGGTAAATTCATTTTTGAACTTCATATATTGGGAATAAGCTCTGTTACAGGGATAGGGACTCACATTCCTGACTAGAGGAAGCCATTAATTGCAAATGTCCTGTTGTTCTCAGGTAGTCCTAATTTCTATCAGCTACAAAAGCTCTTTTTTGCATCCTGTCCTCAAAACTCTGACTCTTTTATTTCTGGGTAGGCCCACACAACATCAAAGGGATCTTTACGCCCAAGGCTGTCCAGGAGAAATGAATATTGGTTTGAATAGCAATGGACATTTTTGAGAATTCATCTGGAACTTTGTGTCTGCCAGGTGCAAAAAGCTCCCAGACAGTGCCCTTGTCTAGGTACTCAGGCATTGTGCTAGAAGATATTACAGACATAAAGAGAAAAAGAGAAACCATTTTCAGTGACCAGGATTATAAGATCAAAGGAAAACAGATGTAAAAGATTTCTAAAGTCGGGCTATGAATGGAAACTAATTCATCTACAGGAGTTATTTTCTGGTAGATATTTGAGCTTTTCCATGATGCCTTCTGGCACAGCGTTCACAAAAGAGGTAAGAGTAAACAGAAAAGCTTAACAAAGCATTAGAGGGATTTGAATCAGAATTGATGAACACCATTTGAAACCACTTAAGTCTCAGAGTTGGCTGCCACCTGATACTCTTATTTTTGTCTTTAATTCTTACATAGACAGTGTCCCCATTAGTCTAGAAAAGTTCCCTGACCTAATTGTAGTCAAGCTCACCAAACCCCACCATTCATTCATTCATTCATTCTTATAATAGGTAAGCTTTATTAAGCACTTTAAGGTTTTGATATTATTGTTCAGAGGTTTCACCCATGTCCTACTCTTTGTGACCCCATTTAGGGACTTCTTGACTGTGATACCTACATGGTTTGCTGCTTTCTTCTCCAGCTCATTTTACAGATGAGAAAACTGAGGCAAGAAGGATTAAGTGACTTGCCCAGGGTCACAGAGCTAGTGTCTGAGGTCACATTTGAACAGAGGGAGATGTCTTCCTAATTCCAGGCTAGGAATCCTAGCCACTGTGTCACCTAGCTGCCCATTTCAAGGTCTTCAAAGTGCCTTTACATGAGTTATCTCATTTGATTCTCACAATAGCTCTGGAAGAGACATATTATTTTTATGCCCATTTTAGAGATGAAGAAATTGAAGGTCAGAGAGTTGACTTGACCAATGTCACAAAGCTAGTAAATGTCTAATAATGTAAAAATTAAAATTAGATCTTAATAATGAAAATATTATATTTTAGGAGATTTATTCATGGTCATTAAAAATAAAGGAATAAGAGGGATACAAAATAAAGACCATGTGCCCATGGCTGATGAACCTGTTGAAAATCACCACCATTGAGCCAAGATGCCAAAGAGGATGTGACCCTCCATATCCCCGCCTAATATCCCTTGTCTACAGGAAGTCCATAACAATAGGAAGTCAGTGGGCTCCCAGAAAAATGTAGTTCTCTTTTAGGATAACAGATTTTCAATTATACAATAGGAAAATTTGAACTTGGGTCTTCTCAGCTCCCATGCTCCACATAGCAAGTATTCAACAAAAATATATCAAGAACCTACTAAGTGTGAAACATTGTGCAATTCCTAATAGGATTGCTTAATAGCCTAGATTCATAGCTCATTATCTTATCCCTGTAGCTAAGAAATGCTGGCATAACCTACTCCTCAAGCCTGGCATAAGTGGAATTAGCTTTCCATGCTTTACTCAATCATCCAACCAATATGTATTAAGCAGAGCACTTGGCTAGTGTTGGGAAATGGATTTTTTTATTTTAATTTTTTTATTAATAAAATTATCCATATGTCCTAGCCCTTACTTCCCCCACCCCCTTACCATATTAAAGAAGACGTAATCTGGAAGACAGACTTTCATACAAATTATATCTTTCATGTCTCTACCTTTCAGTTCATTCTCTGGAGGTAACATTCACATTTCATTCTTCAAATATTAAGTCTGTAGTTGTGTGTGATGTTTTCTCTTCTATACTCCTTTCACTATTCATTATCTGATGTAGATTTTTCAATTTTTTAAATTAGCCTGTTCATTGTTTCTTTTATGTTTTTTCATTTGTATTGTCATGCAAAACACACTTCCATATTGGTCATTGTTGTAAGAGCATACCCATATATAACCAAAACCCCAAAATAAAACCAAAAATACACTTATGTGAAAGACAACTCCAAGAGTTCTTCCTCTGGAGGTGGATAGCATTCCTCATTATAAGTCTTTCAGAATTGTGCCAGATGATTGCATTGGTGAGAATAGCCAAGTTTTCTTAGATAATCATCATACAATATTGCTGTTAGCGTGTAAAATGTTTTCCTGGTTCTGCTTATTTTGCTTTGCATCAGGTCCCACAGATATTTCCAGCTTTTTCTGAAATCATCTTGTTTATCATTTCTTATATACTACAATAGTATTCTATCACCAACATGTACCAAAATTTGTTCAGTCATTCCCCAATTGATAGGCATTGTCTCAATTTCTAATTTTTTGACACCACAAAAAACTGCTCATTGTTTCTTATGGATCAATATGAGTATTCCATCACAAACATATACTACAATTTCATTAGTCATTCTCCAATTTTTGGGCATCCCTTGGCAATTTCTTTGTCAGAGAAAAATGTTTTGTTATGACTCAGTCCTGCTCTCATGGAACTCCTACTTTAGTAAGAGGGAAAATACAAACAACACAGATGCTGCAACTGTAATAATAGTTATTTAGATGTAGATTAAATTATTATTATCCTTGTTTTATAGATGAAGAAATGAATGGACCCAAAAGTTCAATCATCTTCATAAGACAAACAACTGGTGACCAGATTAAAATCTCAATCATAGGATGATAAATACTATGCACTTTCTACTATGCACTGTCCTGTACTAGGAAAGGAGAAAATGGAGACAGGTAGAGGAGAGGGATCTTCACTATGCCCTAGTTATTTCCCAATACTGCCAGAAAAAAAATGTTATTTTATCTTAAGTCAGTGCCTCTCTGTGGTAAAATGCATCTCCTCTTTAGCCTAGGTATTAAATGAATTTTTATAAACAGATTATTTGGGGGGAAGAGAAAAATATTACTGAGAATAAAACCAAAATATGTTGCTGAGTTAATGTTTTAATGTA
The DNA here is from genome assembly GCF_027887165.1 of Monodelphis domestica. Lineage (NCBI taxonomy): Eukaryota > Metazoa > Chordata > Mammalia > Didelphimorphia > Didelphidae > Monodelphis > Monodelphis domestica. The sequence continues at coordinate 549,306,743 of NC_077227.1, read as the reverse complement.
GATTCTGCTGGTCACTTCTGCATTGCATAAAGGACTACCTCTCTAGTTTACCAATATGTTTTGCAGTTAGAAGAAAAGCCTCAGACAGATATTTCTTAAGCACAGCCTGAGTCAGCAGGATTCAAGGCCAGATCTCATCATAGGCTGGTTCCCATTGTGACTTGAGTTTAGCATATTTGCCAGTCTAGTTTCTACTGCTTAGACATATATAATAAATATGGACCAGACTAGGGATCCTTGCTTTCTCAGAGGACTAAATCTTTATAATTTGAATTGCTTGAAAGGAAACCCCATGGAGGTGCACATATTCACACACAAGGACAAATGGGGAGGGAAATCCAAGGACATCATCAATGCAAGAATTCTCATTTCTCTGAGCATCAATGAAGCATCAATGCTTCCCTTTAATAGTACTAGTAATTTCCTCTGGCTTCTCAAAAAATCAAGGTAGTCTGTGTCAAGGTCACTATCACTAGATGAAGATCAAGCACAAGTTTATATAGATCTGTCTTCAATTACTAAAACTGGGTAAGTGATTAGAAAGCATCACCCATCCCCCCAAGACAGGTGGTGGCACAGTAGGTACAATTCTGGGTCTGGAGTCAGGAATATCTGAATATTCAAGTCCATCTTCAGGCATTTCCTAGCTGTATGATCCTGGGTAAATTGTTTAACCTCTACTGGCCCCAAATTTATTCAATTTTAAATTGGACATAATACTGAAAGATCAACAGCCTTGAAGGGTTGTTTGAGCAGAAAAAAAATTGTAAAATCTTTTAGCACAGAAACTGGCACATGGTAAGCACCATATAAATTATTATTCTTTACCACCACCCAATCAATGGGTCCTGCTGAACTTTTGCCATTTTATCATCTCAATTCAGTCATCCCCTACACTATTATTGTTATTGTGGTGATTCAGTCATGTCTAATTCTTCATGATCCCACTTGGGGTTTTCTTGGCAAAGATCCTGGAATGGTTTGCCATTCATCTTCCCAGTTCATTTTACAAAGGGATAAACTGAGGCAAACAGGTCACCTTTGGTCCAAAGCATTCCTTTGTCTGCTATACAAACAAATCTTCCCCTCTGTGATCCTCAGAACTTCTTCCAATAAAGTAGTGAGCATATTTCTGAACATGGAGTGAGGAATCGTACCTCAGACATTTATAATCTGTGTCACTCTTGGCAAGTCACCTTTTGTGCCTCAGGCTCTTCTGTAAAGTGAGGGATTAGCTCTGGTAGCCAGGATGGCCCCTTCTAGCTTTTAAATCTATGATCCTAAGACTCTGCTTCCTATTGTTATGGTCACAGTAGCAGTTCTACTCCTTTCCCATTTCTCCCAACACAGAAATGATTACTGGCCCCATAAGAATTCATCCTGTTCTACTATCAAACATGGAACCTGACAGCCTGCCCTTTCACAATTGTTCATTCTTGAGTGCTGACACTTTAAGAAGTCTCAGTTCTCTTTCACATAGTCAGGGATTTGGACACTATTTTTGTTTCACTTTATTTTGTTTTGAACACTGTTAATCTTAATACTTTAGGAAATTTATAATTATCCTGGGACTAGGAAAATATCAAGTATCCCTTCCCTTCAGTAGAGGCATGTCACAGCTGGTGTGGACTGTGGAATACACTATCAGACTTGGGGCAGCTAGGTGGCTCGGTGAATTGAGAGCCAGGCCTAAATATGGAAGGTCCTGGGTTCAAATGTGGTCTCAGATAGGGCAAATCACTTAACTCCCATTGCCTATCCTTTACTACTCCTGCCTTAGAAACAATATATAATACTGATTCTGAAATGAAAAGTGAGGGTTTTAAAAAAGTACACTATCAGACTTACTTCTAAGTCATTTGGTTTTTCCAAACTGTTATTTTCTTTGATACAAGGGATGACTCATTTGGTTTGGAAAGGTGTCAGTTCATTCTGGAATGGCCATGAAGTAAAAATAAGACCCTAATGACAAATAAACTTCTTTCTTAAATTTCCCAATTGGCATATCAATTCAAACTAATAACATTTATTCTTGAATTTGATTTCCTGAGAAAACTAACAATAACAACTATCCAAAGACATTAAGAATTGTTTGGTAATGATCTCAGATCATACAACAACACAATGCCAGATCAATAAGAAACCTTAGAAGTCATCTAGTACCATCTCTTCATTTAAAAATATTTCCAGATTACTTGCCAATTAATTACACTATGATTTTTAATATTCATTTTCTGACATTTTGTAATCCATATTTTCTCTCTCCCTCTCATCTCTCCCACCTCACCAAGAAGTCAGGTAATTTCTACATGAAGTATTCTAGGGCCAGGGGAGGAAAAATTACTTTCCCAGGGTCATATAATATTTCACTATGACATTAAAACAGTGAGTAAATATGTCACTGCTACCACCAAATATTAAAAATTGACACTATGTAAATATCAGTAACCTTACTCCTCTGCTCAACTCAATCATTAAATCTACCATTATTCTCTCATAATCAAACAGGCAGTAGAAAGCATAACTGCAACATAAAGTCATTTTCAATGTCTGGAATATATTAGAGTCTATAACACAAAAATCCCACTTCAGTTAGCCAAAGATATCTTGATTTGGATATAGGCTAGATTTAAAAAAAAAATCTAACGTATAAAATGTGATGGTTTTTCCCCCCATAGTATCTATAATAAATCTATTATCTTCCTCTCTACTTTAGAGAAGTTCCGTTTTAAGAATGTGGCTTTTCTATGTGTAGCCCACATTCACACCACCATGATACCTTGTGTCTGTTCACAGACTCACAAATTTATAACAGATTCCAATTCAAAATACTTCCATTTATGGTTTAATATTCTCAGGATTCATTGCACTTGTTAGCTTGGGGATCTGCATAATTTTTAGTTGTACCCTGGTAAAGATAAATAAAAAATCGCTAACAATTACACAGTTCACTTGTTTTATTTAACATAGATTTGTCTTAATCCTCTCTCTGTTAACTGCTTCAATACTGGTAAACACATCAAGTACATTACATCATTTGCACAATGTCCACTACCATGAACCCTTCTCTAAAGGTAAGACATTAGAAATAAGTAAATTCAAGTAAGTAAAAAGTTTAGCTGAGAAAATTCAGACAGGCAGCTCAAGGCTAGATTTGGCCATCTTGTTTATCAATATTCACTCCTTCACTATATTCACTGTGAGTTTTGAACAAGAGCCATGACTGTGGACCAGAATGGGTATGTGTGAGCATCTTGATCTATCATAATGATGAGAGACATAAGGAGAGATAGATAGGATCAAGTACTCTATGTAGTTGGGGCAACTAAGTGGTGCCAGGAAGACCTGAGTTCAAATATGACCTCAGATGCTTATTAGCTCCATGACCCTGGGAAAGTTCCCTAATCTGTAAAACGAGCTTGGAAAATCACATGATCCCTTCTACCTAACCCCCATCATTCTGCCTTGAAACAAAAACAAATATTAATTTTAAGACAGAAGGTAAGGGTTTTAAAAAAAAAGCAAAAGAAAAAAGAAAGCCAACTATACAAAAAGTACAAAGCATCAACTTCCTTCTTCAATACTCTATCACTCAATCAACTTTCTGGAATTGATTCAAATTTGGTCTCAGGTACTTACTAGCTGTGTGACCCTGGTCAAGTCACTTACCACTGTTTGCTTCAATTTCCTCATCCATAAAATGAGCTGGAGAAGAAAATGGAAAACCATTCCAGCATCTTTGCCAAGAAGACTCCAAAGAGGATGAGGATGTGAAAAGTACAGACTGCACTGCAAGGACTTGATTACAAGGAAACCTCATGCAGGAAGGAAATGGAACTTTCGCTGACAATGGGGGAATGGGACTAGAACCTCCAGTCAAGAAAAGCAGATTAACAGTTGAGGAGTTCTTATTCCCTTCTAAACTAAAAGGGAGAACAGCAATCTCACTGATCTTAACCTGCTGTAATCCCTCATTGATCTGAAGAACTTAGATTAGCCACCTTTCCTCAATAGTGGTGGATAGAGACTTATTCCCTTTTAGAAAAGGCAAGAGACTATCCACCCAGAAGATTTTCCATTGATATCTGTAAAAGTTGTATCTCTATATTAGGAAATTACACCTGCCTGACTCCACAATGGTCCTCAGGGACTCGGGTCCCCAAACCTGAGCCCTCAACCACTGAAGGGAATTTAGGGTGAAATAGAAATAGGGACTTCCTACTTTTCCTCTCTTCTCTAAACCTATCAATCCTGAATTTCCAAACAATAAATAGATCTTAAAAATTACAGAAGAACTAAACATCTCATTCTTCAAATGTACTAAGGGGGTCGAGATAATATTCATCCAGGGAAGGAGAGAGAAACCAGAGTCTGAAAAGACTTCCCTCTTTACCTTTCAGCTCTAGACATTGATCCAAGTTCACCTTCTCTTGGGCAGCTCTGCCTGGGAGAGGAAATGGTGCTCCTATTTATCTGTTCCCTCCCTCTCTTAGACCTGTTAAGCTTTGGTTCCTGATCCCCCACTAGTACAAGGGTCATGAAGAGTCTGATATGACTGAAACAACTCAACATCTACAAGGATCAGACTAGACTCTAGGATTATAAAGGGAAAAAAAATCCCTGTTCCCAAGAAGTTTATGTTCTCAGTAGTATGAATTCTATATAAGGAGAATTTTTTATTCAAATAGGCCTCACAGAAGTTCTCTTCTTTTTCCAGCATCTTTCCATTGGAAGGCACTCTTCACATTTCCTCAGTTCACATGATAAAGGTAGGAGTTGAGGGAGTAACACAGTCTGTGCTCCCCATGAATATTTCCAAATCATTCCCCTACTGAGGAGGCCATATTCCCTCAACAATTTTCCCTTCTCTGAAATCTATATAATTTATTTATGCCACTTTTTCCCCACCAGTATTGGTCTTGTACATGATACCTTCCTCACCTCATCTCTAATTAATTTCTAAGTACTGATGATTCTAAATTTGTAATGATATCTATCATCAATTCACTCTTCTGTTTTTTCTCCTATAGTCACAACGTGGTTACATACCCCCATTAGCACCCACCTAGTAATCTATTCCTAAAAGATATTCCCAGTTAAGCTGTAGGGTTGGATTTTTGAGTCATAAAGAGGATTTAAATCTGGCCTTTGGCACCTAATATTTATGTAACTATGGTCATCATCCAGCCTCAAAGGATTTAAGTTTTCTGATCTATAATTGACAGATGATAGTATGTGCCTCATGGGGAACTTATAAAACTCACAAGAAGCAATATTTGTAAAACATTTTTACCAATTCTTCAAATTCTATACCAATGATTATTTTCACTATTGTTATTTTTATTATTAAATGGTAATGATGTTTATATCTATCCTTGTCAATCCCTTTATCAAATCCCTTCAACAACTCCTTTGCACCAGAACTTTGTGGTTTTGTATAATCTGGTGCTTTCCTACTTTATTAACTTACCTTATATGCCTACTTTATATATAACTCATGCTCCAGGCAAAATGGATTGTTTGTAACATATATATATGAATAATTCTATGATTTCCTGCCACCATGCTTTTGCTCGTGCAGTTTCCTTTAATATGTTCTCCTTCCTCCCTTTCATATACTTATAGAATTTCCATCCATCCTTTAAAGATAACTCAAATAACCAATTTCAATTCAACTCATATTATAATCTATTAGACATTTTTAAACAAATCATATGTAATTTTATGTTATATATTATGCTATGTATTAAAATAAATAGTAACAAAAAAGAAAAAATCAATATAATAAGATATTCATAAGCCCATCTATTTAAAGCATTATATCAGATATTGGGGACCTGAAGACAAAAATCATAGCTCAGCCCCTCCAAGAGTTTCCTTTCTACTGAGAATCTAAGACATCAATCAATATAGCAGGAAGAAAATTGAAGTGGGGGAAAGTTCTAAGTAAAACTGGGAAGATGAATGAAGATGACATGGAAGAAATAAATTCAGAAATGAACTTCAGAAGATATGTGGATTCTGAAATGTGGAAGTAATGCATCCTAGACTTGGGCATGATTTGTGAAAATTCAGAGATTGTGGAGGTAGAGTGGTATATTTAGAGAATAGCTTGTGCCCTAGTTGGGCCAGAATGTAGAACTCATGAAGAGAAAGGTATGAAACAGCACTAAAGGGAGACAGCAGTAAAACTGTGAAAGGTCTTAAATTCCAAGAAATCTTCTATTAGTACTCCCAGATAGTAAGCTTTCCTCTCTCAGAGGAATACTCTCCAGAGTATTTTGTGAGAATATCTTTGATGTACATATTATGCATGATTTTTTTTTCATTATACCTATCCATCTCTCTATCAAACCATAAGCTCTATGGTGCAATGGATTGTGTCATTTCCATTCTTTGTGTCATCCCAGGTACCTAGCATTGTGTTCTGCTCATAGTAGATACTGAATAAATGTATCTCAGACTGTAATAAGGAGTTTTACCAACGACCTTGAGTAAGTCAGGAATCCCTTTAGCTAGGGTATGCGTTCTAGTTAAGCTCAGATTCTACTACACATTTCTCAACTTAGTGAATGAGTAAGAACAACCATAGTAACTGATCAGATGAGCCAAGAAGAGTGTTCGTGAATGTGAAACATAGACTAGAATGTCTGCATGATGTCGTGAAAAGAGTAAAGCAGAATTTATTCATTCTAATCCAGGATTTCTCTATTCCCTCTGTGACAACCTTTTAGTCTCAGTTTCTTCAACCATAAAGTGAGAATCAGAAGACCAGTTTGAACCCATCTCACACATGAAAATAAAGAAATGGTAGCTGGCAAATAGGTAACATGTTTAAGTTTATAAGGCACTTCACACATATTATTTTGATCCCTGTTTTACAAATGAGGAAATTGAGAAGCTGGGAGTTTAAATGATTCAAACAGCTAATAAACATTAAAGGCATGTTTCAAATACAAGCCTGTCCAGTACTATATCCACTATGCAATACTAACGAAAAGTACAGGAAATGGGATTCAGACCTAGCCTCTCTTGGGAGATAGACAGACTCACAGACAGAGGGACAGACATACAGACTAACAGATAGATAGATAGATAGATAGATAGATAGATAGATAGATAGATAGATAGATAGATGGATGGATGGATGGATGGATGAATGGATGCCTGTGTACCTCCATACATACATGCATATATGTTTCTGTATATATGGGGGTTTTGTACATAGTTGTTTGCATTAAATTCAATAAAAACTTATTAAGCACCTACTTTGTGCACCAAGCACTGGGGTTACAAAAAGAGCAAAAGACAATTACAATTACTGCCCTCCAGAAGCTTGCATGTTTGTTTTTTTTTTCCCTACAAGATTCAATAAAGTCTTTGAAAGTAGAGATTATTTTTTTTTTACTTTTCATTTTTTCTCAGTTCTTAGCATATAGGTTAGAATATAGAAAGTTGTTAATAAAGGTTTATTGACTCACTGAGACATTTAATTTGATTTTTTCTTCTATACTATGCTAAAAAGCACCCTGGGAGACATTTATGAATATATAGTGATTGGTGCCAGTGAGGGGTAGAGAAATGTATACAGAGTAGTTCCTAGCTTTGGAGTCAAAGAATGTGAGTTCAACTCTTGCTTTTATCATTTACTATCTGCATGACTCTTTGTACTTTTCTGGGCCTTAGTTTTCTCATCTGTTAAATGGAAGGAGGAGATTATATTAGATGACCTCTAAGGTCCTTCTTGCTCAAGATCTGTTAACTTGTAGCCCACACCAATGAAATGATGTGTCCTCTGCAGATAGCATACCAGTACACTAGTATAGTCAATACTATAATAACCAATAATAATTATACATTAAAATATTAATTAATATTAATAATGATGATATATTAATATTAAATACACATTAGAGAGTCAATATAGGGAACATAATGGGATAAGAAATAGTGTGTATAATAAATATATAATATATTAATAAAATACCTAATATATTGATACATTATGACATATTCATTAGTAAATGTACATAATAATAATAATGGTACAAGACACATTTTCCCACTTACAAAATATGTGCTTGTGTGGCATAAGTAAAAATCTAAGCAAGGTGGATAAACACCTGAGCTCTCTCATTTTGTCAGCACAGTTTCCAGATGGTCACATAAAAGTAGAGGCTCCTGTTCTTCAATCCACCTGCTTTCTAAGTTATAAGGACAGTTTAGGGTCTGCAGGGGGAAGTTTTCCTTTCAGATTTCTGGACATCATGCCATCTTTAAATAAGAAGGACAGAAGACTCTCACCTTAGCAGATAGGCAATTGCCCTAAGCTGATTGCAATATGCTTTGTGTGAGTTCCTTCTGAGACCCACATCAAAGCTATAGCTAAGCACAGAAGACAGTTACCCCTGTGATGCTGGAGCCGCCCCACTTTGGAGAGTGGAAATCACGCAGCTGGCTGTCGATGAAGGGCCTCCTCACACTGCCCCCAAATGAGGGCCAGGATGATAACCTGTTTTCCAAGTTCCATTTGCAAAAGTTCCAGTGAGCAATTTTGTTTTCTATTGAGGGTAACTTATCAGGCCACCCTATTCCTGTGATAGCGTGCAGGGTCCCTGAGCTAGTCTCGCAGCAGTGACCTGAATGGCTCGCGTAATCTCTCCAGTAGGAATGACCTTATTTAGGTGATAGGATCTTATAACTTAAATAACTGAAAGATGGTCTATCTGAATGTACTCGATAAAATATTTTCTGTCAACTACACTATGAATTAAGTTCTTTTCCCTTTTCCCCCTTATAGCCAAACAAAATGAAGAAGGAAATATCCATATATTTAATAAATATTTACTTGAACACCCATTAAGTATGAGGCAGTGTGAAATTCTGTGAGAAACTTAAAGACAAATTTGGTCTAGATGTCTACCTTTAAACAGTGTGAATCTAGTAGGGGAGATAAGATGTGCTTCCCAACCACACTAATAATCACAACTCACATTTATATGAGACTCTACTGCATAGGCATATGTTCCTTATGACACCCTGGAAGGTAGGTTATGGTAAGGCAACATTTTTATAGCAATTTCATGAGTGAGAAAATGGTTTCTTAGAGGTTGTGACTTAGAATCATAGCATTTAGAAGTGAAAAGGATTGGAGAGATCACCTAGCCAAACCGGCTACTTTTATAGGAGAGGAAGCGCAGGTAGGAAGAGTTGCCCCAGGTGGCAGCACTCATAAAAGCGAGATCCAGGTGAATCCTGATTCACTACCCTTCAGTGGATAATAATAATTAATTGCATGAAACATGCAAACAAATCATAAAAGAAATACAAAAGGAAAAAAAGAAATCACTGGGGAAAAGAAATCAGGAAAGGCATCACAGCAGAGGTGGTAATTGAGCTACATCTTGAATATATAAAATTTCATTGAGTAGAGATGGCTGTGGTATACATTCCAGATAATTCCAGATAATGATACAATTAAAGCCATAGAGGTATAAAAATATAACATGTGTTTGGGGAAAAAAAACAGCTTGCTTAATTTAGCCAAAATATGATGGCAGGCAAGGTTAGTCATATTCTGGAGAGCCTTAAATAGCAGATGAAGGAGTTTAGACTTTATCCTGTAGGTATTGAGAAGCCATTCAGCAAACACTAATTCATTTATTCATTTATTGCATCATTCATTCTTTAAACAAACATTTCTCCAGCAACAACTATGCAATGAGCACTGTCCTATTAAAAGCTTTTAAATAGGTGGCAATTATTAAATTAAAAAATCATAGGAAATCCACAACAGCTGTAGCACCACTGTATGCCAATATTACTGCCACTATGGCTTCCTCCCCCTGAAATGTTGTTGTTGTTTTTATTCTAGTCTATTGCTCAAGGAATTATGGAAATTGGGAAGTAGATATCTCCATGGTAGGAACCAAAGTTGGGATCACTCCATTTGTCAATGCTCATTTCTGGGAGAAACCAGAGCTACTTCACTGTTGCCCTTACTCTCAGAGCCTGAATTCATGGTTATATGATAGAGGCTGTGATGTATATAAAACCAAGGACAATGAAATTAAATCAATTTAACAGCAAGCATTTTTAAGTGCCCACTTTGAGCAAGATGTTTGTTAACGTAAAGACAAAAAGGAAACAGGACCTATCCTCAAAAGAACATTCTGCTGGGGTGAAAGAAAGGCACCAAGAGCCTAAATATCAGTGCTTATCTCAAAGGTGTTTGTCACATCTGTGTGTGGAAGGCAGAGGTTTGTGTGGGGGGGAACTGTGAGAGAGAGAGAGATGCAGAAAAACAGAGATAGAGAGAAAGACAGAGAGATAAAGCAAAGAGAAGAAGAAAGAAAAGATACAGAAAGACAGAGAGAGGCAGAGAGAAAAAAGACAGAAAGAGAGAAATAGCATAAATTTGGAGTTATAAAAGATCTCAGAGATCATTTATTCTAATCCTCTTTTTTTTTTCAGTGGGGGTGATACCCACAGAGGTTAAGTTACTTGCCAAAGATCCCATAAGAAGTGGCAGATTCTGAATTTAAACCCAAATCCTCTGACTCCAGATTCAGTATATAGCCCATACCCCCATATTGCTTTTCCACCACACCCTCTCCAGTTCCCTAACTGAATAAACCATGCTTTCTCCTAGTGAAGGAATCCATAAGAAAGTGAAGTTTTACTTTGACAAACTCCCTTTTAAGACCATAGAAGCAAACTATGTCTGGATGTTCTGTTCTAGGCAACCATCAAGTTATCGAACCCTGGGACAAACATTCTGCCATTTAGATGAATCATAAAGACCTAACTTCTGTACCTCTTCAAGCTGGAACATTGAAGTCATATTTGAATATTAAAGCTGATAATCAAACCACAGGCTAAATACATCATGTAGCTCTGTCTCAATGCACGTTTACTCCCCAAGGTTCTGTGACTCAAATGGACTCCAAAAACAATGGAAATTGCTCAGAAAATTAAGTCTGAGAAATACTCTGAATTTAATTAAACAAGGAAGTTTACCATATTCCTATAGATTTGTCACCTAATCTTGCTTATTTGTATAAAGGTCCTTAATGCTAAAGACAATTGGGAAAGTATTTTGAATTAAATAATCTGTTTGCAGGGTGGGTTTCTTTAGACGGACACACAAAAAATGATTTGAGAATTAAAATATTAAAAAGAAATGAAATATGAAAGACATTGCTAAAATAACTGGACCTGAAAACCATCAAAATGGTACAAAGGTAGGGGGAAAAGACATTAAAATAGGTTCTTGATTCATTTTCAGTGGTCAGAAAGGATAATTCATTTGGAGCATTTGCTATATATTTGATGTGTGTAACTCCTATTTGTCCATGTCATCTCCTTTATCTCAAAGATTAGAAACTCTATGAGGACAAGGGCAATGTTGTAACAATCTTTAAGCCAACTTCACAACGTCACACCCAAGCTCCACTGGCTAAGAGTATGTCATGTGTATGAGCTGGCAAATGTTAGTTGAGTAAATGAATGAATGCAATTTGCAATCTTAGTGAAGTTATTTATTAAAATACGTAGCTAAGTTACATACTAAGCATACTTCCTCCTGGCTGTCTTATGCTGTAAATTCAGGAGCAAAATGCATTGATTGGGTGGAGGGCATTCATCCTCTAAGAACTATGGAATTGAAGTTTATCAATGAGCCATGAATGGAGATCATTAAAATAAGTACATCTTTCCTCTAGGAGTAGTGCAAAATGGGATTTCAGGAAGGAGTCAGGCATCAAATTCCCAGTCTGTGTGGACTGACCATCAAGAGAAATTATACTAGAAACTATGCTGATGAAAGAGTGAGAGACAGATAGACAGAGAGACAAAGACTTAACCTTGCAATGCAAAGTACTTTATGAAACAAAATAGGAGAAAAGAGAGAAAGCAGATGCAGTGAGATCGCTACATTCAGTAGTTGAAATTGTATGCCACAGAGGCTTGTCAAAAAATAGAAATGTTTCCTGCCAAGTAACATGTAAGAAAGGCACAAAATAGGGCTTGCACCAATTTGATAAAGGGAATTTTGAACTCAGAGCATGTCAACAAAATGTGAGAAGATTGACAAGACTCAATTTTCATTCTGGCCTCCTTTTCTGAGGATGAGATGGGAACAGCTATTTTTAATTATATTTAGTAATGGATATTAAGACTCTTCTTGTTACAGCCCATGTACTACTTCTCACCAGCAATGTGGCTGATGCCACTGTGACCACTGAGACAAGATGAAGCAGACTTAGATGATCAGCTCAAAGTTGTTTTGGTTATTTTCACAAAAATCACTATCTCGACCAATGGAGTGCCATCAGATTGACTAGGTCATACATGCAGGAAAAAATGATGCAGAAGCATTTACAAAAACAGAAACAAATTGTCTAGTTTTTTTCTACGTCTTCCTTCCCAGAATGCACCGCCAAAAAGCATATGTGCACATGAAACTTCAAAGTGACCAATATTACATGATACTTATGTGCATATATGTAGTAAAGGAAATTACCTTCTTCATTATATATATATACATGTATGTATATATATATATATATATATATATATATATATATATATATATATATATATATATATAGGAGACCTGTAGGCAAGAAGCTTTGTAGAGCAAAATGGAGAGATGCTATGATAAGGGTCTGAGATGACATGATGGTGTCAAATAGAAATTCATAGAGTCACAGTCCCAGAACGGGAAGGAAACTTAGAGACCTTTGGTCCACTCTATTTTTAAAGATTTTTTTAATAGCACTAAAGGGGAAAAAAGTGGCTTACTCAAAGTCTATTCAAACAATGAAATGTTGCATGTTCCTACATTCAGATACCATACACACACACACACACACACACACACACACCTAGAAAGAAGAGATAGAACTGGAATTTTTCACCAATTTTTCACCTTTTATCTAGGATCAAGTTTGGTCATTAAAATAGCATAGTATTCATTTTTGCCATTGGGTATATTATTCATTAATTTGTTATTTTCCTATCCTGCTTCCTTTTTTTTTCTAAATCTATTATCTTCTGTTTTGCAAGCAGCTTCCAAGGTGGAAGATCTTGCTTACTTTAACTGCAAATTCTTCCCTAGTTTCTATGAATGAGAGTCCAAAAATGTTAGAAGTTTTGTTTTGTTTTTCAAATAGGCATCTGGAAATCATTGAAAATTTTTGAGGAAGAAAGACACTTGATCAGTGGTGACAATTGGGAATGAGTAAAACACCAAATATACCATTGCCAAAGCAATGATGAAGTATCAAGCTCTTTTCCTCTACTAGCACAGTAATTCCCCATTTATCTGATGGTCAGACCTCTGGCAAATTTAACCATCTAGAATAAGGTTAGGAAAAAATATTTAAGTAGGAATGAAAATATTAAACAAAAATGTGCATTTTATTTCCCAGAATATAAGTGAAGCCACTCTGTACTCTTTGGGGCATAAACTATTAACATACACTTTTGTATAAAATCAAGGTTAATGATGTTACTGACTTATCCTTAATACTGTCACTCACCTCTGCTTGATATTCTCCTTTTTTCTATTTCATGACACTATTTTCTCTTGATTGTCCTCCTACATATTGAATCACTTCTTAGTTTCTTTTGCTGGATTTTCATCCAGGTTATTCCCACATTAATGATGGGCCTCTCCACAGATTCTATCTCTTGTTTCTCTATCCATTTTGCTCAGTGATCTCATCAGCTCACATAAATTCAATTATCATCTCTATATAAATAACTGCCAAATCTATTTGTCCAGCCCTAACCTCACTGATGACTTTAAGTCTTGCATTCCCAGCTGCCTACTAGACCTCTCAAACTGGATGTCCCATAACCAACTTAAATTTGTGCCCAAAATACAACTTATTATCTTTCCTACAAAATCCTCCCTCCTTCCTTACTTTTCTATGGAAGTCTCTCATGTTCCATCCTTGACTCCTCATATCCAATATGTGGCCAAGCACTGTTGATTCAACCTTTGTAATTTTTTTTCTCTCCTCTGACACTATGACCTTAATGCAAGCCTTCATTCTCTCATACCTGTTTTACTGTAGTATTCTTTTGGTTGATCTCCCTGCCTCACGTTTTTCCCTATTCTAATCCATCCTTAACTCAACTGTCACATTGATGTTCCAAAAGTACTGTTTGACCATGCCACTTCCACCATTCTATAAACTAGTGACTCCCAATTATTTCTGAGATCAAATATAAAATCCTGTTTTACTTTTAAAGCCCTTAAGTATCTGGCCCTTTTTCCCTTCCCAGATTTAATATATTTTACTTCCACATACGCTATAACAGAGTGATATTAACCTTCTTACTGTTGTTGTTGCTCCCACAAGACATTCCTTTGGAGTGTGTCTACTCCCACAGTCTAGTAATTTTCAATAACTGTCTTCCATGCCTGGAATTCTCTCCCTCCCCATCTCCATTTTTTAAATTCCTTGGCTTCCTTCATTTCCCAGCTAAAAAACCCTGTCTTCCAGAAAAAGCCATTCTTGTTTCCCCTTTAATGCCAGAGCTCTGTTGATTATCTCCAACTTATTCTGTAGATATCTTGTTTTGTACATTGCTATTTGTTTTTTGTCTCTTCCATTATATTGGGAACTTCTTGAGGGCAGTGGCTATTTCCTCTTTATTACCTAATATGATATATTGGAGGAATCTAGTAAGTGCCTGTTGACTGACTTGACTACCTTGCTCCACCTCATTCTATTTAGTTTTATGTTTTTTCTCTGTTCACATTATATTGATCTCCATATCCTCAACCTCCAAAGAAGCTCTTTGAAGACACAGCTAGTGATATTGATCCTCTCTGAATTTCTTGTAAACCTAGCAAAATGCTTTGTATACAGTTGGTGTTCTATATATTCTCTCCCATTGGTTTCTTTTTATTATCATTTGTTTCTTATTTATTACATTATTGTTCTCAGACATTTCCCTCCCTCCCCTCCCTATACTAGAAAAGGAATCATTTGACAAAAAAAAAAAAAAAGATATATAAAACTATGTCTTCCTTGTCTCTACTTATCAATTATTTCTCTGGATGTGGGTATACACAAGTCATTCTTCAAATAATATTTCTGTTGCTGCATATAATGTTCTCTTGGTTCTTCTCATTTTGCTCTTCATAATTTCATGTATATTTTTCCATGTTGTTGTTTGTTTTAATTATTAACTGCTAGTCATTTCTTAGGGCACAGTAGTATTCCAATACAATCATATCCTACAATGTGTTTAACCACGCCCCAATTGATGAACATCAATTTCCAGTTTTTTGCTAGCAAAATTAGAGCTGCTATAAATATTCTAGAATGTGTACTTTCTTTTCCTTTTACCCTGATCACCTTAGGAAAAAAGACTTAAGTATTGCTGGGTCAGAGTATATACATTTTATAATTGGGCATAATTCCATATTGTTCCTCAAAATGGTTGGATCAGTTCATAGTTTCACCAATAGTATATTAGTGTCTCCATTTTTCCACATTCTTTCCAACCTCTGTCATTTTGCAATTTTATCATTTTAGCCAATCTGATTGAGAGGTGTGAAACTATCTGTTTTGATTTGCATTTCTCTAATCCATAATGATTTAGAGCATTTTATATGACCTTGTATAGGTAGATATTCAATTCAGTTTTACTTATTAATTCAATGGTTTTCTTAGATTCCCCTTTGGTTTTAACCAACAATTTAAGTGTTACTGTGGCTTCCTTCAATCCTAAAATTGCAAGAAATGTAATCTTAGAGAGTAGCTTGCGAGGTAATGAATGACTTGCCAGAGTTTACTCATTTAACTGCTTATTTTAGGATAGTTTTGAATCCTGGTATTCCTAGTCTGGTCACCATCCCAAGCTGCCTTTCCATCAATGTTTATTTTATTGAGCTCTTGAATCATTATTTATATAGCAGTGTTTCAGAAATCATATGTGGTCATCAATAGGGATCAAAACATTCCTCCTCTAAACCTTTCTCACTAGGATTCTGGGATGACCAGTGTTCTTTCATGAAACAGTTTGTGGTTCTTGGGTACTGGGAAAACAGAAAGTTCTCTGGGGGGGGGTGATGGGGGTGAAGAAATGACCCACTCAAAATATCTAGGTATCTGACTATATCCAGCTCTTTTGAAAACTATGTCTGGGAAGCAAATATCATATTGAAAACAGCTCTCTAGCCTCATCTTAGAGACTTGAGTAAATGCAAGTGATTTCAGCTCAAGTGCCATCTTTGCTCTGACACTCCAAGCCATATTTTGTGTCACTTGCTTAACATCTTACTCTATTATGTGATGCTTCATAATATGCTGATTGGACTCAAAACAACAGCTGATTTGGGATGAAAACATGCTTGCATTTTTAGATCAAATAATATTAATTTGGACAGTGAGCATCTGATCTGAATTCCTTATAAAATTTTAGATCAAGTACCTGAGGGGAAAAAAAACACCCACCCAGTTAATTGTAATTAATCATGGATAATGCATTACTTACAGTACACATCACTGTTGGAGTTTCATTTGTGTCTGAATCTTTAAGAGGCTCAGATTTAGTTTTAAAGGAAGCAGATTCACAAATGAGCTAGCTTGAAGGGAGAAATAAAAATTTAGGCCACACTATTCACTTTCACAACAAGTAGTTCTGGGTAAATTCTAATTCATTTTGAGACAGTGCATCTCTGCACTCAGAACCATGCAAATGGACTTCCTTGAAAGGTAATGAGTGTTTGGTCATTCAGAACTTTCAGAGTCTGAAAACCACTTGCCAGACATATGAGAGGATACCAGCTCAGATATAGGTCAGGCTAAAGGCCAGGCATCCTTAGGCTAAGGACCCAAAAATGATAACTATACTCTACCTTGAAGGAACTTATTTCCACTGGCTGCTTAGATTGTGTAGGCAACTTGCCCAAAGCTAATAAATAGTAGCACTGGGTCTACAACAATGGTGCTAGACCTATTTTCTATCATATAATCTTTTGGCAATCTGATAACTCCTTCTTAAATAATATTTTAAAAGTACAAAAATTGAATATATAAAATACAAAGGAGGCCAATTGACATAAATGTATGTAGACCTAGTAATGGTATTTCTGGGTCAAAAGGTTTACATAATTTTATAGCCCTTTGAGTACTTTTCCAAATTGTTCTCCAGAATGGGTGGAACAGTTCATAATTTCACCAAGAGTTTATTAGTGTACCTATATTCCCTTATCCCTCTAGCATTTGTCATTTCTGATAGCTGTGAGGTGGTACCTCAGAGTCATTTGAATTTTCATTTCTCTAATAAGTGGAGATTTAGAGCATTTTTTACATGACTACATATATCCTTGTTTTTTTTTTAATTTGAAAACTACCTATTAATAGCATTTAACCATTTATCAATTGGAGAATGGATCTTATTTTTATATGGGTGAACACATTCCATTCCCATTCATAGTTGTGATTATTATATATTTCTCTCCAACCTATTTCTTTTTATTCTATTTATCCTTCTCTTTTATATCCTATTCTTTTTCAAAAGTATGTTTTGCTCTTGCCTACTGCCTTTCTTGATCTACCTTCCCTTTTATCAACAGCTCCTATATTTCTTAATCCCATCCCTTTCTATTTCCCTATACTTAAGATAAATTTCTATACTCTCTCTCTCTCTCTCTCTCTCTCTCTATATATATATATATATATATATATATGTAAATATATATATATATATGTGTCTTTGTGTGTATATATACTTCCCTCTTTGAACCAATTCTATTACCTCTTCTTTTTTTTCCTCTCCACTTCCTTTTCACATTTTTTATGTGAGAAAATTCCCCTCAATCTACTTCTTCCTTTCCCTTCTTCCAAGCTCATTCCTCTTTTAAACCTCTTCAATTTTTTTGAGATTATTGCAACATGATTGACTGACACCCATGTTCACTGTCTTTGTCAACTCCTTAATGTCCTAATAATGATAAAATTCTTAGGAGTTACATGAATCATCTTCCCATATAGGAATGTAAATACTTTAACTTTGTGTAAATAATTTATCTTAAGCGTCCTAGGCTTACTCTTTCATGATACTTTTTATCATTCTCTTGAATCTTGTGTTTTAATAAAAATATCCTATTTATCTCTGTTTTTTGCCAGGAATTATTTAAATTTCTCTATTTCATTAAATATCAATTTTCTTCAAGAAGGATTATACTCAGTTTTTTTTTTATTGTTCTTCCTTTAGGTAGATGATTCTTGGTTGTAATACTAGCTCCTTTGATTTTCAGAACATCATATCCCACACCCTCTGCTCCTTTAACACAGAAGCCACTAAACTTATGTGATGCTTACTGGGCCTCCATTATATCAAATTCATTCTTTCTGGCTGCTTGTAATATTTTTTCCTTATCCTGGGAGCACTAAAATAAGACTACAATATTTCTGGGCGTTTTCATTTGGGGATCTCTTTCAAGAAGTGATTGATGGATTCCTTCAATATTTATTTTACCCTTTGGATTTAAGATATTCAGGCAGTTTTCCTTGATAGTTTCTTGAAATATCTAAGTTCTTTCCTTGATCATAACTTTCAAGTCATCTAGTAATTCTTAAGTTACCTCTCCACAATCTATTTTCTATGTCAGTTGTTGTTGTTTTTCCCAATTAGACATTTCACTTTTTTCTTTTCTTTTTTTTCTTTGTTTCTTAATGACTCATATAGCTATTAGTTTTTACTTTCCTGATTCCAATTTTTAAGAAATTGTTTTCTCCAGTGAGATTTCATACCTCTTTTACCACTTGGTCAATTCTATTCTTTAAAATGTTATTTTCTTCAATATTTTTGTGCCTTTTTTACTAAGCAGTTAAGTCTCTTTTCAATTTGTTGTTTGTTTGTTTTTTTATTATCTTTGCTGTTGTTAATTCTCTTGGATTTTCTAGGTATACCATTATAGTATCTACAGAGTAATAGAAAGCTTGTTTCTCCTTTCCCTATTTTAATTCCTTCAACTTCTTCTCTTATTGCTATAGCTAACATGTCAACCATAATATTGAATGGTACAGTTAATAATGGAAATCCTTTTTACATTCCTAACCTTATTGGAAAGTTTTCTAGTTTATTCCCATTACATGTAAGGTTTGTCAATAGTTTTAGATAAATACTATTTCTCGTTTTGAGGAATGTTCCATTTCTTTCAATGTTCTCTAGTTTTTGTTTGTTTGTTTTTGTTCTGTTTAGTTATTCAGGAATGCCTGGCATTTCTCTACTTTATTTAACATCCATTTCTTCCTGGATTTTTATGCTCCATTTCACTGGATAAATGACTTCTGGTTGTAGGCTTAAATCTTTTGCCTTGTGGAATATCATATCCCATGGTTTCCAATCCTTTATCGTTGAACCTGCTAAAAGTCCTGTAGAATACTGATTATGATACTACAATATTTGGATTAAGTCTCTTTTCATAATTTTCTTGTACTACTCTCATTTCTTTTTCTAATTTCTCTTCTTCCACTCATCTCTTTCTTTAGATGTTCTGAGAGTTCTTGCTAGGCTTGTGTACAATTGGCATTGTTCTTTGAGGTTTTGGTTATAAGGGTTTTCATATTATTGTGTTCCTCTGAGTTTATATGTTGGTGCCACCATAGTAGCTCTTTATGGTCAAGTTCCTTTTTAGTGTTTGTTCATTTTCCCAACTTATTTCTTGACTTTGAACTTTATGTTAAAGTTGGACTATACTCCCCTGTGTGCAAGGAGGCACCATTTGGTGCTTCAGATTATTTCATGCTATTGTTTTTAGAGCTAGTTTCCAAAATCTACAAGCTTTTGGTACTTCCAAGGCAGAGCTACCAAAGGGAGATATGATCACTGCTTTCCTTGTCTGCATTTTGGTTTTTTTCTAGGAAGAGCCCCTGTTCCCTTCAGCTATAAGCAATAGCCCTGGAATTGTGACTAGTTTCCCTACTATCCTTCAGCCAAAATCACTAGTTCTCCCCTTGGCCCAAAAGCTCTAGCCAAAGCCTCTGTTCTCTTGTAACTGACTACAAGCATTCTTCACTGATCTGGAACTGTGAACTAGAACTGCATATTAGCAATAGAATTGCCAATCATTGTCAACTGCAGCCAGTGTCAGCAAAGGATTTCCTGTAATTTCTTTCTAACCAATTGTCCAATTCCTTTACCATCCTCTGGGCTGGGGATTTCTGAACCTGCTTCACTTGCTGTCACCACCACTTTTAGGATATTCTCCGAGGACTATTGCAAATGCTTCTGCTACACTCCTGTCTGTTCTCTACTCTAATGTTACGACCTCTCCTGCCAACCTCTTTAGTTGTCTTGGGTGGAAAAAAATGAATCATTCCATTTGAAGGACGAGGATCCAGGACAATTCCAAAGAACTCCTAATGAAAAAGGCTATCCACTACTATAGAAAGAATTGTCAGAGTCTGAATATAGATTGAAGCTTGCCATTCTTCACTTTATTTCCTCCATGAAGGTGGAGGGGGAGTATACAAATACAGTAAGAGAATATGTATCAAAAAAAGTCAGAAAATTATCATTGAACAATTTGCTGACATAATCTGTAAAAGAAAAATGAAAAAATATTTAAGAAAACAAAGAAACAAACAAAATGTCTCACTTCAACTTGAGGAAAAATAATATTAAATTGTGATTTTTTGTGAAATAGTTTTCCTTTCTATAGGTCCTCAAGAAATGCTGGAAAAAGTCTGCTTCTAAACTGAGTCTACACTGAGTTTCTCACCTCAGGCTATCAAAATGGGTTGGGATCTTTTGTCTTTCTTTAGGGCAAAAGGATTAAATGCAGGGCTGAGTAGCCATGGTAAACTCTGACAAAGGGTGAACTGAGAAGACATATTGAAGCACAGTGGTTCAGCTACATGGCAGAATGTGCTGGCATCTCCTAGGTTCCAGCAAGGATATACCCCTCTTGTGATGAAGTAATAAGGAAGTAGCTGAGATCTCTAAATCTATCTCCTAAGTGCTTTTTTTGTCAATCAGAAATGTCTTGGGATATTCAGGGGAGGGAATGTGTAGTGAACTCACCAGAGTTATATAAAGACCTACACCAGAAGAGTGAAGGATTTTTTCCACCTTTTGGATTGATGAGAAGAACAACTGCCCAGGTTAAGACATCTTGACAACTCAATTAATAAATTAATTCAAAATTAAGAAATATTGTCTCAAGAATTTCAAACATTAAAAACCTTTTGTTATCTCTGCCATTCCAAAATTATATTTGAGGAGTTATTTTAAAGTTGTTTGGAAGTGAATGTTGAGAGAGTTCACCTGGGTTTCTACCTATACTCTGCCATTTTGTCTCTGCATCCCCCCCAATTTTTGAAACATTTATAGCAGTACAAAAGTGAAGAGGACTCAGGAGTAGGAAGGCTTTTAGTTTATCTTTCCTCTCTTTTTGCTCACTTAAGCTCTTAAATCTGCATACGTATGTCTGATATGGGGAAAGTAGATATTGAGGTTTTTTCTTTCTTGATCTGGAAAAGCTTGCTTTTTTAATTGACAAGAATTAGAATAATTATTTCCAGTAGCTAAAATGATGGCAGCTATAGCCATAAGGTGATGCTACATTTACCTATGATCGTCAGGGAAACAGGTTCATTACCTAGGTTAGCTTTCCAAATAACTAAAGATTGCCTTTAAGATCCAATTAAAGTAAAAAAAGTCAACATAACCACTTCTAAAATTCATGCCACACTTCATTGGCTTTTTGAAAAATAAGCATGGATGAATATAATTCTGATGACTCAGGGTCATCATGAACTTTAATATTGCATAATCAGTCCCTGCTCTCTGAACACTCTACTTATGAATGACTCAGATATATAAACAGCTGCTACCATGTGGTGCTTGCCACCTCTGGAACTTTGAGGAGCTATTGCTACTGCCCTAATCATAAGCCTGCTGATGACACTGGGCAGAGTCCCTGGAAATCAAGTCTCATTTTCTAATATCTCCAACCCTTCCTCCTCACTTGCACTCTCACCCCTTCCAAGAAAAATCTCCAAGAATTTGTTTCCATGGCTCCAGGCTTGTTTCTCACAGGTACTTTGAGTAGGATCCTAGAATTTAAAACTGGATTGCTTAGATATCATCTAGTCCAATTTCCTTCACTTTCTGGATGAGGAAATTGAGGCTCAAAGAAGGAAATAGTACATCCCAGGTTTTCTGACTTTAAATCTATTGCTAATTTTCCCCCTTATTTTATGCATTATCTGTGTTTGTAATCCCTGTGGATACAGTGTTTAGTAAATTCTTGACAAATTAACTAATATTGCCTTTCCCATTATATCAGCTACTGAATATTGGAGGGATCTTCAGTTTTTTTGTTTTTTTTTATGTAGAATAAAAAAATGTCATCTAGTAGAGACCACAACATTTATTGCCTTAGTAGATAAGTCTTATGGAGTTGCTTGAAAGACAAAGTGATTAAATGACTTGTCTAGGGCCATACAGTTAGTGTCAAAATACAGTCTTTTCTTCTTCAAGCTTAACATTCTAGAGCCATTTTCTATTGACTTTCCCACCACAATTTTTCTAGTATAGCATGGGTTAAATAGATGTTCATGGGCTGACTACTTAAATCATACTTTCCATAAGAATTTCATATTCTGAAAATCCATAAGAAATTGCTTTTCAAATTCCAAACAAACATACATCAGAAATCAATCTACCTTTGTTAAAATTCAGTGACATTCTTAGGGCCTCTTTAACTAACTAAGACTATTGTTCATAATCTAAATGGTCTCATATAGTTGTGTTTTTTGGGTTGTTTCTTTTTATAGTTTTTCTAGGTCTTCCCTTTGAATTCATTAACTGTCACTTCTTATTGGTCTCAATGTGTCTATACTAAGCAACAGTCACTCTCTCCCATCTACCTAGTCCTCCATTTCAATGACTGATTCTATAGACTTTATGATTTTTTTTTATTCTCTAGGCTCAGAAAATAGGTAACCAAATTTGTCAGAACTGTGTATAAACAAGGGTAAATAGTAGCTGAATATGGATCAAAGAACCTCTCTTTCTTAGGAATGAATAGAATTTATTATGTCTACTTAGGATTCTCCAATTTACACTATCTTGCTACTTGAAAGATTCCCAGAAGTCATCTGGTGCTTAAGTAGGAATCTCTTCTATAATATCTCTAACAAATAAATGCCCATCCAACTTCTAAAGAACTCAAATAGAGAACTTACAACTTCCCAAGAAAGCTGTAGGAGGATTTTCATTATTTTTAGTCAAAATTTGAAGACAAGATGAAGAAATTCAACAAGTAATTTTCAAGAGCTCACTATATAGGAGTAACTAGAACTCAGTGGATATAGTGCCAAGTCATGGGTCCAACAGGACCTGGATTCAAATCTAACTTCAGATACTTCTGACCTGTGTGACCCTGGGCAAGTCACAACCACAATTGCCCAGCCCTTACCACTCTTCTGCCTTAGCATAGTTACTTAGAATCAATTCTAATACAAGATAAGGGTTTAAAAAAATAAAGCTGACTAGGCACCAGGTATTATGCTACACATTGAGGTGGCAAATACAAGAAAAATAAAAATAGTTCCTCCCCTCAAAGGAATTGCATTATATTAAGGGAAAACAACATACAAAAAGAAGAAGGACCAGACTGTGTGAGGATTAAGGGAGAGAGCATCATGTACCCACATAATGAAATGAAAACTGTCTAGGAATTTAGAAACAGAGCCCACAGTGGAATGAAGTTTGGGCTACCTGGACCTGTCCTAAAAATGGAGGCCATAAATGGAACTCATAAGTTAGAGAAGGGAACTGACCTGTGTAAACCTTAAAATTTCTTAGACTTATGAATGTTGGAAATTTCACCATTGGAAAATTTCATACTTGGAAAAAATTTCCTACTGATAGTAAGAACTCTTGGAATGTGAACCCCCTTGGCATGGGAGGATCCTTCTCCTCCCTACCTAAGACTACTTTAGGACAGAAACCTTTTGCTAAACAATGGAAAGGGCTTTGACCTATGCTTAAGCATAGAACAGGAAGTTCTTTGAGTCATGATTGATTTTAAAATTAATACAATAGAGATACTTGGAATGATAGAACCAGGTCTTAGAAAATACAATCTCCACCCTACTCAGAGTAAAAGGATTTAGGAAGGGCTACAGCAAAGGATCAAGATTTAATTATTTGAGAATATGACCTTCAACAGACATGTGCAAAGCCACAGACCTCTGGGCGGTCCTGGGTTAAGCTAGAGCCACCATTGGCACAGGGAAGACATGGACAGTGATTGGTAGATGTGAGAACTGAGGGGAGGGAACTTAGATGGTTTCCTTAAAGATAGCGGGGTCTGAGGACTGGAGGGGGGTTGGAGAGGTTTTGCTCTGAGAGATTGTGCTCTGAGAAGTTTTGCTCTGAAGGAGGCTGGAGGTGGAGGCCCCTGAGACTGTTTCTCCATTTTGGTCATGTGAGTGATAGGGACTGATCTCTTTTCTTTGCCTCAGCTATCTAAGGGCTTGGGCCTTTTGGCCCAGCCTAAACAGAGGGGGTATTTAAGCCCTATTCCCTTCTCTCCCCTTTCTCTCTCTCTCTCTCTCTCTCTCTCTCTCTCTCTCTCTCTCTCTCTCTCTCTCTCTCTCTCTCTCTCTCATACCTTTCTTCCTCCTGTTTATAATTAAAAACTCCATAAAAGGTTGACTGCTGACTTGAGTTTTCATTTAGGAATTACATAGCTTAATTCCTTGGCGACCTTAAATTAATATATATCAGTCTTTTAAAGTGATTTCCTTGTCTCACCTGGTAAAGGATTGGTACAAAGTGAGAAGGCTCCATGGGTACAGGTCTTGTTGTTCAGTTGTTCAGTCAGATCTGACTCCCCATGACCCAGTTTGGGGTTTTCATGGTAGAGATAATGGAGCAGTTTTCCATTTCCTTCTCCAATTCATTTTATTGACATGGTAACTGAGGCAAAGAGGGTTCAGTGATTTGTCCAAAGTCACACAGCCAGTAAGTGTCGGGGACCACATTTGAACTCAGGAAAATGATTCTTCCTTACTCTAAACCCAGCATTCTATCCATTGTGGAATCTGTTACTTCCATGCATCAATCTTAAATGCCCCCTTTGAAGTATTTTTCTGTGTCTCTATCATTCTTAATGAGATTCCATGTTGTTGAGGCTGGAGGAAAATTGAAATGGGTTTGCCATGACCATAAAGTGTCAATATAATGATGAGAAATAAAACACCCATTCCCACAAATCCTTAATGCTTAACCTGTGCATTCTTTAAAACATCACAAAAAAGATGTAAATCAATATTATCCCCATCTCACACAGGAGAAAACTTTAGTCTCAAGAGATAAGGTGACTTGTCTAAGGTCACATGCTAGCAAATGCTTGACCCAGTCCAGCAGAAATGAATTCTAGAACTTTTCCTATAATATCCTACTGCCTACATTGTACTACACTACACTTATTACTGTCATGCAATTGTACGAGCATTAATTTAATCAATAAAACTACTTCATAGGAAGGACTCTTTGGAAATAAAATAACAATAGTAAAACAACAAGCATTTTTGAAGTACCTACTTTGGGCCAGGTACTGGGCTAAGTGCTGAGGATACAAAAAAGAGGCAAAAAGCAGCCTGTATCCTCAATGAGTTTATAATACAATGGAAGAGATAATATGCAAATAAATATATACAAAACAAGCTAGACATAAAATAAACAGGAAATAATTAACAGATAGGAGGCACTAGAATAAAGAGAATTTGAGGAAGAATTCCAGGAAAAGATAGGATTTTAGTTGTGATTTAATGGAAGCTAGAGAAGTCATTAGGTAGAGTTTTAGGGGGACAGTATTCCAGGCATGGGAAATAACCAGAGAAAATGCCCAGAACTAAGAGACAAAATGTCTTATTCATGAAATAGTCAGAATGCTAGTGTCACTGGAACAAAACGAGTATATAGCAAGGAGTAAGATATAAGGAGGGGCAACTAGGTGGTACAGTAGATAGAGTTTCAAGCCTGTAGTCAGAAAGGTTCATCTTCCTGAGTTCAAATCTGATCTCAGACACACATTAGCTGTGTGATCCTGGGCAAAGCACTTAACCCTGGTTACCTCAGCTTCCTCATCTGTAAAATTACTAGGAGAAGGAAAGGGAAAACTACTCTAGTATCACTCCCAAGAAAATCTCAAATGGAGTCACAAAGAGTCAGATACAACTCAACATCAACAAGGTATAATGAAAGCAGGAGAGTAGAAGGGGGCTTGGTTATGAAGGACTTTGAATGCTAAACAGAGCACTTTATATTTGATCCCAGAAGTAGTAGGGAGCCACTGAACCTCAGTGAAGTAGGTAACTGGCATAGTGAGACCTTTTCTGAAGAAAAAGCACTCAAGGGACTGAACGTAGGTGTGGGGAGAGATTTGAGACATGCAAACTCACCAGAAGGCTGTTGTAATGGTCTAGGCATGAAGTGATAAGAGCCTAAACTAATGTGGGGGTAGCTTTAAGAGGAGAGAAGGATGCATGCTATAGAGCTATTTTAGAAGTGACACTGGCAGACTTTAGCAAC
Organism: Monodelphis domestica; assembly: GCF_027887165.1. Classification (NCBI taxonomy): domain Eukaryota; kingdom Metazoa; phylum Chordata; class Mammalia; order Didelphimorphia; family Didelphidae; genus Monodelphis; species Monodelphis domestica. The sequence continues at coordinate 549,280,160 of NC_077227.1, read as the reverse complement.
AGATTGGCTGGGAAGGATGAGAGGTAGTGAGAAATCAAGGATGATTATTAGATTTTGAGCCTGAGGAACTGGGAGTATTGACCTCTACATTATTAAAGGGAAAAGGGGGGAAGGCTTTAGGAGGAAAAGAGAATGAGTTCTGTTTTGGACATGCTTAGTTTAAGATGTCTACTGGACATCCAGTTTGAAATTTCTAAAAGGCAGTTAGAGAAATGAGATTGGAGGTCAGCAGAAATATTGGGACAGGAAAGTTAAATTTGTGAATTATGAGCATAGAAATGATAATTACGTCCATGGAAGCTAATGAGATCTCCAGGAAAAGGGTCCAGAACAAAACTCATGAGGGTTAAAGGGTGTGATCTGGTTGATGATATAGCAAAGGAAACTGAGGAGTAGTCAGATAGGAGGAGACCCAAGAGAGAATGATAAGCCCAAAACCTAGAGGAAAGTAAATCAAGGAGAAGAGAGTAATCATGGCAAATACTTCATAGAGATAAAGGAGGATGAAGGCTGAGAAAAGGCCAATAGATTTGGCAACCAAGAGGTCATTGCTAACTTTGGAAAGAGAAGTTTTTTTGTAGAATTAAATCAGCAACCAGGTTGGAAAAGGATTAGAATAGAGTAAAAGGAGAGAATATGGAGGCAGCCATTGTACATGCTCTTTTCAAAGAGTTTAATTATAAAGGGCAGAAAAGATATAAAATGAGATAGTGGGAAAGGATCAAGTGAAAGTTTTCACAGATAGTAGAAATATGGGTATGTTCGTAGGCAGTAAGGAGTGAGGCAATAAAAAGGAGGAGATTTAAAATAAGAGATCATGGGGACCACAGAGAAGGGCAAACTGTTAGAGAAGACCAGATGGAATGGTAAGACTGAACAGGCAGAGGTAGCCTGGGTAAAAAGTAAGACCATTTCATCATGTGAGAAAAGGGTGAAGGAAAAGATAGTGACAAAAGAAATTTGAGTAAAAGGAGATGAAGAAAAGTAGAAAAGAGAAAGTTCATAGAGAATGGCCTTTAATTATTCCTGTAAAATATGAGGTAAAGTTCTCAGCTGGCAGAGGCAGAAGGGAGGAGAAGAGATAAGAGGTATGAGGAGGGACTTCTTTAGGTAACCATAATGGTCTATAATTAGAGAAATATTGCTTTATAAAGTATTATTGTAAGGCTTTATTTTACAGATGGCAAGGGAGGTAGTTTGACATAATGAATAAAAAGCTGGACTTGGAATGAGGGAGACCCCACATACAGACCCACCTCTGACACCTACTGGTTTTATGGTCCCAGTCAAGTCACCCTCTCATTGCCTAAGGCACTGATATAAGACTAAATTGCAAAGAAAGTGTCTTCTATCTGATTAATAGATGATATTCTCCACCAAAAGCCCCCTACACAGATGAAATCTCAGGTACACTGCCAATATGTGTGTGTGTGTGTGTGTGTGTGTGTGTGTGTGTGTGTGTGTGTGTGTGTGTGAAAGGAGAAAGATGAAGAAAAAAAAAGAGAGAGACAAGAGTGCAAAGAGTTGCTATCTAAAAGAGAAAATGGAGTCAGGCTGGTGCCCATATTTCTGTTCTTCTATTCTGAGCCCTGATGTTGTCTGTCAGCATTCCAGTCTTTTCTCAGGCACCTGCCCTCAGCATGGAGCCTTGTACTTTTTCAAGTAGAGATCAGAACACAGCGAGATCCAGAAACAGAAAGCCTTTGATGAGGGGTCCTGTCACCTTGTCAGGAAGTCACAACTTAAGACTTAAAAATAGATAGAGACCTTGCTGTTTTCAATGGGACTTGAATTATATCTACAGCATCAACTGATAGCCAGACAACCACCGAATTTTCAGATATATAAGGGACTTTGACATGGATAGAACCCAAGGATTTAGAACTAGAAGGGAACATTTAAATCACAATCACAATCTCTTCCATTTTAGAGATCAAGGTCCTGAGGCTCAGAGAGGTTAAGTCACTTGCTCAGAATCACACAGTTGGTGGGTAAACAAAGACTAGCAAGAATTCACTTCTGATTCTCAGATTGTGATATACCCAGGAGGAGTAACCTGAATGATCCACCACAAAAGACATAGGACAGCCAGTGAAAAAGGAACTGGTTGTATATTTCAGCTAAATCTTAAAGCCTCATCATATGTAATATAAATAAGACAGACCTTATCTTCTGGTCTCACTGGCTTGTTTTTTCCATGACCTGAAGACTTAAGTGTCCATCTTTCTTATGATGACCAGATGGTCAATCAACCATGCAGGCATTTATTAAGCTCCTACCATATACCAGAAATTGCTAAATTCTACAGATCTAAATACAATAGTGAAAGTGTCTGCCATCAGAGCACATACATTTTAAAGGGAACCACAACATGGCCATAGATAATATATACAAAATGAATATAATTTAGAATTGGGAAGGGGTGTACTTTGGGAGGGGGAAGAAGGAAGGTGGGACCAGAAAAAGATTCATGAAGAAGATAGACCAGAGCTATTCTCAGTTTTTTGAGCAGACAGTCTCACTCTTCCTTCACCATGCTGGATTGTGCAATATCAATTTTTTATCCCCAGGCTCAAGACTTCTGCATCATCATTGACCCTCCCCTCTCCCCAATCCTGAATGTTCAGATTAGTGACTGAGTTTAATCCATTCTACCTCCATAATGCTCAGACCATTTATCTTCCATGACCCCTGCCCAAGTTGGGGCCATCATTATTATTACTTGTGTAACTAAAGTAATAGAGCCTCTTAAATGGTATCCCTTCTTCCAGTCTCTATTCTAATCAATTTACCCAACTGCCAAAATAATCTTTCTAGGGCATAGGTTTACCTCCTTTCTCTCCTGCTCAAAAATCCTTAGAGGTTGACTCCTCATTGCTTCTACTACCAAACCAGGTCACTGGCTGATTTCCAAGCACACTATTCCATCCCCAATATCGGTATAGCCACAAAATCTATTCCCCATGCCTGTAATTCATTAACTCCCCAATTTCACCTGTCAGAGCTTTGTTTTTCTTCCAAATTTAGCTGCTTGGATATAGCCTCTATTAATTTTCTCTGGCCATCTAAATATTAGTTAACCTTCTTACTTCAAATTACTTTGTAAGTGGATAATATTTACATATGTTTAAAAGTTTGCAAAGTGCTTTGCATATGTCATCTTATTTGGTCCTCACAAAGACCATGAAGGGTAAATGCTTTTATAATTCCCATTTTACAGACATGAAAGTGAGACCAAGAAAAGTTCAAGATCACAAATATGTTGTTTGAGACCATAATTGAACCCTCTATTTTCCTGAATCTTAGTCCACACTCTATCCACTATGCTATACTATCTCAACTGTAAATGTGGTAGCCTCTATGCTCCCCAATAGTGTTGAATGATTGATTTTCATTTTTGTGTTCGAAACACTTCAAACAGAGGTATATAGTTCAACTGAGTAGAACTGAATTGAATTTCCTTGAAATTTTATAGTCAGCTTGTGTTTTCAAGGTTTCTTGTAAAGATGACTTCATAATGGAAAATATAAGACAACTTATTACAAAGTGGCAATCATATACATTTGTCCTATGAGATTATAAATTTATAAATTCCTGAGAGCAGGAACTGTGTCCATTCTAACTTGTCTCCTACCTATTGAGGGCAATTACGTGGTGCTATGAATACAGCATTGGACTTGGAATCAGGAATACTCATCTTCATGAGTTCAAATCCAGCCTCAGATACTTAATTCACTGGATTGAGTCCTGAGTAAGCATGAGATGATTCACCTGTTTACCTCTTTCCTAACTTATAAAATGGGTTACTGAAGATAATGGCAGACCACTATAGTGTCTTTACCAAGAAACCCCTAAATGGCTTCATAAGGAGTTGCCTGTGATTGAAAATGACTAAATAATAACAAAAATCATATTTATTTGTGTTTATGTCTTATTTGCACTATTGAAACACAAACTCATTGTTTTTTAATCTCTTCAACCACAGTTTTGGACATAGTAGGCATTTTCTAAATGTTTTAATTAATTGTTGAATTGATCTGAACCCAACAAAATCATCTCTTTGTACCTTTCCAGAGGCCAAGGTCATAGGAACACAGATAAAAAGCAAGAAGGGATCTTAGGAGTTATTTACTCCAAGACTTTCAATATACAGCTGAGGAAACTAAGGTCAAGAAAACTCAATGAACTTGTCCAAAGTCATGCAGGTGAAAAGTATAAGCTAGGACTTGAACCAAGCCAAAATCAATGTTCTTTCTACTGTACCATGTAGTTCTCTGATCCAGTTTCCACATGGCTAGGTAGGTTTGGATCTGACTTAGTAGATTTAGCACTTTAACAAAGATCATAGATCTTTAATAGTGTGTACAGTAAAATATTTAAGGGACTTCCATCCCAGATTTGATCCCAAACACTCAATGTAGGTATGAGTCACAGTCAGTGTCTGATGCCCTGCCATTGTGTCCAGGAACACCCTCGGCATCCTGCAGCACAGCCAGCATGAGTGCTTGCAAGGAGGGAGGAGAGATGTTTTTAAAAGCCAGAAAGGGAAGTGGAGAGGGTCTCTTGGCTTCTAGCCTTGAACTAACTTCTTCTCTGGACTGGCACCTCTTTATCACTGGGCGCTGATCTCACCTGGTGATCTCTGACAAGTGGCAGCTCAGAGTGGAAGGCTGAAATGGAGGATCCAATTTTTACCCAAAGTTTAAAAGGGTAAAACCCCCTTTTCTCTCTTTCTTTCTCTTTACTAATAAATGCTTTAAATCGCATAATAAGCTTCCAGATGGAATTGTATTCATAAAGGTAGGCACAAAAGTAATCTTACACTTAGGAATTTGCTTGAAAAAAGATTAGGCAAGATTAGATGAAACAAAACTCAAAATGAGTGAACAATGTGATATAGCAGTCAAGGAAGCTAATGAAATCTAAGGCTATATGGAGGAAATTGTGTGCAGGAAGAGGGTAGAACAACTTTTGCTGCATTCTACTCCAATTTCACTGCATTCTGCTCCAGTCAGACCACATCTGGAGATTATGCTCACCTCTGGGAAGGAATTTAATAGGAAGCAAAGTGGCAAGCTGGATGTATCCTGGGGAGGGCAACCAGGATAATGGACAGGATTAAAGATGCCATCAGAGAAATTTATGATGAAAAGAGACAGACCGGCCATATGGTAAGAGGGAAAGATGGCAGCCAGAATCTTCCACTGATTGTCTTATGCCATTAGGAAAAATCAAGAAAAGCTTCCATTTTGAATGTATCCACCAGTGAATGGTGAATATATGGCAAAATCTGAATTAGAGTCCCACAGGTCAGGCTATTGTGGATAGGTAGCAATGTACATTATGTAGGGAACATAAAATTTGAGATCACAGATTCTATTAAAAATTTGAGTATGGTTTATGATACTGGAATGGTTCTTGGATGAGTACCAGATTAGGACTAGGAAGAATGTATTTGATCAGAGACATGCTAAACAGATGGAGAGTGCTTTAAGAAAAGGACTAGAATATAAGAATGTCTTAAAAAACCAAGCTGTATCAATTGACATAGTGTATCTACACAGAGTAGAAATAGTAGAATAAACATTTTTATTTCATAGTAAATCTATAATATGTGCTCATCATGTTTTGTATTTAAAGTACATTTTCACAGAAATTATGGTAAAACTATAAAATAATTTAAGTTACTTTAAAACTCAAGTCAGTTGACACAGTTAACATACTTTATCATTAAGCTGAAAACTGAGGAGAAAGAAAAATGACTAATTAAGACTAAGAATGGAAATTTTACAGCAAAACAACTATGATATAAACAACAACAATGAAAGAAGTGCTCAGTAATTCATAGACGATAACTGGAAACAGAGTCAGGAATAATACCAATGACCTTATTGTGTCAGTGTATACTATTTACCACAGACATAAAATTATCCTAAACTTTTAACACGAGACACTTAAAAGGTCAACAAGATGGTATGGTGGATAGAATACTGGTCTTGGGGTCAGGAAGACTTATCTTCTCAAGTTCAAATCTGATTTCAGACCCTTACTAGCTGTATGACCCTGGTTAACTCACCTATTCCTGTTTGCTTCAGTTTTCTCATCTGTAAAATGAGTTGGAGAAGGAAAAGGCTAACCACTCCAGTACCATTGCCTAGAAAACTTCAAATAAGGTCACAAAAAAGCCATACACAACCAAACAATAAGAATTAAAAGGACTCATTAATATAAAGGAAAGTTGGGGGGGGGGATGGAATGAATGACTGATGGCTATGACATTGTAAAGGTCAATTGTATTCAGAAGAAAAAAGTTCATCAGTTTTTTAAAAAGTTATTCATATAATCCTTGTGTTTCCTTAAACTACTATAAAAATCTGTTATACCTTCTTTTATAGAAGGCAGTATTTTAGCAAATGTCAGAAAAGATATATACTTTCATTAACACACTCTAAGATAAGAATTAAAGTATATGAAGAGCACTTTGGTCAGGCTAAAATGAGAGAAAGAAACAGTATTAGTGAATTGCAAATGTATGTTATGTACTACCTGTCCAGATGGAGAATATGGATAATATTTATTATTTGTAGACCATATGGCAAGTGAAAACAAGAAAGCCAGATTCAATCCTAGGGATTTATCAATGATATTTCTATATGACTTATGGCTTATTCTTTCTTAGTCTTTCTGAGGTTCTTTTGTTTTTTAGAACCTCAGAAATTAGATTGTCTGGTGGTAGCCAAACAAATTATTAGCTAAAAATTTGAGGTAGTCAATAAGCATCTGAGCATAAACATTTGCATTACCAGAATAAAGATATAAATGGGATTCAGACTTCAGTCTAATAACAAAGAATACACCAAGAGAGAAGTCCTAAAATCACAAGTTGAACTTTCTTCCACATTCAGACTTTATATCCAATTGACTTTTATTTATCAGTCGAGCCCTGTGATGTCACCATAACTACTATTTGTGTTGTCTTTGTTCAGAAGAACTCAGGTTTTGAACTAAAAAGGAATGTTCCTTCTACAGCTATTGTGGCTCCTTACACAATTACTTCCAAGCTCCTTTTCAGTTCACCTCTATGATTTGTCTTCTTTCTCCCAATAATCTCTCTCTATTTAGCATTCCTACTCTGTGTTTTCTTTGCTATACCTTTGGCCCCTCAGTATTCTGTGAAATCCTTGTTTTCCTCTCTTCAATCCATCATGTATTCTCCTAGCTTGAGTGACACCAGAAAGAGAGAAGAGTGGAAACCCTTATGCTTGCTTCTAACATATAGAGGAGCAACAAAATTCTAAAAGCACCTGAAAGCATTTAGCAGATAAGCACGATTACTAGAAACTAAACTGGATTCACTAAGAAGACATTCTAGATTTTTTTAATAGTGTTAGAACTGGAAAGTGCTGTAACATAGCATCTAAGTTATTGAGCAAAGCATTTGGCAGTCTCTTCTGGTAAGCTTGTGAAGTAGATAGAGAAATGTGGGTTGAATAATAGCACAGTTAGATGAAATCACAATTGGTTGAATGACTATATGTAGAGACTATTGATTTATGTAATTAATGTGGAGGCAAATATCTAGTAGTAAGCCACAGAGCTGAGTCCTAGACCCTGTTCATTTTTTGTTTGTTTGTTTTTTTGTTTTGTATTTTTTTCCCAGTGACTTCTTATCAAATTTGTGGAGGACATATTTGTTCTATTCTCTGGGAGAGACAACTCACAAGCTACATGGGAGGAAAGGGATCCAAAAAGATTTGGCAAATATGAAATAACAGAACAAATGTGATTTTTAAAGTTAATAAGGTTTCATGTAAAATATTGCTGTTAGGCTAAAAAACAACTACAACTGTATAAGTATGGGATAAGGAAGATACAACCGGGGCAGCTAGGTGACTCCATGTATTGATAGCCAGGCCTAGAGATGGAAGGTCCCAAGTTCAAATCTGATTTCAGACACTTCCTAGCTGTGTCATCCTGGGCAAGTCACTTAACCCCATTGCCTCACCCTTACTGCTCTTCTGCCTTGGAACCAATACATGGTATTGATTCTAAGATGGAAGGGAAGGGTTTAATAAAAGGGGGGAAAAGATACAACCAAATAGAAACAGCTAGTTGGTTTAATGGATAGAGCTGGATAATACTCTGGAGTCAGGAAGAACTGAATTCAAATTTGACCTCAAATACCTACTAGCTGAGTGATCCTGGGGAAACCACTTAACCTTTGACTGGCTCAATATCTTCAACTATAAAATAGAAATCATAAGATTTAGCTCATAGGGAGATTATGAGAATCAAATGAGATATTTTTAAAGAATTTATCTCAGTGCCTGTCACATAGCAGTTACTTAATAAATGCCTATTCCTTTCCCTCTTCATGAAAAAACAATTTGTAATTTAATTCCCAACAAACTCTACATAGCTTAATGTGATGAGCCTATCAAAATCTATTCAATTTTCAATACTTTAATGACTAAATATTTTAATAGATCAGTGATCTCATCAACATAGACATTTCCATCAGTGGTACAGATTACAACCTTTATATGTCTTTTTGCTCTGTTTCAAACTTGTCCACAATCTCCCATAAGTCCTGTGTAGAATTTACCCAATTGCTTAGGTCTCCCTCCATACCAATTCAATATTCTCTTGATATCAATATAGCTCTTGGACCATCTATTTATTATCTCTCAATCTCATTAAATGACAATCCCGTCTCCTTTTCTGATTGTCCATTAACTGGATGATGTATTTTATGCCGTTTCTTTTGTGCAGGTCACTATGGGTAATATTGAGCCTATTTATACTCTCCATTGCCCTTTGGGTTGGGTACAATTTTGATTCTTTAGAGATTTCAGGATTCCAGGACTTATAGCCAGATAGCATCCCTGAAAGAAAGAATGTCTTGAAATATGAATTTTTGTAACTTGAGATCATTAAAAGTACTGATAGCTTTCCTAGCTACAATCTGGCCTATTTTCTTTCTTGTATCCAGTTCAGGAACCAATTCATTCTCTATTTTCATTACCCATTATATAATTGAAACTCTGTTACCCTAAAAAAAGAACTACATTTCCCAGGAGCCCATTGACTTCCTGTTTCTATGCATTTCCTGTAGACAAGGGATATTAGGCAAGAACATGAAGTATCCTGCCCTCTTTTTGGCCCTGTCAGCAAGCATGGCAGTGGTGAGTGGGGATTTTGAAACAGCTAATCAGTCATGGGTATGTGGTCTTTATTTTGTATCCTCTTTATTCCTTTATTTCTAATGATCATTAATAAATCTCATAAAATATAATATTTTATTATTGAGATTTAATTTTAACTAATACACTATCCAAAACAAAGATCCTGATGGAGTTTTCTCAAAGGATTTCTATAGAACTGGATGTCATCATCTGGATAATGGGCATTCTTCATCGTTTTAGTGGTAGTGATTCCCACTTTCTTTCCATCCATTTAGATTGAGTTGTTTTGAGTGATCATAGACCTTCCTTATAAAAATAAAATTAGGAAATGAATATGTTGGCCCAATGGCAACTATGAATAGGAGGAACATCTAGTTAGGGCAGGGATTCTTAGCATGGACACTGTGACCTTAAACAAAATACGTTGATAATTTTATTATAATATAAGTGGTTTCCTTTGCAAGCCTATATAAAGAAGGTAAGGACTTTTCTTTTAACAAATATATATATAATGTTATATTAGAATCAACACTAAGTATTGGTTCCAAGGCAACAGGGAAATAAGGGCTAGGCAATTGAGGTTAAGAGACTTGCCCAGGGTCATACAGTTAGGAACTATCTAGGGTCAGATTTTAACAAAGGACTTCCGGTTTCTAGGCCTGGCTTTCTACACAATCCTATGTATAAGTATCCCTTCTACATTGCTGGGGTTAGGGCTGCTGCACTCTTGCAATCTAGAACATGTGCATAAAAATTTTTGGTCCTTCATAGCATAGATGAAGTCAGATTTTTCTTTCTTTTATGAGGAGTTTATATTATCTTATGGTAACATTTGGGTTAAGCATTTGATCATAGGCTCTATTATAGGTCAATGTTAAGATATCTATATTTCTAATCTTTGGTTATAGTCTGTCGATTTTCACAATCTTTTCACAAACTTTAACTTTTATCTTAACTTTAAAAGGAAAATGTATATTTTCCTTTTGTGCATATATATGGTATTGAATGATAAAAATATGTCAATATCCTATAATTCTATGCATATATTTTATACTTTTCTGAATTTCTAAACCTTTTTGTGTTTTCTGGTGGCTTTCATATATCATCTACAGCTTCCACAAAATTCCCATTTAAGTTTTATGCCAACCTGATATATCAAAGATGGAGGAAAGTCACATTGTAAAAGGGATATCTCTATTTTATTTTATACTTAAAAAAAAACATTATTCTACAAAGGGTGCATGGGCTTCAGTAGTCTGCCAGAGGGGATCCATGCCACACAAAGAAAAATGCTGTTCCATTTGGACTCTAAGCTGAACACAAAATAGCAGATATTATCTTTGGTAAGCAAATGTCACTCTGTGTTATTCCTTACTAAAAGGATCACTCAATCTCAAACTATACTAAAAATTCAGAATAAGAATTCTTTACTCTGACCTGGTCAGGGAAAATGAAGAATATCTCACCTTTGATTGAAGACAGCCAGTGAGCTCCAGGTGAACTATATTTGAACATATTGAAAGAATTGACAGCTTGCATTGCTAAGTCATGCATTAGTGTCTTTAAAAGATTATACAGAACAAGAGATGGGTATATTTTATCACATTTTTTAAAGAAGAGTGAATGAAGTTTTCAAACTCTATGCCTGTGACCTTGACCTCAATTTCTGGCAAATAAAAAAAAAGTTTAAATATCCTTATGGCAAAGTGTATTTTTTTAAAGAGATGATTACTTCAGATATGGGAAAGAAAGCTGAGATGAACAAAAGTTAGCAAGCAACCTCAATAAATGAAAAAGTATTCATTAAGTATTTACTTTACTTTAAACACTGGGCTAAATGCTTGAGGTAGAAATACAAGAACCAAGACAATTCCTTCCCTCAAGAAATTCCCAGTCTAATAAAGATCCCATATATGGGAAACTGAGAACAAAGGAGGCACCCACTGATTTGATGTTACATGGACATCAAGGAGAGCCAAAAGGAATGGACATGCCCATCCCAATATCAACAGTATTACTGATGTGATTACAGTTTAAAAATTCAAAAGGGGATAGGTCAGAGTGTACACAAATAGCAGCAAGGTGGCTGATGGGAAGATGAATGAGGGAATAATTAAAACAAGACTATAGATGGCCCAATATAGTGAGACACTTACCAGTCCTGATATGGGAACCAGTACAGGAATGTCAGAAAGGGTTAAATCTTCCTGGTCCTGATGGCTCCTTCTTTTTTACATGCTGATGAATTGATCTGGAGAAAGTCACCAAAACAAATTGACTGATCTACCTCAAATTTATGCTGTCTCACTCATCTGGGCCCTCACTGAAGCAAAGCAATCCATCTATTCCTTTCCAATTGGTTCTCTATCTCACCCTCTAAAATGATAATTCCAAGATTCCCCCTTTCTCCTCAAATCTCTGAGAACTTTCCCTCTCCCCATCCTCTCAGCTAAGGGCTTCACCTCATACTTTACTGAGAAAATTGAGGCTATTTGTCATGAGCTCCCTCTTCTCTCCTCTTCTTATCAAAACTCATTAACATCATTTCCAACTCTTTCTTCCTTTGTTCAAATCTCTGATGATCAGATGATTCTTCCCCTAGGCCAAATCAATCCCATATACATGTCCTCTTGATCCTATTCTCTATCTGCTGCAGCAAATTACTCATCAATCTGGTCCTGTCTATATTATCTTGTGTTTTTCTTCCTATCTCTTGGCTCCTTCATGGCTCTATATTATAACTGTAGATTTTCTCATGATTTTACCTTTTTTTTTAATTTTTGTTCATCTATTTGGAAGATTTTATTGGATCATTTGTCCTTTTCTGTTTTTCTTTGGATTCAAGATCAGATCATGTAATTTGGATTCAAAATGTCACTAGCATTTACATCAAGAACATGCTTGGCATTATGCAGCTGACAATCAATTAGTTTATTTAGATTTCATAAAGGTCTCATGGAAAATATTTATTATCATAGTGTTGGTGTAGATAATACTTAGAGTAGTAGGTTGACCTCTTCTTAACTATATTTCTCATATCATGGGCCCCCTTCTTGCACTCTTAGGAAAGGAGGAAAGAACCTTTAATTCTTTATTGCAAAAGTTGCACATATAGTAATTTATTTTTTCCAATAATTAGCTGTAATGTCATATCTAGCAATGACATTTATGTGGGCTTATTGTAAGACAACAAGCACATTGCCCATGTTACGGTGAGAATCTCTTCAAAACAAAACTAATATGAAAATTAAAAAAAATAATGAGGAAAAGATGCACGAGCTTGATTAACTCTTGAGAACTTGGATACTTCAGGGGTCCTGTGTTTTCAGAAGGGTCCAGAAGGGAATACAAACAATTATGCAAAAAAGAGAGACTCTTCTCACTTAGGTGCCCAACCTCTTCCTTTTACAAGATTTAGAACTGGATGGGACCTTAGAGATAATCTAATCCAGCTCTCTTATTTAACAGATGAGGACTCTGAAGTTCAGAGAAGGAAGATGACTTCTCCAAGGTCATGCATAGTAAGTTCGAGTATGAAATCTGATCTTACACACTTACTAGGTATTTGACTATGAGAAAGACCCTGTTTGCCTCAGTTTCCTCATCTGTAAATGAACTGGAAAAGGAAGTGGAAAACAATGCCAGTATTCTTGCCAAGAAAAACCCAAGTGAGGTGGCCAACTAAAAATGTCTGAACAACAACAAAAGTCTTTAAATTCAAAATCAGGACCTTTGACTCCAAATCCAAAGTATCATTTGGTTATATTTTATTGTTTTTTCTCCCCTACTCTATTCAAAAGTCAGGATGTTTACTTTGAAAGTGGTTTAAAGATTTAAAAAAAACCTATTTTGTATTAAAGGGAAATTCTAAAAAGTTTATCTCTTGTCATCATGAAATTTTGCTTGCCAGGCTTTGTAGAGGTCCATCTGACACTTATCAAGGCCACCAATTCCTGCCTACTCTTTTTCTATAGCATCTTTAAGATCCAACCTGTTCTCTTCAACATACCCTATTCAGAGTAGGTTTTAGCATAATCATAATCCTAGACCTGAACATTATAATATAACATAATAATACCTTGTACTTAGGTAGCAATTCTTTTGAGGAGCTCAAAACACATTAGAGACTTTATCTTGCTCATTTGCAAAAAGCTCTTTCATAAAGCATCTTTTAAAAAAAGAAAAAAGATCTCAAGTTTCAACTGCAACAAGATCGACCATAACAATTCCAGGAGCTTCATTCCATAATTTTTTCTTCTCTTACCCCACTGCTGGCTGGTTACTTGCTAAAATTTGGAGGTCAGATTGGTAGTATTTGACATGATTTCTGACCTCTTTTGCTAGGACAGAATGAGGGCTTGGCATAATGAAATAAGTCCTGGATTTAAAGCAAAGGCATCTGGGGTTGAATCCTGCCCTTGCTCTTTTACCATCTGTACAACATTGGGGAAATTATTTCACCTGCCTGGGTCTCAGTTTCCTCACCTGTAAAATGAGAGAGTTGTCTTATGTGACCTCTAAAATCTCAGCTCTAAATCTGTGATCTATGAAATAGGATGGCTTCAGGAATGTCAGCTCAAAGATTTAGCAAAATCAAACTTGATGCACTTTTTCATTCCCAGCATAGCCTAGGCCATACCAAATGTAAGCAAGGGGAAACATATAAGATACACTCTGCCATTTACTTGTCCTAAATGGGAGAAATAACCATAGAACCAAAAACATATGTAAAAAGATAAAATGGGCATCTGTGGTCTTGCTGGACCCAAGATCATACTGAACTGCTTTTCTCCCTGACATTATACTTATTAGATAGGTCTCTCCTAAAATGAATTATGGGGGTTAGTGAACAAACATCAACAATGTCCACTACTTAAATATAGAAGCTAAATGTAGTTGCTGCCAAAACAAAAGCATATGTGTAATTCACAGAGTAGTTCCTTCCCTTACTCTTAGTGTGGCCTATTCTTCTTTTATTTTCCCTTTGTTTGCAGATTTGTCCCAACATTACAAAATCTTACAACCATAGGGACAAAGAATAATATAGGAAAACTATAGAATGGAATCACAGTATATCAGATCACAGAGGGTCAGTATGTTACTCTAACAGTGAGGGAACTGCAGATCAGACATAGAAAGTGACATTTCTAAGATGGTATAACAAATTATTAGTGGAGGCAGGACTGTTTCCTCATTGTGATCAGTGGTGGGCCTACATGCTATAAAGGTTCTCAAGACATACTCTAGCTCTGGACAATTAGTGGGAGAATGCCCCTTCACAGTGATTAGATAAAAATATCATCGTTTTTTTAGTGGAAACACTAAGAATCAGAGTTGTGATCTTACTTCTCAGCTCCTGTCAAAAACATCAGCAATAGCACAAACTACCCTCTGTCCCCAACTTGGAGAAAAATTCTTTGGAAATCCTAATACACCAGAAAGTGTGAATCATTATTAAAGTAATGCTATGTTGTGGTAGTTGTTATTTTTCTAAGTGGGTTCTTGAATTTAGAGTGACAAGACCTGAGTTCATGTCCCAACTCTGCCATTTTCTAGCTGTATAGCCAGAAAGTCATAACTTCTCAAAGGACAAATTTCATAATCTATAAGGTAGGGGAAGTACTTAACTTAACCTATAAAACAATTGTAAGGAAAGCATTTTATAATCCTTAAAAAGAAAAATTAATTATTAGCTAATACAACACTGCAAAAAGTATGCTGAATATACAATATTTACATATATATATATATGAAGTATCAATAAACATGCCTTGAGATTCCAAATTAATCATCACATAGTGGAACAAGCCCTGGATTTAAAATCAAAGGATCTCATTTGGAATCCAATATTTCTATTACAAGTTGGGTACCCTTGGGCAAGTTCCTTTTTCTCCCAAGGCTATGGTTTCTTAATATGCATTATCATCTGCTGGAGATACGGACATAAAGAAGACTGATGCCAAAGAACTTAACTTCATAAAATACAAATATATTGTATGAAGAGTTGGGGTTGGGAGCTAAGGGGAAGTATTGTGTTTCTATAAGGAAAACTGAGTGGGGAAAAGATACTAACAAATAGAGTAGGTGAAAGAAAAACTCTGTGGCAAATCTGACACCTGAATGGAGCCATAAAGTAACACAATTAGGAAAGGTGGGACTAGAGAGAGCAGGAAGAGTGTTCTAGACATGGAACATGACCTATGCGAATTTATGGCAATGAAAGAAGGAATGTCAGTTAGCTCAACATGAAATTCATAGAAAACAGTGTGAAATAAGGTTAGGTAAGAGCCAGATTGTGGAATGCTAGGTGATGCAGAGGATACAGTGCTGGGCCTGGAGTCATTTTTTTTTCCTGAGTTCAAATCTGACCTCAGACACTTACTGGCTGTGTGACCCTGGGCAAACCACTTAACCCTATTGCCCTCAGTTTCTCATCTGTAAAATGAACTGGAGAAGGAAAGGGCAAACCAGTCCAGTGTCTTTGTCAAGAAAACTCCAAATGAGGTCTCAAAATGTCAAATATGTCTAAAACAACTGAACAACAAGAACAAAAAATCAGGTTGTAGGTGACTTGGCCAAATCTCTGCCTTAGGAATATTATTTGGTCAGGTATGGAGAATCGATTGAAGAGAGAACTAATAGAAAATGGGAAATCAATTATGGGACTACTTCAGTAAAGTAAGAATTGATAAGGTCCTAATATCTGGGTCAAGAGGTCCTTAAAATGAAGTCCATGAACTTGATTTTTAAAAACATTTTCATAACTATAATTTGATATAATCAACTGCCTTTGTAATTGCATACATTTTACATTATGTATTTAAAAATACTGTTCTGAGAAGAGGTTCATAAGATTTACTAACCTGCCAAAGGTTTCTATCACACAAAAATAGTTCAGAATCTCTATTCTAGGAGGTGACCATGAGGTGAGAAACATTATGAAAGTATATTACACAAGGCTTAGTAATTGATTAAATATGGACTTGAAGCAAATAATATTCCCTGTAATCAAGGGATAATCCCAGGGTTATAAAGCTGAATAACCAGTAACATGGTAACCCTCTTAACAAAATTAGGAAGTCTGAGGGAAAATTGGTTGACTAGGGAAGAAAATCAACTTTAAAATTTGCATAGTGCATTAAGGAAGAGAAGAAACAGATACTGTGATTTATTTTTTGGTCAAATTCAGAAGTTCAGACTTGTTCTAGCTATGAAGGCACCCTTCCTTGAATTTACATTGTTAAAAAAAACCAAAATATTGCATTTTATCCCCAGATATGGAGGAAAGAGGCACAATGAGAAGGAATTATATGAGCATATGGCACAGGAGAGCTATCATGCAATGATGGCCATCATATGGATATTACCCAAAAGACAATAATAGATTGTGCCAGACTAAGAAAGAATCCATTCATACTCATTCAAATTATCTCTCAATCAGCTGATATTGGAAGACAAATAAACCTCCTAATCTCTTCTCAGGTAAGAGTATGACATTTTTATGATATATAAGGAATGTTAGTCTGTAGACACAGAAATGGCTCTCTGAGGCTAGAAAGTCAATATTAATATTTTACAGATGGTCAAACAGAGATCCAGAATAAATAAATATGACAGTGCCAAATTTTGTCTATAGGTCAGTAGTAGAAACAGAAGAAAATGCCCCATTTCTAGATTCAAATTTTAGATTTCCATCCCCTGCTGTCAACTCTGGTGGATGATAGAATTATAGGTGGATGACGTATAAGAATAAATCTCAGAGATCATCTGAAGCACCCTCTGTATTTTAAAGATGACAATACTGAATCCTAAAGAAGTCATAGGAACATAGATGTAGAGTTCCAAAGGATCAGAAAGGTAATATACTCTATTTTTACTACCTCACATTGCAGGTGACAAAATTGAGGCACCACTTGGTTAAGTAAAGTGTCCAGGGTTACACTGTGAGGGGAGGAAAAAGGAATAAAAACTTATATAGTGATTATTACACACTAGGCACTGTGCTAAGGACTTTGCAAATGTTTCATATGATCCTCTTAAAAATCTGGCAAGAGAGATACTATTATTATCTCCATTTTCAAGTTTAGGAAATTGAGGCAAAACAGAGTCACACAACTTGAGTCTTGTAATATATACCACTATTAGGTAATTATGGTAATAGGGAAGTGTTAGAGCCTTAACACCAGGAAATGAGCTAGGAGAAGGACTGGATCTTGTGCTCCTCCCCCCTACCCTATTTCCTGTTCCCTTTTCTAAAAAATGGTAAGTTTAAAGGTTTTCTCTAATAACTAACTCCCACAATCAAATCTTTTAACTAAGAGGTCTTTTATTCTTTTGGGTAGAGGAGGTAAGAGGTGGGAGAGTAGGGGTGAGAGGAAAATGTTTCTCCCTATATTTCCTAAGTTATCCCTGTTGATTGAAGAGTTCAAGATGTATTCAATTCCAGGAAATAACATTATCTTTCCCTAAGGGGAGATGGTGACAGCAAAGGCTGATGGGTTTCTACTGAGTTAACCCCAAAAGTCTTCTCAGCACTCAGTCATATAGATAATCAATGACCAAAGAGAGAGATTTTCTACCACCTTCTCTTTCCAACAGTTAGAGAAGGAAGTGAATTCAGGCAGCTAGCTGGGTTTCCCCTAACTGCTCCCTTCAAGATTCCATTGGAATTATGTCTCCATCTCAGTTGATTGGTGTTTTACCAAGTTCTAAGCCTCTTGCTTTTCTGCAGATTCATTTTTGTCACTTCTGAAAATCCTCATTAACAGTCTGAAGCAAGGTTGGAATTCTAGTCTTCCTAACTCCAGGTCCAGCATTTTATCCACTGTGCCACTAATTGCTTACTATCAATAAGATTCATGCACAGATCCTCATGACTCTAAATTCCATGTTTGAACCATTATGATGCTAATTCATTTTAAAAAGGATTATTTGGTGCCTATTCTATGTAAGGCCCCTTGTTTGGGACAGAGAACATAAAGTCAAAATGAAATAAATTGTATTGATAGCTTTTTACCTTCACATTATCAGCATTTCCCCATGCATCCCATTGACTTCGGCTTTCAGAAAACCATCACAAAACAAAGAACCAATAATAGAGGGGGAGGGAATGTGCAAAACTAACACCGGTCTACAATTGCTAAATGACCAATCCATTGTCATAAGGATTGAATCTAGATCTGTAATTTCACTGGCATAAAAAATTTCCTGCCCCCTTTCCCAGCCAACTTTCCACCCTACCCCAACTCCCTTTACCAGGAATATCAGCACTTTCTTTGAAACACAGAGCATTAGACAGTTGCCTACACTTCTAGAAGGTTTGTAACTTACCCAAAGTCATGCAGACAGTTTGTATCAGAGCCAGGACTTGAACCCACATCTTCCTGACCCCAAAGCCATGTCTCTATCCACTGTGTCATGCCACTTTTTGAATCAACTTCATTCAGTAATTAAATGGCCAAGTTAGTATCTAACCCAGGACCTCTGATTTCTAAATCTGGTGCTCATTCAACTATCCAATGCTGCCCCTTAGACAGGGGATTGGAACTTGTAAGGGTTTGTGGGAAGATCCCTAAAGGTACATAGCAGGCAGATTTCTAAGTATCCATTGGGGGTAGCTTTGAATTTTCCTTTACATCAATATGGCACAAATTCCTGCTTCCTAATATCTCTCAATTTTACCTTTACCTGTTTCCATTAATCACTATTACAATGCTCAGGGAGAGACAGGAACTGGGGGCTCTAATTAGGAGGTTTGTGGGAATAGTTCTAGTGCTGGAATTAATATAGTACCCAGAACATAGTACATATTTAAATGCTTCTTGCCTTGATTTGCCTTAGTCTTAGAAATAAAAGAATTCAAGGCTAGGAGTAACATTAAAAATCATCTTTTTATTTAATTATAAAAGAAAACAAGGCTTAGAGATATAAAATGAATGGTCATGTATCTAGTCAAAGGCCAGGCTTAGAGTAAAGTTCAGGCCTCCTATGTTATAATTTTTATTTGCAAAGAGGTGGAAAGAGTGAAAGTGGGAAAATGTAAGAAAAAGGTAAAGAATTATCTAGCCTATCAACCTAAGTGCTGTTCCAGTGTGGGGTTCATCCCTGGCAGGGCTTCACAATGTCCCTTGTCACCATGTGGATTTTCTGGTAATTCTAATCCAGAAATCCTGTAGAGTTCTCACCAAGGGTTCTACCAATACAACCTCCTCCAGGAAAGGAAGGCCTCTCTGGAACCAGTCTCTCCAGAATACAGGAAAGGAAGGCCAGCTACTCTCCCACCCAAGGCAAAGTCCTCCAACACCAAAGTCCAAAAGAGAAGATCTAGGAGCAGTCTTGCAAAAAGCAGTCCAAGAGCCAAAGTCCCAGCTTGAAGTGAAGGCGAAATTTGAAGTTCCTTCAGACAGGAAGTTTGGGACTTTTTCTAGTCCCTTTTCCAGGTCATTTCCTGTCCCTTCCTCTGCTTTATGGGAACCAATTGCAGTCTTTCAATTTGTCTAGCACTGCTCAGGGGCAGGGAAGTGTGGAGTCTGGAGTTGTCACCCACCTTTGCAAGTGATTTGCAAACTCTCTTACTAAATGTTAAGTAGGGTTGTTTAAGTTTCTGATTGATTAATTTAAAATTTGCTGATTGATAGACAAAGAAAGTTTGATTCACTCTTCACAATCCATTTATGACTAATAATATGGATTAGAGAGAAACTGAAGAATCTCAGAATTAGAAGGGATCTCAGAGATCATCTAGTAGTATAAACATTTACCTGAAATATGAATATCCTTTGCAATATCACTGGCAAGTGGCCATTGATCTTTGATTTAACAATTCCAGTATCAAGCTGTCTAGCTTATAGGGAAATCAATATCATTATTTTGAAAGATGTATTTAGTTTTTATTATAATGAACCAAAATCTGTCTCCCTATAACCTCTATCCATTATTCCTAGCCCCGAGTTCTAGTGTAAAAAAAAATCAAATTCTCTTCTGCTGTATGGTAGAACATTGGACTTAGAAATGATTTCTTCTTTCAAGGCTAAAAATTCTCAATGCATTCTATAGTCTTGTTGTCTTGTTTGTGCTCACTATCTTGTCATAGAAAGAACTAACTCCTTAAAAATCTTTTCCAAAATACAATAATCAATACGATGTTCATGGTCATAGTATATATAGGTCATTTTTTTTATTCAAATGGTCAGCTCCTCCCCATCTTAGAAGATACTCTGCATAAATGAAATATTTGTAAAGCACTTGGCACTATGCCTAGCACATAGAAAATGATATGGAGGAACAAATCTTGTTCCTTTCCCCCTTCTCAAATACCATGCCTAACCTTCATAAACAGCCATAGGAAAAGAGCCCATTTATTTAGAATTAGTCTAGCCAAATTTTGAGGACACCTCTCCCCTCTATACAAGTCTTCTTATTGTCTGCTGACATCTTTCTCAATGGTTCTTTAAGTCACTCTTGGTTTTATTCAAGAATTCCCTATCTCTTTCCCAAAGCAGTGGAATCAATGTGTCAAAACTGATCTGTGGAATAATCCACTTTTGTCCTTTTTAAAATCTTCTTAAAAGTCTGGGCTGTTTTTCCCATCCAGAAAATTCCTTTGTAATAAACTATTTATAAACTATTATGAAATCAAATGTAACCTCTGGTAATTTTATTAGCAAAAAAGAAAAAAGACTTAGGAATTCCATAAAGAACATTTATAAATAAACTCTAATGAAATGTGTCTATAGAAATATATAAACTAGACTTTAAAACCAATGGCTTTGAGTGATATCCTCCTATTTAATTAAAGTAAGCACCTTCACTTCTGGTCCTACCAGTATATTTTTGCACCTTTACCCAAAAGGAATGCTGAAAGAAGCTGTGTAACATGAACAATAAGAATGCTAAACTTGGCTTCAAGATCATCACATCACATCAAACACGTTGTGACCCTGGGCAAGGCATTCACCCTCTGTGAGCTTCATTTTTTTCATCCATAAATAGGGATAATAATCACACCAAGTCAGAATTTTTACGAGGATCAAATAAAATCATGCATATAAAACCTTTTGTAAAGCTTAAAGTATATAATTATGTTATTACTATTATAGCCCTTTATGTTGCTGCTAGTTTATATATAATAGTTTTGATACTTATAAGTACAAGACAACAGAAAACATCATGGAAGTTACAACTGCAGGAGATCACCCAACTGGGTCGCCATTTTGAGGATTACCTTTTTGCAAGAGTGCTCATTAATAAGCTTCCCTCTGACTCCAACCTTGCCTCCTCCAAGGGTGAATATTGCACAGTTATTTCAAGAGATATGTAAACCAACATATACATCAGGAATCATCATTTTTCAGTTTCAATAAATCATATGTATCACATATATATGTATTTCTGTTTTTCAAATTGTATTGATGTGATTAATAAAATTCAATGGGTAGAAAAAGCTTCAGTGAATTAATAGTAGCTTTTTTATTATGGATCTTCTTAATCAATGGATATAGATAAATAGTACAATTATCACATGGGAGCCCATGACATTTTTTGAGATTAAAATGGCAATCCATTCTTAGAAAGGTTGGATTCACTATGCTCAGTCTGAGGTCCATATATGTGTGAGTGTGTGTGTTAATAATTTTAATAGTTTTTTATTACAACACATGCCTTTTCTCTGGGGAATGACTATCAACTATCTGCTGTTTGCTGTTTACAGATTCATAACCAACTATAAAAGAGAGAAGTAAGTAGAATACAAAATATTACCAATAATGACTCATTCATTAGAAGCAGCAGAAAGAAACAGCATCAAAGATAACAGGAAAATGATATGGACTGATCATGTCACAAAAAATTATGTAGAATCTATAGGCAGACTGAACTGTTGTAATGGATTGTATGAAATTTTTTTTAACCCTCACCTTCCTTCTCGGAATCAATACTGTGTATTGGCTCCAAGGCAGAAGAGTGGTAAGGGCTAGGCAATGGGGGTCAAGTGACTTGCCCAGGGTCACACAGCTGGGAAGTGTCTGAGGCCAGATTTGAACCTAGGACCTCCTGCCTCTAGCCCTGTTTCTCAAATCACTGAGCTACCCAGGTGCCCCCATTGTTTGAATTTTTAAGGGACTTAAGGGATGTCTTCTGCTACCATGGATTCTCTATAAAGAAATTATGGAAAGATGCAGACAAGAATCTCCCAAGATAAGAACAGATGGATAAGTTTGGATCAGCCCCAGTGGATAGAGTATTCATACCTATCAGATCAATGTATTGAAGTATATATGTATTGTTTACTTAAGTAACACATCCATTAAAGTTGGAATGATGTCAAGATTAGCATAGATAGTCCTTATGCAAGGATGATGAGAATTTTTTTGAATGTGATCCATACTTTTCCAGCAAAGAAATTAAATGAGATACCATTAATATTTTTATGACATATAAACTTTATAAACTAAAATCAAAAAGAAATAATAAAAAGAAAAATTAAATTCCAAATAATTGTATAATACATTAAATATCTGGGACTCAACCTACTAAGACACCTGCAATATTTATTTAACTATGATTAAAAAGACTGACAAAATAAAGACAGGCTTAAAAATGGGAAATATTTTTGCTGCTCATGGTTGGGCTTTGCTAATATAAAAAATGATACTACCTAAGTAATTTATAGATTTGGTACTATCATAAAATTGATAAAGGATTCTTTGTCTCCATAAAAAGTCTTTAGTTAGGTGCTTTTTTGTTATTTATTTTTCCTACCTTTTTGTAGGTAGACTCTGTTTTCTGAGAGATTAGGGTATCCTCTTAAACTTCAGACTTTCCTTAATGCTGCCATTAATTTATTTTCTGGGTTTCTGCCAGTTTCAGTTTTTCAAAGATGGCATGATGGCCTGAGGGCCTCCTCCCACTGCTAATTCAATTAACCCTTCAGATACTGATACCTTAAGATCTTGCTTCAGGCTTGGGCATAAGCTTTTTTTTTTTTAACCCTTACCTTCCATCTTGGAGTCAATACTGTGTATTGGCTCCAAGGCAGAAGAGTGGTAAAGGCTAGGCAATGGGGGTTGTGAGATTTAAAATAGTGAAGCCCATAAACTGTAGTGATTAAAATAGTGGAAGATATAAATTGTGATAGATATAAGAGAGGGTGAGTAAATTTTGACCACAGAAAATATGTTTCACTACAGTGTCTTGGTTTTTAAATCAAATATAAGGTGGTCGCCAGGGAAATATTCCCAATTATTCAAATACCCAAGTCAACTGGGTTTTATAGAGATTTTAATTAATACAAATGTGGAATTAAAGAAAAGAGAGAAAGAGAGAAAAAGGAAATAAGTATGAAGGGCCTTAAGCCAACATGGCCTAGACCTGAGTCTTAAGAGAGAGAGATCAGTCAGTCAGTCTTTTAACACTCACCACAAGGTCTGCCTAAGCAAGGATTCTAGTGACACCAGGCCAGCATCATCTCAGCTGCTTTCACCAGCTCCCTCCTCCATCTGAATGTTTCAGAATAATTCCTTCCTCAATCTGAATGTTTCAGAATGAGTCCTCCTCAATCTGAATGTTTCAGAATGATCTCCTCCTCAATCTGAATGTTTCAGAATGATCTCTAGCTCTTCTCTGAGCTCTATATTTTAAGGGCAAAATCTCCTATGTCACCTCCCCTAAATTCTTCCATCTACCAATCACTGTAGATGTTTTCCAAAAGACAGCCCATTTTGAATTCTCAGCTGAGTAGATTAATCTCTTTAGTAAATCAGAAAAAAATGCTGCTGTGTTGACTATCATTAAGAGAAAACCTCTGATTAAGTTTTCACCTTTTAGGTCTAAGTAGTTTACAAGTTGCCCCACCTTTATAGGCACTTAGTATCCCATTGTATCAATTCATGGTTCAAAGAACTCCTTTCCTTTATAAGTATGGTTTTCAAGTACTTTCATTGTTTAGCAAGGAGTTTTCTGCCCTAAAGCATTCTTAAGTAAGAGTGGAATAGAGGTCCTCCCATAGCAAGGAGTTTTTTCCCCTAAAGTAGTCCCAAGTAGGGAGCGGGTAGAGATCCTCCCATAGCAAGGAGTTTTCACATTCAAGTAGAGTTCTCACTATCTGGTAGGAAATTATTTCAAGTAGGGAATTGGAGGATTCCTCAATGTGGAGTAAAATTTTTAACATTCATAAGTCTGTGAAATTTTAAGGTTTACAGGATCAAGTGACTTGCCCAAGGTCACACAGCTGGGAAGTGTCTGAGGCCAGATTTGAACCTAGGACCTCCTATCTCTAGGCCTGTCTCTCAATCCACTGAGCTACCCAGATGCTCCCTTGGGCATAAGCTTTTGATCTCCCTCTGAACTTGGTCTGGTCAGGAGCTACTCAAATTCTACCCCCAAGCTTAGGCACAAGTTTTTGGTCTCACTGTGTACTTGATCCAATCAAGCAAAGAGCTTATTGTACTTTCCTAGAGCTCTGCCCTGAGCCCCTGACAAAAAGATATGGATCCCCCTTGGATCAACCAATTAGCACAAGCTGAGATCTGAGTCTTCACCACAGGCCCAGACTGGGAGTCCTGGCTTCCTTCTGGGCCCACAAAAATCAACACACTTACAGATTGCCCTAGGCTGGGATTCCAGACTTTGCCACAGGTTTGAAACCTCAGGGGGTTTGGGTTGGGCTGGACTTCTATTTGCCCCAGAGGTATCTCAGCATCTGATTGTTGACTTGAACTCAGGCTCAGAACCTGGGAGAGCAGATGTGGGGTTGGGGTGTGTGTCTTGCTCTTGGCTTGCTCTTCACTCCTTGCTATAGTCTTATTGTCTGTGCTTCCCTCTCACCCCAGTGCCCCAGATGTTTTTTGTCTACCTTTTAGGTAAAGAACTGGCATGATATAACATCGACATTGCAGCCTTAAGCGAAACACGCTTACCAGAAGAGGGATTGCTCAGCGAACTCACCACTGGATATACCTTCTTCTGGAAAGGTAGAGCCTCAAATGAAGACAGAATCCATGGTGTTGGCCTGGCTATCAAGACCAGTTTGCTCAAACAGCTGCCAGACTTGCCTGTGGGCATCAGCTAGAGGCTCATGAAGATCTGTTTGCCTCTCAGCAAAGACCAGTATGCCACAATCATTAGCGCATATGCCCCGACACTGACCAGCACAGAGGAGACCATCGAGCAGTTTTACTCTGACCTGAGTGCCGTCCTGCATTCAGTGCCCACAAATGACAAGCTGATACTACTGGGAGACTTCAACACCCGCGTTGGCCAGGACCATGAAATATGGAAAGGAGTGCTCGGCAAACACGGTGTGGGCAAAATGAACAACAAAGGCCTACTGCTACTTAGTAAATGCTCCATCACGAACACTGTGTTCAGAATGGTGAACAAATATAAAACAATGTGGATGCACCCACGATCAAAACAGTGGCATCTCATTGACTACATCATTGTAAGCCGGCGAGACATCCAGGATGTACAGATCACCAGAGCCATGAGAGGAGCTGAATGCTGGACAGACCACAGATTGGTTAGAGCGACTCTTCAAATGCGCATTGCGCCTCACCATCCAAAACACGCCCAGACAGTTCGCGCATTTTACAACATGAGACGCCTTAGAGATCCATCTTATTTGCAAACATTCCAGTCCTGCTTGGATGACAAGCTATCTGCCAAGGGACCACTCACTGGAAGCTCAGCCAAGAAATGGAACAAGTTGAGAGACTCAGTGAAGGAAACATCAAAGGCAGTCCTAGGCCCCAAACAACGCAACCACCAGGACTGGTTCTATGAGAACAACACTGCTATTGAAGACCTATTGAGCAAAAAGAACAAAGCCTTTATGGAGTGGCAAAATAACCCAAACTCTGCTCCTAAAAAAGACAGATTCAAGTCTCTCCAAGCCATGGCACAGTGTGAGATCAGGAAGATGCAAGACCGATGATGGGAAAAAAAGGCAGAAGAAATCCAACGCTTTGCTGATACAAAAAACTACAAACAATTTTTCAGTGCCCTCAAGACTGTCTATGGCCCATCAAAACCCACCACCACTCCCTTGCTATTCTCTGATGGTGACACTCTCATAAAAGATAAAAAAGGCATCAGCAACAGGTGGAAAGAACACTTCAGTCAGCTTCTCAACAGACCCTCTTCAGTCAACCAAAGTGCCCTTGACCAGATCCCCCAAAACCACACCATTGAACAACTTGACGTCCCTCCTTCAATAGAGGAAGTCCAAAAAGCCATTAAATAAATGAGTGAAAGCAAGGCATCCGGTAAAGACGGGATCCCAACCGAGGTGTACAAGGCCTTAAATGGAAAGGCGCTCCAGGCATTCCACATAGTGCTGACCAACATATGGGAAGAGGAAGACATGCCCCCAGAACTCAGAGATGCCTCCATCGTAGCCCTATACAAGAACAAAGGCTCACAAGCAGCCTGTGACAACTACAGAGGCATCTCACTACTCTCCACTGCTGGAAAGATCCTCACCTGTTTTATTCTCAACAGACTCCTGTCATCTGTTTCAGAGCAGAACCTGCCTGAATCACAATGTGGCTTCAGACCAGATCGTAGCACCATCGACATGGTCTTCACAGTGAGGCAAATGCAGGAAAAATGCCTTGAATAGAACCTGAGTCTCTACATTGTCTTCATAGATAGACCTGACAAAGGCGTTCAACACAGTGAACAGGGACACATTGTGGGTGATCCTTAGCAAGCTCGGTTACCCAGCAAAATTCGTCAAACTGATCTAGCTCTTCCATGTTGTCATGACAGGGGAAGTCCTATCTGGTGGAGAGACTTCAGATCGCTTCAACATCTCCAATGGTGTGAAACAAAGGCTGTGTCCTTGCTCCGGTACTATTCAACCTATTTTTCACCCAAGTATCACAACATGCTGTGATGGATCTAGACCTGGGCATCTACATCAAATACCGACTAGATGGCTCACTATTTGACCTTCGCCGACTGACTGCACAAACAAAGACAACAGAGAGACTCAACCTGGAAGCTCTCTTTGCAGATGACTGTGCTCTCATGGCCCACCAAGAAAATCATCTCCAAACCATTGTGGACAGATTCTCCACCGCAACAAAACTGTTTGGCCTGACTATCAGCCTCAGCAAAGCAGAGGAGCTGTTCCAACCTGCACCAGGGAGGCCAACGAACCAGCCGTGCATTACAATCAACGGCACGCAGCTTTCCAACATCAACACTTAAAAGTACCTGGGCAGCACCATTGCCAACAACAGGTCCCCAGACCACGAGATTAATGCCAGGATCCAAAAGGCCAGCCAGGCACTCGGGCGGCTGCGCTGCAAAGTCCTCCAACACAGAGGTGTGAGCACTGCGACGAAGCTCAAAGTGTACAACGCAGTGGTCCTCAGCTCGCTCCTGTACGGTTGTGAGACATGGACACTGTACCGGAAGCACATGAAACAGCTGGAGCAATTCCACCAACGCTCCCTCCAGTCAATCATGAGGATGCGATAGCAGGACCGAATCACCAATCAGGAAGTCCTCGACAGAGCCAACTCCACCAGCATCGAAGTCATGGTCCTCAGAACCCAGCTACGATGGTCTGGACACGTCATCCGCATGGACCCACAGCGAATACCAAGACAGGTATTCTACGGTGAACTGTCAGCTGGACTCAGGAAACAAGGCCGACCAAAGAAAAGATTCAAGGATCAGCTAAAGTCCAACTTGAAGTGGGCTGGCATGACACCAAAGCAACTAGAACTCGCTGTCTCTGACAGAAGCAGCTGGCGAACCCACATTAACCATGCCGCCACCACCTTTGAAGATGAGCGACGTCGACGTCTTGCCGCTGCACGTGAGCGCCAACACCAGGCCACAACCGCACCTCCCGTAACAGCTGGCATCCCAGGCCCCATGTGCCACAAACTCTGCGCCTCAGCCTTTGGACTCCAAAGCCACATGAGGGTACACCGTAGATGAAACTGCACAAAGACAATAGTCATTCTCGGTCACTGAGAGACTACCATTACTACTTTCCTGAAAGTTGTTTCTGTCAATCTCCCTGTTGTTTCTTTCACTCATATATTCATTTTTTTATGTTGTTTTAATATTTGTTGGAGGGGATTCTCGTGGTTACCTTGAGCTTCTCTGCTCTATTTCACCATCTTGGCGCTATCCCCAGAAGTCTAAAAAGAGATTTTGCATTAACACTTGAAGAAAATACTTTTCAAGTCATTTTTAAAGGTCTAAATTCACAAGGAAAATAATGAGAAAAAAGTAAAAATGAAAAAGGACCACACCATTGTCAGATATCAAAGTATATAGAAAAGTAGAGATGAACAAAATAATTTCATAGTCATTTTTAAAAATCAATGAAGTATAATTATCAGATGTTGAACTATATTATATAGTAGTAATTATCAAAATAATTTGATATTTATTTGTTTGTTTGTTTTTAAACCTTTATAGAATCAATACTGTACATAGGTTCTAAGGCAGAAGTGTGGTAAGGGCTAGGCAATGGGGGCCAAGTGACTTGCCCAGGGTCACATTCCTAGGAAGTATCTGAGGTCAGATTTGAACCCAGGACCTCCTGTCTCTGGGCCTGGCTCTCAATCCACTGTGCCACCCACATGCCCCCAATACTCATTTACTAAAAAACATCAAGAGTCATTTCCCAATAGATATGTGGTCAAAGGATTTTTTTTTGCAAACTGTCAATATCTTCATTAAAACCAGCTGTAAGTTGTTAATAGTGAATGAAATACAAATTAGAACTCAGATTTCATCACATATCATGCAAATTAGCAAAGATAACAAAAGATGGGAATAGCAAATATTGAAAAAGACATGGGAAAACAAACATGTAAGGAACAGGAAACAAATTCAAGCACCGAAAAGGGAGAATGTATTTCTTTTTAACTGGTATATATAAATGTAATGGTCTATTATTGTTTAATTAGAAATCCTGAAATGAGGAATTAAAGAAGGCAAAGAAGATTTATCTAACTAAATACATAGTAAATAAGTCAAACTAGTAAGATCACCTAAACAAGATAATAAAACATCAGTTAGAATTCCTTGACACACAATAACAAACTTTAATTCTAGAAAAAAAGAAAGTAAAACATAGATCATTTCTCAAGACAATTAGATAAAAGACTAGGGGGGGGTAGGTATTTTGTCAGGTACGGTCAGTTTACAGTATATTCACTAATGTTTCTTTGTCATCAGAAAGCTTTCAATATGGAAAAAAATAAGAAATAATTCTGAGGTAAAGAAAAAAAATACTCAAGCCATGGGAGACATAATTTTCTCTTTAAAAATATTACCCACAACCCAGAAAGGCCTCTCCTTTCTCCAGGGACTCCAGGTGTTTGTTCACACAAAATCTGGATTCAGTCTTATGGAAGCCTAATACAAAATGGATCAGGATTTATTTCTTCTATGCTCTAGATTATATATGCCCTTGACCTGGAGTAGAACTCTGTTCAAGAACTCTTAAACCTTAGGTTTGGTTCATGGCTAGGGTCTACCCAAAAGCAATTAATAGGGTCCCTTCTAAAAAAAAGTTACTCAGAGTAAAAAGCAAAATATAGCAGGAAAAGGACAGCTTTGTATTTCCTACACCAGAAGAGAAAAGCTTGAAATAAGTTCACACAAATACTTAAAATACAGAATAGTAACCCATCATTTCTAATGTCGATGTCCTAATAAGACATAGAAAAGACTTCCAAAAGATTTACAGATGTGTCAGATTCCTAGAAGTCCATAATGTGATACTGTGGAAGTGAGAAATTGGGAATGGTTTGCAGCAGGAGCTGGAGTAGCTGGGACTGATGACCTGTCATTCCAATGAGAACATTCTGTTTGGAATGTGACCAGGAGAAAAGGTTGGAAGAAGAGGATCAGACCAACTGAAGTCGGAAGTCTTTAGCTTTGAAGACAGAAAAGTCAGGACACTCTTGGCTTTGGAGACAGAAAGAAGTCTGTTGTCTCTTTAGCCTTGAAGACAGAAAGAAGAAAGATCTCTTGGCTTGGAGACAGAAAGAAAGAAGGACAATGTCCAGCTCTCTCTGATTTCTCTGCTGTGATACAGTGACTGAACTTCCAGATCTGTCAGCCCATTTTCCCAAATAGAACTATATTCCACCATCCTCTAACCTAAGACTTATTCTAGTATTGGGGAAACCCCAAACCCTCTTTCCCTCCATTTCTTATCTTTCTTTTCTTCCCCAATTAACCCCTTACTTAATTTAGAGAAGAGAAAGAGTATTTTATTTGAGACATCATAAAACTCACCCTGAGTTGATTTAAAGAAGCCAATAGAAGAATCATCAGGAAAGGGAGGGAAGAAGGGAGAAAGGAAGATTAACAGCCCTGATCTTTGGTTATCATTTACCATTCAAATAATCCCTTATTACAATACAAATATATATTGCCTATCATCTATTCTATATTCCTGGTAAGAGAAAACTATAAAACAAATATATATTGCCTATCATCTATTCTATATTCCTGGTAAGAGAAGACTATCAGAAAACTTGTGCATCTCTTGGACAAATTTCACTTTCTTCTTCACCTTCTGGTCCAAATGACCTAGCAGTCTAAACATAATGGCTCATCCCTCTTGAAGGAATCATCATCTCCAAGAGGAGTCTAGTTGCAGAAAGCATTTACTGCTGTATTCAGTATTCAAGAATTCCTGAACTCTCAAATTCATGGAGTAGACACCAAGAGGAGAAACATGTACCTCAGGATCACTTTTCAGTCACCTTTTTCTCAGAGAAACAAAAGGAAATGATGCAACTAAGAAATCACAGTCCAGTTTCATGCTCACCTAAGCAAGCATATGTACTCACCATTGCATGTGTAGGTACCTTAGGTTCTTGACATGAAGGGGAAGGGTGGAAAAATCCCCTCTCCACCCCAACAGAAAGTCCTAGGAAGACCTGCTGGAGTGCCAAATTTAACATCAAAACGGAAGAGGAGGAAGAAGCTTAGAGACTTTAGCCTCCACACCTAAGCTTCCTGAATAGAGAGCTCTTCTCAACTCCTTTGCCAAGCCAATCCTTTTTATTGTAACATCTTCCTTCCTTTTCATCTTTTCCTCCTTTCACACCAATCATAAGATTCAAAGTAAAAATCAATATTTCTGATTATACAAAGTAAAAACCAATATTCTCTGATTGTACATTCCCTTTAGGATGGGGCTAGTATACAGGATAGCAAAACTAACTGATCAGGGGCAGCATTGGATAGAGAGCCAGGTCTTGAGATGGGGGTCCTGAGTTCATACCTGGCCTCAGATACTCCATAGCTGTGTGACCCTGGGCAAGTCATTTAATGCTGATAGCCTAACCCTTGCCACTCTTCTATCTTAGAACTGAAACTAAAATAAAAGATTTTTTTCCTTTTAAGTGATTGAAATACATGCTCAGTTCCACAGAAGTATTCCAAACCAACTACCTGTTACATAGATTCATGCTGGTGAATGATCATAGCTTTCAGCTGTTCAATGATGGCAAGACTTTTATGTGATTCCTTTTATAATAAAGAATATGAACCTTTTGACTTGCTTTAAATTCATCTGATTCTCCCCTCTGGAAGCCATCTCTTCTTCCTCTGAACTCTGAAAAAAAAAGGAATTATCTCTGCATCTCCTAGTCATTCATGTCTAATTTCTGTCATACCATTATTTCTCTATACATAACTATATCAAGCCTATTAGACTAGAAGTTCCATAAGAGCAGGGACTATATTTTAGTCTTCTTTAAATCTATCCCTGGGTCTATGTAACTATTGAACAATTTATGCATCTATTATCTATTTGTCTAGTCAGATGCCATCTCTGTATGAAATGTTTTTCTTCTCTTTCTTCTTCATGGCATAAGAGAGAAGACAATCAGAGTAGGTTGAAATAATTATGATTAAAAGGCAAAATGCATCATTTTAAAAATGAAATATAGGTATAGTCAAGCATAGCAATGATTCCTTTAATAAAGAGGATGCATAAAAATTATAGTTCATTGTCAGAAATATAGAAGGCAGCATATTGCCTTTATAAAGCTGTATAGTAGAGAGAATCATATATTTGCTTCAAGTCAGAAGCCCTGGATTTGAATCCCATCTCTGAGATTTACTAGATGTCGAGCCCTGGGTTACCCTTAACCTCTCTGAGTCTCAGTTTCTTAATATATAAAATGGGATAGCAGTATCTATAATGGAGATACCATTTCCACAAATCAGCCAGGCACTCCTTTTATGTCTTCCCTTCAGTTAAAGTGAAATATGGTTCCCTGGTCCTCTCACATGAAAGTAGACCTTTTTCATCTTTGTCTAAATAATAGACAACATATACATTGCTTTAGAGTTTATGAATTGATTTACCTAAATCAACTCATTTGAACCTCCCAGAAACCTTTTGAGGTAGATATTACAGGTACGATTAATATTAAATAGCATAGGCATTACTATTATATTATATATATTATTATTACAAGATACTATATTGTTATTATGAAATGCTACAAATATTATTTTTCTTATTAGATACTATAGGTATTCTTATTATGAGATATTTTAGATATACTTTATTACATTAGACAGGGATTTGAAGGCAGCTAAGCAGCATCCATGATAGCAAAGACCGGAATTCAAATCTGGCCTCAAATACTTACTAGCTGTGAGACCCTGGTTAAATCACTTAACCTTCTTTGCCTCAGTTTTCTCTTCCATAAAATGAGCTGAAAAAAGAAATGGCAAACAACTCTAATAGCCAAAGGGATCACAAAAAATCAAGCCACTAAAATGACTGAACACCACCAACAACAACAACAAAAAAAAACAGAAATTATTAGGGGTATTATCACTAGATTCTACCAGTATTACTTTTATTATTAGACACTACAGGTATTCTAATTGTTAGACACTAAAGGTATAATTTTATTATTAGATACTATAGGCATTCTTATAATTATTAGATGCTAAAGGTGGTATAATTCCTATTTAAAAAGATAAGAAACCTGCTGCCCATAAAGGTTAACTGGCAAATGTCAGAAGTATACTTGTGAAGCAGGTTTCCTGATTTCAGGTCTGATATGTTATTCACACTGCCATATTGCTTCTTATATGATTTACAATCTGTATATGAGGAGTTTTTAACTTGAAGTCCATGATCTTTTTGGAAAAAAATTTTTTTTCAATAGCTATTTTTTTAATCTAAGTGGTTTCTTTTAAAATCCTATGTATTTTGTTTTATATCTTTAAAAATATTATCCTGAGATGGGATTCATAGGCTTCACCAGACTACCAAAAGGGTCCATGATACAGAAAGAAAAAGATTAAGAAGCTCTGGTCTAAATGATCCCCTTAATCCATGTAGTAGATGCCACATACATCTATGGCATAGCTAGAGTCTTCCTCCTCTTCTAGATGAACAAAGTAAATGAGACTGGCCTTCACCTTAGTAAATCGTGTCTCCTACTCTTTCCTCAAGAAGCTAAATAAACATCTCAAGGAAAGCTCTAGTGATAAAGTCTCAACTTCTTCCCATCTTTCCAAAGTGATTTTGTTTAGAAATGTACCTCTAAATAACTTTTGAGGTATCTCGATAGTTATCTAAATTCTAAAGTCCATTGTAGGTCAGTTATCATGCCTTCCTAAATTCATATGTACCACTTATTGAAAGACTAAATGTTAGACTGGTTGAAATATTTTATTTCATAAATCAATCCCATACCCAAGTGAATCAGTAACAAAATTGAGGATACTTTTAAATTACAGAAGAGATTATCATAGAAACCTTTCTTATGCAATATTTAACCATTTTTACTTTTATTTTCATGTTAATATCTGTACAATATGATACATTATATTCAACATAAAGTCCTTAAATTTCTCTAAGTTTTATATTTACAAGGCTATTTTATCAAAAGGTAAAATATTGGAACATAATATTGCAAGAGAATTTTTCTATAGGTGTATAGATAGCAATACGATCATACTACTTGCTTTTAATTTTGTTTTCACCATGATAGGGAGGAGCCATTAATCTCAGAATTGTCAAGTGGAGTAATATTCTGAAATTTCTGATTTCTTATAGAAATGTTTCAGAGAATCATTTTATTGATTGAAAAGACACCTCATGTAAAATGTAGGACTAAGAACATGTTTGCATGCATTTCTTCCAGACACATCTAAGACACATAGATATTAAAGATTCAGATCTTTAGTCTGGAAAGAAGGATGGGAAGTCATACAATATGGGTTTGAAGCCTATATTGCCTCTTACATGACCAAGAATAAAATCTCAAAGTCTCTGTAAGTCATTTGGGTGATATATATAGATAATAGACCATAACCAAAATTTGTTCTTCTTCTAATTCTTATGACTTTAGGAAGAAAGGATATTTGAACAAAGTCTGTAAAATCAGCATAACATGGTAGATAAAGTTAACATGAATGATTGAATAAATGAATAAACATGGACATCTAGGTGCATCATTGGCCTGGAATCAGGAAGATTTGAATTCAAATCTGATCTCAGATACCTACTAGCTATATAATCCTCAGCAAGTTGTTATATTCTATGTGTCTCAATTTCCTCATCTGTAAAGTGAGCTGGAGAAGGAAATGGCAAACCATTCAAATCTTCTTACTAAGAAAACTTCAGTATTGGACACTACTGAAACAACAGGACAGCAGAATGAATGAAAAAATTAAAAGCATTCATTAAGTGCCTACTGAATTAAAATTATTGTGCCAAGTTCTAGGAATACAAGTGGAAAAATGGACTGTCCTTGATCTCAAGATGTTCATACTCTAATAGGAGAGACAACACATATTGAAGGTTTTAGCTGCATGTCAAACAGAAATATCCCATTACACTTAGGATGTATCAGCAAATAAGATGGTAATTTCTCTTCTCTAATGTAATTTCTAATGAAAAAAATCATGTTTCTGATGCTGAACCATTTAATAGTGCCAAGGACTTTGGAAGCAAAAATTCTCATTTGTGTCTCTTCCATGGTTATTACAATAGCACTCACTGAGGCAGTCATCAGGCGTTTTCTCCACAGGGATTGCTTCCGAGGATGATGATTGCAAGTAAGGAGCTGGAAACAGGACCATTGGTGTAGAGGATGCTGTCACTTCCAGAGCTGTTAGGCTTTCTTGCCCATTGTTGGCAGCCAATCAGCAACAGATATTGACAGTGGCAGATAAGGTGGGCACCTTATTTTCAGTGATTTCTCTCTTTAATTATGGCCCAGACTAGAAATAATATTGGTAACCCTTAGGTTGTTGCTATTTCCAAGACTACTAAGTACAGAGTTCTAGATTCCAGGGTTCAGAATCTCCTGAAGATATTTCATGTTGTAGAGGAAGTGATGGTTGAGTTGTTGTTGATGGTGGTTTGACTTGGGTGGAATGAACTGTCTCATCTTTTCTTCAGTTGCTGTATCAACAACATGAATTTTGTCTCTAAATTTCTAGAGGCCAAAATGTGGAGATATCCTCTGGATGCTGAAAGGAATATCTTCATGGGGGTGAAAAGAGGAAATATTACTTCATACAGGAATTAGAAATTTACTACTGGCACTAACTCCCCCAACCCCCAGGGTCAAATTGTAGAATTTTAGAGCTGAAAAAACTACATGGATCATTGAGTCTGAAGCTCTCATATTCTAGAAGGAAACTGAAGCCCCAAAAGGCAATACAAGATAAAAATATAAGTAGGTTCAGGAAAAGTTAAATAAAATAATGAATTATAGATATAGAATGAGTTATTACAAGAAGCCAAAAGGGTGTGCATGCTTAACCTCCAAGGGGTATATCATTCAAAGTCAAATTGTTCAGAAAAGAAAGCCTAGTGAACTACATGAATCAATCTGTTCCAAACTTCTGCTATGATTTCCATTGATTTGAACATGAGAGATAAAAGCATACACACAAATGAAAGAATATTCATGGGTCCTGGGTTTTAGTAGCCATCATTTTTTACTAGATTGGACACAGCTCATTCTCCATAGGAGGTTTCTATTGTGTTGCTGTCTTGATATGGCTGAACTTGCCCATCTTTTTTTTTTTTTTAACATTACTATCATACATTGCTCCAGAGAACCCAAGTAACCTTATGATGACTTTATCTACAAAATAGTAACCAACCTTGCAAAAATATCTGACTGTTTAGCATTTAAGTGGGACTTCAGGGCCAAATTCTGCCTGGATATAAGCTAGGTGAATGGGACCCAGGTGACCTAAATAGGTTACTGCCCCTCCCAAATAGCAGAAAACAGATCACTCACCCAGCAGGGCTCAGGACTATGTTTTCAAAGTGAGTTACTGGTCTTTCTGTTTTTGTTTTGTTAGCTGTTCCTCACGGTTCCACTTTATATATTTTTAAAAACACTAAAACTCCAGAAACATGAAAGGAATGGGAGAGAGGAAGATATGGCCCCAGATGTTAGACTGACACATGGAAACAGCCCTGCCACCATGGACTTAGTAGGAATTTTTATCTCCTCACTATTCCCGTGAATTTAAGTGGCAAGGACTTATTTTGTTCTGCCTCTTTCCTATTAGCTGGAGTAACCTCAATTAGAAAGAACTGTAATTGCAGGGCTGTTAATGTTTTCATTCCTAACAATGAAATTCGAATGCTATAGCACTGGAGATGGGAAGAGGAGAGCAGAGATGATGGTTGTCTCCATGGACGCAAATGCTTAGAGAGATTCCCAACTAATTTGACCAACCATTCCCTAATTGACTCATATTAGAGACTAGCTGAGAAAATAAACTGGCTGCTAAGAAGCTGAGGGATTTTCCTCTGCAGAATAGACACCCAACTCCATTAAGGCAGGAATTCTTAACCATTTTTGTATTATATACCTCTTTGGCAATCTGGGGAAGCCTATGGATTCTTTCTATGAACCATGTTTTTAAACACGTTTTTAAAAAACAGATTATAAAGGAAACAATTCGATTGAAATAGATTTACCATGATATTTTCAAAAAATTAATTCACGGACACCAAATTAAGAACTTCTGAGAGAAATGGTTTGTAGAAAACGGGAAGCTATCTCTTTGTGAATCCAATTCTGTGTGGTATGGGCTCCAAAGCAGCCAACATAGAGTGTGATTCAATCCAAAGAAAAATGACATTGGAGTCTAGCATCAAAGGATTTTGAGCTAAAAGAGAATTAAAAATCAGCTAGTCTAACCCATTCATTTTTGAGGTCTAGGTGTCTATAGGGGGAAAGTAACTTGTCCTCAGTCACATAGGCAGTAATTGGAGGATCAAGGTTTGAGCTTTGGTACTTTGAACCCAAATCTTATTTTTGTATGACATTGAACTAGTCATTTTACTTCATATTCCTCTTAAAAAGCCTCACCTAAACAATCTCAGAGTATATAAATTAGATGACCTTTTAGCTTCATCATTCTATGATTCTTTGAACAAATTAGTTCATGGGTTCCTTAAGACCTTTGCCAATGCCATATGTATTTTTATGTCCCTTATACTTTTCATAGGTTTTCACAACTATCAAGTGTTTAATAATTTTTTCCTTAGGTTGAATTCAACATTTAAGAGTAGCAGTTCCTATTTACACAAATTAAAGGAACTCCTCTGATACCCCTGGGGTGGAGGGAGAACAAGCAACAAAAAAACTTGTAGAGAGTTCATGAAAAGTTTAGTATTGTAGAATTTAAAGGAATTTAACAATGAAAAGTTGTAGTATAATAGAAAGAATATCAAATTGGAAACCAATAACCTGACTATTAAGTCACTTGCATGCAAATTTAATTTAATTTTTATTTATTTAAATTGCTACTCACTCTATCTCACCCAGAATGGAAATATGGGAGCTACTCAAGGGCCAGATTCCACTATTTGTCAATGTGGAAGCTTTAACCTTGGCTGGCTTGCCCTTCCTTAGGTAATCAGATAACACCTACTCTAATCCAACCTCAGTGCTTACCATCTTAAAACAGAACTTAGTGACTTCACCTGAGTGGTAAAACCCATTGCAATGAAAGACTCCTTAGATGAGGCAGCTAAGTGGCACAATGGACAGGAAGATCTGAGTTCAGATCTCAGCCTCAGACCCTTATTAGCTGGGTGACTCTGAGCAAGTTGCAACCTTTGTCTACCTCATCTGTGAAATGGGGATAATAATAATAGCAATCTTAGTAGGTTTTTGTGAGGATCAAATAAAATATTTGTAAAGCTCTTAGTGCATTACTTATGTAGTAGACTATATAAATAATGAGTCCTTAATAAGTGTTTGTTCCTTCTCTTTTGTTATCTCAAGAGACCTGTCAGCCTCCTTGGCAGCAGGTATTATAGGCATACATCACTAAGCCAGTTGTTCTGTCATTTGCTAATTGTATAACCTTGAACAAGTTACTCTTCCAGGCTAAACTTCAGTTTCCTCAACTCTAAAGTGAGGGGGATGGACTAAATTAACTCTGGAGAATTCCATCTTTAATAATCTATGCCTCCAAATTATCTAGATCATATTTATCAAATACAACACCTGCAAGCCTCATGCAGCCAACCATTCTCCCAAATACAGCCTGAAACAGATGAAAATATAACTGGAAAATATTGAACAAAATAAATAAAAATATAATAAAACATAGATAATGTTAATATGTGGTTTTCTAAGTCCACATGCAGCCTATGGGCATCTTATATATGATTTAATGACCCCCAGTTCTATTTGAGTTTGACACCACTGATCTAGATCAATGAATATAAATTCTATGGATGATTTATGGGAAAAACACAATTATATAGAATGAAAGATTTAGAGCAGTAGTTATTAGCACTGGTAGAGGAACTACTCAGACCAGTAAATTCTCATATCCTTAAAAACTGCAAAGGAGCAATGTTACTCCTTGACTTCCAAAATGCATCCTTTGTAACCTCAGAAATGCAGACAAAAAATGTTCTGGAAAATATTCTCATCACTGGCTCAACCTTCATGGGATCAGAGATCTCTTGCCATACAGAGGCAATATCAAATACTGCTACAAGACAACAGTCTGGGGCAGGGACACAGAGCAACATATTGTTCCACAGATGTTTCCCTGTGGGTCAGCACAACAATGAAGAAGCGCAAAGCCAAGTCCATGTCAAAGAAGCTTCTTGGAAAACAGAAAAATTTCAGCAATGCTTTTCCTACAACCAGAAGCTATCTTAATTCTTGATCTCATGATGCTAACAATTCAGTCTTCCTAAATACTCTACATCTATTGGCCTGACAGTAAGAGTTGGTAGTGGTTGTGAGATGATAGGTACACTAATACCTTATTGGTAGAACTGTTAAATGTCCATCACTATTTGGGGAAACCATTTGGAATTAGAGAAAGTGCCTAAAATGTCCCAACTCTTTCAGCCAGAAACTCTGGGCTTATACCTCAAGGAAGACACTGATAAGAAGGAAGGAGCTGCATCCACCAAAATGTTTACCACAACACTTTTTGTGATACCAACATTGGAAACAAAGTAGATGTCCATCTTTTAGAGTATGGTGAAACAAATTATGGTACATGAATGTATTGAAGTATTATTGTGCTATAAGAAATGAGGAGGAGATGAGGTGGCATAATTGATAGTATGCCAGGACTGGAGATAGGAAGGCTTGAGTTAAAACCCAGCCTCAGATACCTGTTAGCTGTGTGAACCTCAGCAACTCACTTAAACCTTTTTGCTTCAGTTTCCAGTCTATAAAATGAGTTTGAGAAGGAAATAGGAAGCCATTCCAGTATCTCTGCCAAGAAAAACCCAAAACAGGGTCACAAAATAATTAGACACAAATAAAAAAAAAGAAAAAGAAATTCTGAATGTTATAAAAATAGAGAAACATGGAAAGATTTACATGAACAGATGAAGATTGAATTAAGTAGAGACACATATACATGCAATGATTATGACACTATAAATTGAAAGAACAAAAAGTGAATGCAAAGAAATTATAAATATCAAGAATGACTTGAATGAAAATACATGAGAGGTCACTCCAAACCAGACCTTCATATAGGTAGAAGGTCACAAACTCTGCATGTTGCACATGTTTTTGGACTTTTTCAGCACATTGATTATGCTGATTTTTCCATTTCTTTTTCTTTTGTCTGTCAGTCACCTCTGTGTTTAACCAATTAGTTATTTATAGCATCACCTAAGCCTAAGTTATTTGTAGCATCACCTAAGATCATAATGCTAACAATAAGGTTGAAGATTTTGTCAAAGAATCCAAGCTGAAGGCAGTAATCGTCATTTGGACCAGAAGTAGAGTTCCTCGGTCTTGATGAAATTGCCAAACAGAACCTTTAGACAAGTGGATATACCAGGTGTCTAGGAAATTTCACAGTTTAGAAAATATACATGAAGGCTGATATATGTTCCACATAACAGCCTGAATAAAGACCCACTTATAAGATATCAAACAATCAATAAACATTTATTAAGAATCTATTATGACCAGGCATTGTGCTAATTGTTCAGGATACAAAAAGAAGCAAAAGACTTCCCCTGCCTCAAGGAGCTTACAATGTAATGGGGAAGACAACATGCAATCACATATGTACAAAGCAAGCCATATGCAGGATAAATAGGATAAATATCTGCCAGGAAAGAGCAATAACACAGACATTCCTGGAGTGCTGATCCAAAAGGAGGCAATTTAGAGAAAGTATTCTGTGACTTCTGGAACAGTCAGGAATAAGAAAATAAGGAGGGATAAGAACGTGTTATTAATAATGTAGTTATTGCTAGCATTATAACCTAATCATCATTAACCCACCACTGGGGTATCCTTTGATGATGGCTGCTTCTAACAATTTGAAGTATAGCCAGATGTACATACATCCCCCAAAACACACAATTTACCTAAGAGCATATATATTATGCACCTATTTTATGCAATGTGCTGTATTAGTAGAGGTTTCAAAAATAAAATTCAAACATGGACACAGAGGAAAAGTTATTCAGGTAACCAGACTACCTACATCTCCATGGTTTTGCCACATCCTGTGGTTTCATCTGGCTTTTTAACTGTCCCTCCTGTCAATGCTGTCAGCACATTCATCTCTGTAATATAAGAGGCAGTATAGAAATACCAATTTAGAAGACTGGGCTAACTCTGCTTTAAAAATATGACTTCAGGATGTCTCTAAGGAGGAAGAAAAGCTAGTTTCCTAATTAGAATTCCTGGCATTAACTACTGTTCTCCTGCCCCACAGATCAATTGTCTTGCCCTCCTGATTGTGGTCACATGGAGAATATCACTGAATCAGCTATACCAGACAAGTGAGTATGGCAGTGATTCTCTGTGGAGCACTGCAAGACTGATATTACAGGGAGGCAAATTTCAACTTCAAATAAGCAAGAATTTGATAACAAGTAGAACAGCTCAGCCATTGACTAGGATGCTTCAATAGGTAGTAAGCCTCCCATCCTTGAAAACATTCAATCAGAGGCTCTATGAGAACACTGTAGAGAATATTATTGTATGGGGACTGGATGTTGGATTTCTGAGGTCCCTTCTAACCTTCTTTCTACAGTTATCATACCTCACTATTTCCACACCATTCCCCTAGTTCATTCCCTTGCTAATGACTTACTGTCTTTGAGTATTTATAAACATTCAATGAAAAATTATTTGGTCCATTTAAAAGTTACTGGTGCAGCACTTTGAGCTTTTGGGAGGAAAATCCCTGTGAAAATTTAATAAGTAATTGAAACCATAAATAAAACCAAGCCCAGAGAAGTCATATGACTTCTCGGAGGTCACAAAAGCTAGTCTGTGTCGCAGCCCATGCTTAGAGAATGGTTGATTTAAGTTCAGGACATTGGCAACACACTGATCTACACTCTCTATTTTCCTTCTACTCCTCCCTCCTCCTACATCTCAAGAAATGCCTGTTACTGGGCAGATTTGATTCTAGGAATCACTGTTTCTCAGCTTGCTTGAAGCAAAGATTCAGGCTACAGTCAACCTAGCACAGTAGGTGGGATTGTAACTGCCCCTACGAAACCTTCCCTGAATAATTATATAAGATTTAGAGTTGGAGGGGACCTTATGTGTCATGCCCACACCACCACCCTTCCCCTTTCCATGTGCACACATCCCTCGATTTACAGATTAAGAAATAGGGGGTGCAGACACCAGCTGACAGAACTTGCCCAGTATCCCACAGGCAATACATAGCTCTCAAGATTCAAATCTAGGGCTTCTGAATTCAAGACCACTGTTCTTTCCAATTTACTAAACTCCTGCCCTTTGTTTCCACTGCCAGATGTAATAGAAGAGCTCTCCAAGGTGGCTCTCTGTTTAGGGCATCAGACCTGTGGAAAAAGGATGATAGACCTAGGGAAAAATAAACATCACCAATAATCCCCCTCCTACTAAGAGCAAAAGCTGGACAGCACCATTAATGCAGCCTTCCAACCCTCCTGCCAGAATTAACCAGAAAGCCCTGCTTTTGCTTTTCCAGAAGGTTTTCATTTGTTGCCTTCTGTCTCCCTTGTCTTTGTTGCTATGGAAGACTGACATAGAGCAAAGCTCAGCACAACAGAGGATTCACAGCATCCCTCTTCTCTTTTCCCTTTCTGCAAGGGGAATGCCCAGTGTATTCTGAGACCCATGATTGCAAGACGTCAATAGACTGAGGTAGCTATGTTTATTAGCAGAGAATGCCAGGCAGGACTCTGAAGAGGTGGCCTTGTGTACAAGTCTCTGTCTTCCTTTTCACCCCATTGCACCCCATGCAAAAGAAATATTAAATATTATTACAATGGATTATAGTCATTTTTGTTCTTCGTCAGCTTTCTATCCTACCCCTGAATAGAATATGTATGTTGGGGATAGAATTGGCTGTATACATAGGTGTACTAATATCCTGTGATATGATTTCATGAGAGTCCCCAGGCAGCTCTCCCAAACAGACTGTCACTGTGCCTTTTCATTCCAACCAAGAGAGAGCATGCCTTCTTTTAGGTCAAGACATTGCTTCCACAAATCTTAATTTTTAAATGCAAATGCCTCTGGGAAGTATAATTAATCTTAGATCATTCATTCACATCTCAACATGAGTGAGTTAGCACATAGAATGTGAGAGCTGAAAGGCATTTTAAAGAGGATCATTGGATTTACAGCAGAAAGGAACTATAGAATTTATCTAGTACAAACCTCTCATTATACTGTAGAAGAAATTGAGATCTATAGAGAGGAAATAATTTGCCCAAAGCCACAGAGGAGAGTAGGGATTAAAATTCAGATTTGGGGACATTGACTTCAATGTCCTTTTTATTATATTGTATTATCTTCCCCAAGAAGAAGACATACTTTGCTCCTCTGCTTAGAGTAAACAGGTATGTATGTACATGTGTGTGTTTGTGTGAGAGACAGAAATAGAGACAGAGTTAAGAGAGAATTTATTAAACCCTTAATATATGCTAGATACTGTTCACACTGAAGTACAAATACAGACAAGCAAAATACTACCTGGTTTCAAGGAGCTTACAATCTAAAAGGGGAAAGACAGTATGTGAAGAACTGGAAGCAAAAGTGAGGGGGGAGTTAGATAACTTGGTTTGAATATGGCCAGAAATTCACATGGAGGCTT
Organism: Monodelphis domestica; assembly: GCF_027887165.1. Lineage (NCBI taxonomy): Eukaryota > Metazoa > Chordata > Mammalia > Didelphimorphia > Didelphidae > Monodelphis > Monodelphis domestica. Next base: position 549,236,370 of record NC_077227.1, on the reverse strand, counting down.
GTTCCATGAAAGATAAGTCACATGTTAACCTCTGAAAACTGAGACATTTAGGGAACAAGTCCAAGATTAGTGATGAGAAAGGAGGAGGAGGACAGTCGTAGTGTAGGCAGCATATGTGGAAGTGACCAGAATTACATAAGAAATAGTATAACAATACTTCAATGGAACTCTGACCTCATCCAAGTAGTTATTTTCTCCAAAAATAGGACATTCCCTCCAGAATTTATGGTTGGTAGTCACCTATCCCATATGACTCTCCCCTTTTCTTCCATATATTTATTATAAGGAGTCTAGAAAAAATATTCTAGGAGTCTCCCTCCCTTATACTTTTTTAAATTTTAAAATTTTTTCCAAATTACATGTCAATACAATTCTTAATAATCATTTTCTGACATTTTGTGATCCATGTTCTCTCCCTTCCTTACACCCCTTCTCCTCCCCAAAGTGGCAAATATTATGAGTTGTTTGTGTGTTATCATGTAGGACATATTTCCATTTCCATCATGTTGTAAAAGAAGACACATAATGCTTATACTAGAAAAAAATACATGGAGGAAATAAAGTTAAGAATGGCATACTTCAATCTGTATTTAGACTCCATAAGTTCCTTTTATAGTGGTAGATAGCCTTTTTCATCATTAGTCTCTTAGAGTTATCTTGGATCCTTGTATTGCTGATGACAATTAAATCTTTCACAGTTGATGACAATTAAATGATGACAATTAAATCTTTCACAGTTTATATGATGATTATAAATAATATAAAATATATAATATAAAATTGTCATTACTGTATTTTTCAACTTTTATTCATAGTACTTGGATACCTGTGGAACCCTGAAGCTGGCTTTCACTACTGTTTTGTGACTCACCAGTCATTCTTAGAGGCATCCTTTATATCAGGGTTCTTAGGTCCATGAATTTGGATAGGAAAAACTTTTTTCAATAACCTCCACCTAAAACTTAGCATTTCCTTAAAATATTTAAAAACATTATTGGGAAGGGTCCATAGATTTTTTGAGTCCATGTTCCCAAAATTTTCAGAGTTCCTACTTTATCCATTATCTTGTGTAATTCCTCAATTATAAAATGTTGTTTATCCCTACCATTGTCTTTTAACTAATCCTCAACTTCAGTTCTTTGGAGATTATAATATTTCATGACTTGAAGTCATAAAACATATCAGTAAGAATATTGGTATTAAAAGATAGTCTTTTGTTTCAAATAGCTGCTTGAGTCATTAAAGCAAATGAAATTCCCCAAAGGCAATCCAGTCCAGTATCCTCCTCCAGCTCAGTTTTTCGCCTGGCTCATTGAAGTCCCTGTCTTAGATGCACTGATCAACAAGTTCAATAGATTGCCCACCTGATTGTGTAATATAGTCTGAAAAATAGGCATTTTCATCATCCATTTGTCCTTCTCCTTCCTGTTTTTCATCTCCCTCCAAATTGTAAAAAGTTCTGCATTTGGAGCCTTGATTCATATCCTCACTCTCTCATTTATCTGTGCAACTAACTTTGGGCAGATAATTTTACAAATCATTGTTAACCTGAATCAAACTAGACTCCCTAGACTTTGGTTTCCTCTGAACTCCTTTTTGGAAATAAATTCTAATGATCTTGTGTGGGATAGGTAGGCATAACTTGCTCAAGTAATTATGAATCTTCTTTAGGTCTCTAAGATTCCTAATAATAATTATAACTTCCTATTTTAAAGGGTTTTTCTTCAACAGTGAGACAGGTAATATGTTATTTTCATCTAGAGGGTTTATTGGGAAGTGGTTGCAGTTCAAACTTTTTTTTGAATTAATCAGAATTACTCTTCCATTTCCTATAAGGTAGATAGGTTAGACAAAATGTAATAATACTATTATTCATCTAATTACCAGGGTGTATGGGGTGCTCAGGGAGGGGTAGTATCTCTGGTACGGAGGGCTTGTCATGCCCTCCTAGGGCAGCTCTCCAGCCTCTGACCCTCACCTGACACCCAGCTCTCACTTGTGGCTCCCAGTAGCTGCTAGCATGCGGCAGCGGCCACACCCTGGGCAACGGCTTCCACAGTCTGGCCAAACCTTGTGAGGGTAGCCATCGGGTCGTCATGGACCCCTGGTGAACCAGGGCTTTGCTCACCCAGCATGTGAAGACTGCTTCAGCGGAACAGGCGGAAGAAACCAACAAGAAGGTTCAACAACTGAGATGGCAGCACAGCAAGGCACTGTGGAGTGCTTAGGGCGTGTTGGAGCACAAAAGACAACACGGCCATCCAATGCAGCTGAGGAAGTCTCCAGGTGTAACGACCTTTCGTGCCACTGGACCCAGGCTTCCAACGCTGAGAGAGTGGGACTGTCTCTGTGCATCAACTTTTCCACTTAAATCTTCATGCACAAGTGTCTTTGTGCACAAAAACACACAAAGACAATAGTCATCCTCGGTTACCAAGAGACTACTATTACTACTATCGAATTACCATTACTTGATAATAATACTAACAACTTATTATTTATAATTAATTACTCTGGAAAGTTGGACTTACCCAGGCCCCCATTGGATTCATGCTTTCATATTCCAGAGAATTAGTCTGAATGAGTTGCAATTTCAGGTTCAGAAGCCTAGGGCCAAGTCAAAGCTAAGAATTCCCTGATAAGAGATCACTCACTCACAGAGACCACCTGGTTGGAAAGATAATTCTTGTTAGAGGCTCTCAAATGCAAAAGAGATGTGAAGTATCAGCTTAGTGATAAGTAATGAAGAGAAGGCATACACTACCAGGAATCTACCTACTACTACTTGTAAAGACTGGATTTAGCTCTCCCCAGATTATAACAATGAAGATACCTAGCTCTTCCTTTATTCTGAAGATTAAATTTTAATCCCCTGATTGTAATAATGAAGGTACTTACCTCTTCCTTTATTGGGAAGATTGAATTGTAATCCAGTCTATTTTTAGATTTTAATCCCCAAAAGGTGATAACTCAGTATTTTAAGTAGATCTACCCATTTTAACTACAAAAAGGTGTTAAGTAACTACAAAAGGTGAACTAACCAAAAAAAAGGTGTTAAGTAAACCAAAAAGGTATAATCTAACCAAAGAAGGTCCTGGAGAAAACTGTCTACTGTGATTGGTAGATGTGAAATTTAGGAGAAGTGACACAATACAAAAAGATCTTTAAAAAGAGGATCAGAGGCCAGAAGAAGATATTTCGATTCGATTCAATATTCAATTCAAGATTTGATTTGGATATAGGATCTCTGACTCAGAGTTGAACTGGAAGAACTGGACCCCTGGAGGAACTCGTGCAGGAGACCTCAGACTGCTTTTCCATTTTAGATGGTCACTGTTGGTGAGTGAAAGGCTGGCTTAATCTCCAAAAAAGGCCCATCCTCTTGAGACATTTTTCCCCCTGACTGGGGCTTAGAAATTCTAACTGATATCAAAAGAAGCCAGAGATCTATCTCTCTCTCTCTTTCCCCTTTTCTCTCTTCCTTAATATCTTCCCTCTATTGTAAATAAACTACCATAAATTCCATTTACTTTTGTAATTCATTTTGGGATTTAGAAATTAAATCCCTGGCAACCACCTATAAAAATATTCAGAGTCCAACCACAATTAAATTTTATATACTATGTCAAATAAAACATGGATTTATAACTAGGTAGGTGAAAGACAGTATTCAAGAATGCTAGAGCCAAAAACTGACAAGAAACAACCCCTGTTACCAGTAGGTGATTAAGTTAGATCATTTTTTATTATTTCATGACTTTCAAACATTCTCATATTAGTGATTTCTAAAAAAGATAGGAAATGGCACAAGTTTAAATGGGAGGTTACAGCAGAGACTACTTCAATACTAAGAAGATATTAGAAGAGACTTAGAAGTAGCTCAGTGGTTGAGGGCATTGGGTCTAGAGCTAGGAAGTCCTGACTTCAAATCCAACCTCAAATATTTCCTAACTGTGTCGCTTCAGGCAAGTCCCCTAATCCTCTATGTGCATGCCTGACAAAAGGATTCAGTGGACTCATTGGAAAAGGCTAACTGGAAAAAGAAAACACTCCAGTATCCTGCCAAGAAAACTTCATGGAGTCACAGAGAGTTGGACAAAAAATAAAAAGACAGAAACCACTTCAACATCCAGAAGAAAGTTCTAAGATTCTATGACTCCACAAGCCCAAATACTTGGCCCCTGGGATTAGATTCTTACCTCTGACACTTGCTACTTGGGTAACTTCTGGCAAGCTTCTTTGTTTCTCTGGACATCAGTTCCTTTACTTATAAAAAGAAAGGTTCAGAAGAATGATCCCTACAATCTCTAATATACTGTGAATATCATCTAAGAGAAACAAAAGGAATGGGCCCATCTATGTGTCTCCTCCCTTGGACACACACACACAGACACACACACACACACAGACACACACACACAGACACACACACACACAAAAGAAAGAAAAACAACATACATCACTCCATGCTTGATAATTCTGTCCAGAAGCATCTGCGAGCAGAGCATGAGAGGGCCATGAGGCAGCTGGCCTCGACACAGTCTGCAGGCAAGCAAGGGCTGTCAGAAGAATTGTTTGATATTAGAACAGAAAGACAGATGTGCTAAATCCCCAGTACAGGAGTCTCAATTAGTTTTTTAAAAAGAACACAAATTAACAAAGAGGGAAATTCTGGTCAGTGGCAAGCAGTTCATGTGTGGTTCCATTGCTATGGACTCTTCCAAAGAGCATGATGAGTTACTAAGAAGGATATTGGTTTCCACTCAATATCTGTAATTCCTAGTGCTGTGAGATCACCAGTGGGTCTTATTTATATAGAGAGAGTCAATTCAAAACCTCAAACAACAACTGAAAAGTAGTAAAATGGCAAACATTTGATGGTGGTAGAGAGAATGTGCTAAAATCCATTCTGTTTTTTCTCTAAGGTGCTTTGGATTTGATAGAGGAAGAAAGAAGAAAATAGAACAGGTCTTTTGTGTGAACTGGAATTCACAAAAGAGGTGCTCATAATCAAGAAGTTACAGTGCACACATGTCTATATTTTGTGGGTTGTTCTCATTGTTCAGTCATTCATTCTTATCCAACTTTTCATGACCCTGTGAATCACAGCACAGCAGGTCCTTCTATCCTTCACTATCTCCTAAAATATGTTCAAACTCATGTTTGTGACTTCTTTGACATTATCTATCCATCTCACCCACAGCTGTCCCCCTTCTCCTTTTGTCTTCAATCTTTCCCAACATCAAGGTCTTTTCCAATGAGTCCTGTCTTCTTATTATGGGGCTAACATATTTAAGTTTCAGCTTCAGTGTTTGACCTTCCAATGAACAGTCTGAATTAATTCTTTAAGTATTGACTGATTTGATCTCTTTGATGTCCAAGGGACTCTCAAAAGTCTTCCCTAGCACAATTCAAAAGCACCAATACGGGGTGTGTATGTGTGTGTTCATATGCCTGCAGGTACACAAAGAATATATATTTAAAGAGTGACAGAAAGACAGGTAGAGGCTTAGACAAGTGTGTCCAGTAGACAGAGATCTGGCCTTAAAGTAAGAAATACCTGGGTTCACATCCTACCTCTGATATTTATGGCCTGGATAAATCACTTAATTTTTCTGTGACCTCGGCCGGTAGCTAAATTTTTAAGTTGCAAAACAGTTATGGGTTTACATTGGCAAAGAGTTTGCTTAGGTATGAGTTTCTGATGTCAGTGAAATCGCAAGTCCAGATTAATGCAAATAAATATGCACATATAATATACATATATGTATAATATATCCATATATACACATGTGTGTAAACAGAATGAAGTAGAGTTGTAGAAAGGGCATTAGAAAATGAAGTCATAATTCAATTCATAAAACAATAAGCTTTTATTAAGTTCCCCTATAGTGTTCTAGACATGGTGCTAGATCCTTGAAATACAGAAATAAACAACAAAGAAGCAGAAAACAGTTTCTGCCCTCAAGGGCCTTAACACCTATCAGAGAGAGGGACATACAGAAATGTACACATATATTGGCCCTTGGAACCACAAGGTACATTTATTTATAAGGCAGAGTCCTAGAGACAGAATGTGGGGGATAATCAACAGTACTCCAAATTTTTAGAATTCCTAGAAGGTGGTATATTCCACCAGGTATTTCCTGAGACTTACTATGTGCCTAAGATCATTTATTACTGTAGAGGATAAAAAGAAGCCCAAAAAACAGGGTTTCAGCTCTTGCAAAGTTCACAATCAAATTGGAGAAGAAAAATGAACTCACAAAATGGAGAATTATACAAGAAAGGAAACAGAGCATGGATGATAGATTTAAAATTGCAAGAGATCTTCAAGATTCACATTTCTAATGGTCTCATTTTGTTATTGAGAAAACAGGACCAGAGTTCAATGACTTACTCAAGACAATAAAGGTAGATAATGACAGAGTCAAGAGTAGACTTTAGGTCTTCTGTTTCCAAAGGTATGCTTTCCATTACATTATCACCTTTGTCATGAACTCTCAATATGACTGGATAAATCTGGCCCTTAGTTTTACTCTTTAATACCACTGATCTGGTAAGTCAAGATTTCTAGTCATTTCCATTTTAATTGTTATTGTTCAGTCATTTCAGTATTGTCCTATTATTTGTGACCCCATTTAGGGCTTTCTTAGAAAAAATGCTAGAATGATTTACCATTTCATTCTTCAGCTCACTTGACAGATGAGGAAATTGAGGCAAACAAGATTAAGTGACTTATCCAGGATCACACAGCTAATTAGTATCTAAGCCCAGATATAAATTTAGGAATTTAAGTCTTTCTGTCTCTAGTCCTACTACTCTCACTCTCTCTCTGTCTTTCTGCCTTTCTCTGTCTTTCTGTCTTTCTCTGTCTTTCTGTCTTTCTCTCTCTCTCTGTCTTTCTCTCTCTCTCTCTGTCTTTCTCTCTCTCTCTCTCTCTCTCTCTCTCTCTCTCTCTCTATATATATATATATATATATATATATATATATATATATATATATATATATATAATATGTGTGTGTGTGTGTAGATAGATGGTACAGTGGATAGAGTGCCAGGCCTGGAGTCAAGAAGACCTGAATTTAAATTTGACCTCAGATATTAGCTGAATGACCCTAGGCCAGTCACTTAACCCCACTTGCCTTAGTTTTCTCATCTGTAAAATAGACTAGAGAAGGAAATGGTAAATTGCTCCAATATCTTTGCCCAGAAAAATCTCAAATGAAGTCATGAAGAGTCATGCATGAATAAAACAACAGAACAACAATGCCCATGCACATACACACATCATTTCTACATACATATTTGCCTATAACAATTTCATAAGATCACAGATTTAGAACCAAAAGAGACCTTGGAGTCCCTTGTCCAACCCTGTCATTTTATAGATGAGGAAATTCAAGCCATAAGAAGTAAAGAGACTTGACCAGAGTCACTCACAAAGCAACAGAGCCAAAGACTGTAAATTGAATGCTCTTTCTACTTTACCAAAGATCCAGGGTCATTAAACTAGATTATCTTGAAAGCTCTTTCCACTCAGAGCCCCGATCTCTAAGCTTGCCATTTGAGAACCCAAGTGACAAGATTCAGAGCAGTGGCTCATGGCCAACGTATTGCCCACAGGACATCAAGTTGTTCCCCAACAGTAACTGACAAAGGTGGTCTGTGAAGTCATGGAAGGATTTTAGCTGGGTCAGTGGAGGGGGCACCTGCTCTTTGCAGTCAGATTTTGAAGCTCATTTTGAATATTAGTGTAACTGTATATTTTATGGGAATGTTCAGGATATTTCCTCTGCAGAGGAGAACTCTAAAGAGCTAGCTGAAATGCCAGTCGTGTCAGAAGCTTGCACTATACATAATGATGAGGAGCAAACTGAAGATGCCCAGATTCACTTGGAGATTGAGAACTTGAACAAGGAGTTTATGGTGGGAAGCGAAGATGACTCCCTAATGAATTGTCACTGGCAGCCTCAGGACACTGTTGTGTGAGAAGCAGATTTGCCCTTCCCCCTTTCTGGAGTTTCACAGATGACATCATCTCCTGTGGATTACATGGCATGAGCCTGGACTTGACCCAGAGGTGAGGATTGTGTGAAGGAAATCAATGAGTGGACTGGGTCCCGAGGATAGAGTGGCAGCTGGAAAAGGGCAGCAATACAGACGAGAGATCTGGAGACAGAGGGCAGGGCAGATGTCCCCTGCACTGCTCCCTGAAGAGAAAGTCACAATTGGCTCCTGAGACTTGATATGTGAAAGTTCATGGGCAGAGGCAAAGTTTGATAAACTGAGGCAAGAGCAGATTTCACTCTTCTCTTCTGTGTTTGTGGCTGGCTGTGTTTCCCTGAGGGCAGGGCTAGGGGGCTCTAATGGTGGTCACAGAATAGCAAGCTAAATGGAGCAAATAGGAAAGTAACCTATATATCTCTCCCCTAATTTTTCCATCTTTTTCTCCTACTGATTTTGATTAATAAAAAATTATTCATTTACACCCAGTCTAATAATTTTCCCCCTTACATTTGCTTCTGGAATCCCAAATAATATTCAGGGGTCATTCTGCAAAAACAGAAGAGTTCCCATCAAGGTGCTATCCAGTGGCTACATGGGTACTTTTTGTTTTATGTGGGTCAGAAGTCACATTTTGTTTTATTCTACTGACATTTGTTTGAACAAAAATTTTTGGACGTCTGAAGAAACGGTAAGATAAAGAAGAATTATCTCCATGAAAATAAAGATATTTAACCAGTAAAAAAAAACAAACAAACAGGGGGTACCTATATGATTCATCTGGCATAACAGCTCCCATTTATGCCTTCATAGACTGACTTTGCAAGTTGCAGCCACTAAAGAATTTATCACTCTCTGGCCATCTTTTTTGGCAAAAAGACACAGATGGTGAATTAATGGTCCATCACTGCACCTTTACCCTTATTAGCCTTTCCAACTTGGTATGGGCTTTTGAAACAGGCACTCCACTGGCAGAGTCTTCAAGAGCTCAGTTTGACCCCACCCCACCTCCAGACCATGCTATGGTCTTTAGAAAAGGAAAGAGCCACTGCAAATTCACACAGTGTGACTGTGAGCAAGTCACTTCTCTTGGTGACTTAGCTTGCTCAGCTAGATGAATGTATAGCTCACATAAAATGAGGGAATCAAGCCAGTTTATCTCAGAAATCCCTTGCAGCACTAAGATATTTGCAATTCTACCTTTCTTATTGTTTGTTCTATATTGCTTTTACCTTGCTTCAATTGCCCTGAAGGCAAAGATTGAATTCACTACCTTTTATTGCCATCATCCCTTCCTTTTCCCCCTCTCCCGTCAAGTATTGGATATACTCTAAGTGCTTAATAAATGCTAGATGAATAAATCAAAGAATGGCTAGTCCCTATACAATAGTTTGGGGGCCCATTTTGCCTTGCTCCCCTAAGATGGCACCTAGCTGGCCTCAGCCCCTCAGCCAGCAGCAGAATCATAAACCCAAGCAGGGTGGAGGGCAAGGGCCTTGGGCTCAGCTCTGAAGGCTAAGATGAGCTCCAAAGAGCCTAAAGCACACTTACCAGATAGGGAAAAGGTAAAACAGGTGGAAGAGACATTATCAAAATGCCAGCAAGCATCCTCAGTGTAGAGTATTGGTCTTTTCCCTCCCCCACCTACATGCATCCAAATATACACATGCATAGGCTTTCTGGAAACAGCATGGATCCTGCTCTCCCTGCCTCCCTCCCTCCCTCCCTCCCTCCTCCCCCTTCTCCCCTGCAGGAGGAGCCTGCTTTCTACAGTCTAGGGAAAATGAAAGCATCTCCATTTCTAAAGCTCCCAGCCCTCCCTACCTTTGTGATTCCCCTTTAAGGAGCTGGCTGGCTTTTTGCAGACACATGGGGCTTTCCCAGGCCTGCTCTCAGCTGTCTATTGCACTTGCTGTCATCTGGTCAAAGAAACTGCTGGGCATGGGCAAGGTGCCAGCTTGGCCCCAACTCTGCTCTGTGGCTGGACTGACAGATAAATTGGCCCTGGAGGGGAAGAAGGAGGATGAAGGAAGAGGGGAGGGAGCAGAAACCAGGGGGGAAGCATAGAGGAAAGAATTTCAAATTCATTTTTTTTCTGTTAAACCTAACTCTGATTTTCTAAGGTTCATAGCTGTAGCTCTGCAGGGCGCCAAAGCACTAACCAGGAGAGCAGGCAGATGGTGCAGAAGAGGGTAGGAGCAGACAAAAGGTTGAATCCATTTAAGTTGAGGAATGTGGTGGGAAGGAAGGGCTTCGGGAGGGAGGGGAGTGGAGTGGGGGAAGAAAGGGAACTGTCCATCCATAGTAGCCAGGAGGAATAAAGAGGGACAACACTCCTCTAGTACCCAGGCTCCAGCCAGGTCCAGGCAACCTTGGGGCCAGACTGAGTGGGGAGAAGATGGAACAATTCCCATCTGGCCTCCACAGAGTTGGGCAGAAATTTGAAGAGTCCTAGTGTGATTCAGCAATGCCATACAAGTGTGACCCCGACCTGGTATGGTAGACAGAAAAGAAAATTGAATCTGAAGTCAGTTGGCTTGAGTTTTAATCTCAGCACTGCCACTCAGCTGCGGGGTTATTTTAGAGAAATCACTTAGGGTCACAGGAACGTAGGGTGGATGGATTCAGAGATGGAGAGAATCTTGGAAACCATCAAGTCCAATATTAGATTAGATAACTGAAGCCTAGAGATGTTTTCTAACTCCTCCACAATCACATAAGTAGTAAGCGTCAGAAAAAGGATTTGAATACAGGTCCTCTAAGTCCAAACCCAACATAACTTTCTACTGCTACTCCTCAGTTAAATAAAAAATAAAAAGTTGTAAATCTGATCATTTTTATGTTCCCCTCTAGCTCTAAAATCCTACAGTCAACTGAGACAACATATACACAGCACTTTGAAAACCTTAGAGTGCTATATGAATGCTAGCAATTATTTATTAATTATTATTCCATTACTCTGTTGTTATTGTTGTTCAGTTGTTTTCAACTGGCTCTTCATGATGCCATTTGGGTTTTTCTTGGCAATAAGCCTGAGTAGTTTGCCCTTTCCTTCTCCAACTCATTTGACATCTGAGGAAACTGAGGCAAATAGGATTAAGTTCACTTAACTGTTAAGTGTTTGAGACCAGATATGAACTCAGGAAGATGAGTCTTCCTGACTGTAGAACCGATGCCCAATACATAGCACCTCTGCCTAAACTCCATTTCTAGAAGTGCTATATAACAGATTATAGGCTCCAAGTACAAAATCTCTTGACTTCTTCATTCTAGAATGGATGATACCAGTGTGTCATATGGAGATTAGAGACACTTAAAAGACACACTCATGTGTGTATGAATGTATTTATCACATATATCACATATACTGTACATACACACATATATGTGTGTGAGAAAAGAAAGGAAGATGAATACACATCTGCTGTGGGAAAGGTGTTCTACCACGTGGTATGGAGTTACAAAGAAGCATAAGAAATCAACCAAGAACTCAGGAAGCTGACAAATGAGCAGGAGAGACAAGATATATTCTCGGCTAGGTGATCCAGTGGATAGAAGGCTGAATTTGGAATTAGAAAGCCCTCAGATCCTATCTCAAACACTTAAACTTTTCTGTACCTCCCTTTTGAAGAGACAGAGATAGAGTCAATTTTATTATCATGCTTATTTCAAAAATGTGAATTTTTTCCCAATAATATTGATATTTTAGGCAATATTTTGAGCTTGCTTATGAATGATGTCTTTTGTAAGAAACACTGAAACGAAGTAAATTTTATTGCTTCATCCCAAAGCAATTCACCCTTTCTTAAGCAAACTTCAGGTCTTTTTCAAAATAAAACACATGGCTTTTTCTGTCTATTCTATAGAACTTGAGAGCTGGAGAGCCAAGAAAGACTGGTTCTGGACCCCACCACTCCTACCTCCCAGCTATAGAGGTGCAGACAGCCCAACTTTTAGAAAGCTTTGCCAGCCTAACTGGCCTGGTCTATGAGAAGTGGGTCACAGGTCAAGTATAGTCCAGGATTAGAGATGCCACTATTTTTTTATTGTAGAATTCATGTATTTCGTAACCATTTAACATGTTTAAAGTTGTGCTACAATTTTTTATTTGCTATATTATAACAAAACTGATTATATCTAGATGCAGTCAATCCTCAACTTTCACAGGGTAACATTCCTAGAAAATGGCACAAAAGTCAAAAATGCAAATGCTGATACTTTGAACTTATGGCACATAGGGGGATAGGTTCCTGAGATCACCAAAAACTATCATCTTGAATTAGAGATTGCTAAAAACATATACTTTTCTGCATACAATTACTTATAACAACATGTAAATTTGACTTTCTGGAGTAGAATCAGAAACATTTTTCTGAATACTTTTCCCCTTTTCGTGAATATAAATATATGGTTGAAAGGTGTCTTTCCTATTCAAAAAGTACAAAAAAATGATATCACTGGTGATGTGTTTTGACTTACACATAATTTGGATGTAAGTGAACAGAGTTGCAGAAAGTCATTAGCCTCACTCTTTCTTTCAGAGTCATCAAAGTTCAGTGGCAAGATAAAAGTCAAGCCTACTGGTGATGCCTCTGGATGCATAGCTCTGGAAGGCTTTGGTGTCTTTGATGCCTGAACAAGCTCTAAAAGCATCCCACAGAACCTGCTTCATGGCCATTGGAACAAATGATTCTCATCTGGCCCCATTCAGCTAAGCTTTCACATGTCTGCCCTAAGTCCCCTACAGGGTTTAAACCTCAACCTGGTTTAACCTGCCTGCCAAGACACTTTCACCAGATTGTGGCTGCTGCACATGTTACAGTTTCTTGGAGTCACTGGTGAGAGCTGGGGGTAGGTGGACACCAAAGGAGAAAAACAGCCACACCAGAGCTACTAGTCTTCCCTGAATACCTTGTAGACCCCATAAAGTTATAAGGAATCACAGATCTGTTAACACTAAACTTGTAGTCAACAATGGCTAGAGACATTCTGGCATGAAGTGTATCTAATACCTTTATTTTCTCACTAATCCACATCATTTACTTTGCCCATTTGGGCTTAGAACACAAAGGATTTGCTCTATACTTTGGGGGCATGAAATCTGAGTTTTAAAGGAAAAAATGAAAATATGTTATTGCATGCCCAGAGAGCTCTTTACAATAGTAGGGTGAACAAGAGAAGTGAAGAACTTAGTAGGATACCAGCCACTCCACAAACTTCTGTATATCTTGCCCCTCACTTTTTTCTTTATTGTGCATAATATTAACATGCTCCATTGCCAATGCAAAAGTGAAAATGATGGAATAAAATCACCCAAAGGCTTGGAGCCTCAAAAGTCAAATGCTGTAAAGTTGAAGATTGGTTGTATGACTATATGGATATGTATTTATGAATGTCTGAATGTATGTATTAATTCATGTGAGTATATTCATCCTCATTCTCCCCTTCTCTCCAGTTTCAGTCTTTAATCACCAGTTCCTTACTGGAAATTTCAAATTTCATGACCTAGAGTCATCTTAATTGCAATATGTCCAGACTGAACTCATTTTTTCCTTAAATCTTCCCTCTTCCAAACTTCTGTATTTCTTTTAAAAAATAAAAAAAAAAGAAGTACCACTATCCTTCCAGCCTCTCAGGTTTGTAACTTTATCATTATTTTTAATTTCCCATTCTCCCTCACATCACATGTCCAATCAGTGCCAAATCTTGTTGTTTCTAGCTTCACAAAAGTTCTTACATCTGACCTCTCCACTCACAGAGCTACCACCTTAGCTTGAGCCCTCATCACCCTCATCACCTCTTGCTTAGATTATTGCAATAGCCTACTAATTAGACTAGCTGAATCATCTCTCCCCACTCCAGTCCATCCTACACACTGCTGCCCACATGATTTCTTAAAGAGCACATCTGACCATGTGACTCATCTATTGAATTAACTCCAGGGTCTTCCTGTTACCTTCAGAATAAAATATCAACTCATATATTTCTCTTTTCAAATACTTCTGAACCTGCCCCAATCTATGTTTCCATTCTCAATGGATGTTACCCTTTCTTCTGCATCTAGTGATCCAATCAAACTGGTCTTCTCTCTGTTCCTCATTCATGATACTTTGGCTCCAGTCCATTTCATTGATCATCCTTAATGTCAGGACTATACTCCCTTCTTTTCAGCCTCAAAATTCCTCTCTTCCACTAAGATTCGGTTCAAGCATGAACTTCATGAAGTCTTTCCTGATGCCCTAAGTTTCACTGTTCACTTTCCCAAACTAACATGTTTAACTACTTTGCATATATTAATAGTCATTTATTTTGTAGTTATGCTGCCCACACATACATATGTGTATGTATATAAATATATATGTATAATATATTAAGGTTGCCTTCTCCATTAGAATGCAATCCCCTTGAGAATTGGATCTCCAATGCCTTATTGGTTGTTAGTGCTAAATAAATGTTTGTTGATCAACTGATAATGCTATGCAACAACAAATTAACATGACATAGTTCACTTATAAGATGGATATTTGTTCTGCAAACCCACCAACACCAGTGCGCTAAAGGGGTTCAACTATATTCACAAAATATAACAATTGTTGTGTCAGTGAATATATATATATATATATACATATATATATATATATATATATGGGGTGTATGGGGTGTTCAGGGAGGGGTAGTATCTCTGGTATGGAGGGCTTGTCGTGCCCTCCTAGGGCAGCTCTCCAGCCTCTGACCCCCACTTGACACCCGCTCTCACTTGTGGCTCTCAGTAGCTGCTAGCATGTGGCAGTGGCCACACCCCGGGCAATGGCTTCAACAGGCTGGCCAAACCTTGTGAGGGTAGCCATCGGGTCATCGACCCCTGGTGAACCAAGGCTTTGCTCACCCAGCATGTGAAGACTGCTTCGGCTGAACAGACGGAAGAAACCAATAAGAAGGTTCAACGGCTGAGAGGGCGACGCAGCAAAGCACTGTGGAGTGCTTAGGGCATGTTGGAGCACAAAAGACAACACGGCCATCCAAAGCAGCTGAGGAAGTCTCCAGACGTAACAATTTTTCGTGCCACTGGACCCAGGCTTCCAACACCGAGAGAGTGAGACTGTCTCTGTGCATCATCTTTTCCACTTAAATCTCCTTCACACACAAGTGTCTTTGTGCACACTCATCTATCATAGATGAAAACGCACAAAGACAATCGTCATCCTTGGTTACCGAGAGACTACTACTACTACTATATATATATATATATATATTATATTATATTTCCTTCTTCCTTGATGTTATATATGAATAAAAGAGAAAGGCAATACCTCAAAGGTCCTTTTTTTCAAGGAAGAGTTAACTGTGTGACAATCTAGGTTTCAGAAGTATCACTAGTCATGATCTTTGTCTAAGTTTCTCAGGCCAGTTACCTTCTTTCATAGTCTACTCAGGCCAGTTACCTGATTCCCTGCCCACAGGTAGACAAAGAATAATGAATTTCCCCTTTTTAGATTTCTTATTCTGGTAAGACCACATGGATAACATGTAGTTATATATGCTGCTTAATGGGCAACTACCAAGGGTGCCATATCCTATTCAAGGGCTAGAGAGCAGGGGTTAGTATCCTCATGTGTAGTTGAAGACCTGATTCAAACAATCTTTCAAGGATTCCAACTGTGGCATACAGTATGAAATTTGCTATCAAACTATCAAAGAAAGGACAAGAAGAGATCATCATCATCATCAAGGAATTCCTGCCATGATTTTCATAGGTTTCTGCTTTTCTAATAAAGAGAAGTCTCAGATGATTAAAAATCCATTACTATCTGGTTCCTCTTTCTCCATCTCATACTATTTTCTCAGATATCTAATATGTTGGACAATTCTCTCCACCTTTTGCATGGGGTGTATGTTTTCTTTCTTTCTTTCTTTTTTGATGAGTGCAAGTTGTTATGTTTACCATCTGTCAAATACCCAAGGGTCTGTGTTGAGGGGCATGTCAGCTATATATCATTGACAAGACCCTTTTGAGGAAGAAGTGATTTCCTTCTGTCACTGAAAGGAAGCAAGATCCCCAGTGGAATATTCCTGACAAGGACATTTTGGGTAGAGCAAGTGTCATGAGGGAAAGAATGGGATCAGAACTTCATGATGAGGAAATAGGGGGAGTATGAGCAAACTGGAAGGAGATGAGAGATTCTTCCATCCTAGTTTTTCTACCTACTTGTCCATGTATGCAGAGAATGTTTATATCTGATTGTCACTAACATTTCAAACCATAACATCAACCAGTGAAATGGATTAAAATCCTGGAGATCAATATTGATCACAGGATTATAGAATGCTAAATCTGGAAAGTACCTTGGAAATTATTTAGTCTTATCCTTTCTCTTTATACATGAGAAAACTTTGAACTGAGGATGAGTTCTGGTTTACCTAAAGTCACACAAATAGTAAGAAGTTGAACCAATTACCCCATTTTTCTATGTATCTGTGCCTATCTACCAAAGCATCTGCAGATAGTCTAGTGAATTAATGTATTCTCTTCTCTTTTCCAAGCAAAAACTTTGTATTTTAGCAGGGGCCTCTTAGCAAAGATGCCTTCCCCCAAAAGAATTATACTAATGATAAAAGAGTTGTTTGGGGGTAGAGTAAGATCAGTGACCCTTATTTTCTAACTATTTCTGGGAAAGGTTTTTTTTTTAATTTTATAGTATTTTATTTGATCATTTCCATGCATTTTTCATTAAAGACAAAGATCATTTTCTTTTCCTCCCTCCCACCCCCCGTGGCCGACGTGTGTTTCCACTGGTATCATATGTGTTCTTGACTTGAACCCATTGCCATGTTGTTAGTATTTGCATCAGAGTGTTCGCTCCGAGTCTTTCCTCTGTCATGTCCCCTCAGCCATTGTAGTCAGGCAGTTGCTTTTCCTTGGTGTTTCTATTCCCTCAGTTTGTCCTCTGCTTTTGGATAGTGTTTTTTTCTCCTTGATCCCTGCAGATTGTGCAGGGACATTACACCACCACTAATGGAGAAGTCCATTACGTTCGATGATACCACAGTGTGTTTGTCTCTGTGTACAATGTTCTCCTGGTTCTGCTCCTCTCCCTCTGCATCACTTCCTGGAGGTTGTTCCAGTCTCCATGGAATTCCTCCACTTTATTATTCCTTTGAGCACAATAGTACTCCATCACCAACATATACCACAATTTGTTCAGCCATTCCCCAATTGATGGGCATCCCCTCATTTTCCAATTTTTGGCCACCACAAAGAGCGCAGCTATGAATATTTTTGTACAAGTCTTTTTGTCCATTATCTCTTTGGGGTACAAACCCAGCAGTGCTATGGCTGGATCAAAGGGTAGACATTCTTTTATCGCCCTTTGTGCATAGTTCCAAATTGCCCTCCAGAATGGCTGGATCAATTCACAACTCCACCAGCAATGAATTAATGTCCCTACTTTGCCACATCCCCTCCAGCATTCATTACTTTTCATAACTGTCATGTTAGCCAATCTGCTAGGTGTGAGGTGATACCTCAGAGTTGATTTGATTTGCATCTCTCTGATTATAAGAGATGTGGAGCACTTCTTCATGTGCTTATTAATAGTTTTGATTTCTTTATCTGAAAACTGTCTATCCATGTCCCTTGCCCATTTATCAATTGGGGAATGGCTTGATTTTTTGTACAATTGATTTAGCTCTTTATAAATTTGAGTAATTAAACCTTTGTCAGAGGTTTTTATGAAGATTTTTTCCCAACTTGTTGTTTTCCTTCTGATTTTAGTTACATTGCTTTTGTTTGTACAAAAGCCTTTTAATTTGATGTAGTCGAAATTATTTATTTTACATTTTGTGATTCTCTCTATGTCTTGCTTGGTTTTAAAGTCTTTCCCTTGCCAAAGGTCTGACATGTATACTATTCTGTGTTTACCCAATTTACTTATGGTTTCCTTCTTTATGTTTAAGTCTTTCACCCATTTTGAATTTATCTTGGTGTAGGGTGTGAGGTGTTGATCAATTCCTAATCTCTCCCACACTGTCTTCCAATTTTCCCAGCAGTTCTTATCAAATAGTGAATTTTTGTCCCAAGACCTGGGATCTTTGGGTTTATCGTATACTATCTGGCTGAGGTCGCTTTCCCCCAGTCTATTCCACTGATCCTCCTTTCTGTCTCTTAGCCAGTACCAAATTGTTTTGATGACTGCTGCTTTGTAATATAGTTTGAGGTCTGGAACTGCTAGGCCCCCCTCATTAGTGTTTTTTTTTCATTATTTCCCTGGATATCCTTGATCTTTTGTTATTCCAAATGAACTTTGTTATGCTTTTTTCCAAATCAGTAAAGAAATTTTTTGGGAGTTCCATGGGTATGGCACTAAATAGATAAATAAGTTTGGGCAGGATAGTCATTTTTATTATGTTGGTTCGTCCTACCCATGAGCAGTTAATGTTTTTCCAATTGCTCAAGTCTAGTTTTAGTTGTGTGGCGAGTGTTTTGTAGTTGTGTTCATATAGTTCCTGTGTTTGCCTCGGGAGATAGATTCCTAGGTATTTTATTTTGACTAAGGTGATTTTGAATGGGATTTCTCTTTCTAGTTTTTGCTGCTGAGCTGTGTTGGAGATATATAGAAAAGCTGATGACTTATGTGGGTTTATTTTGTATCCTGCAACTTTGCTAAAGTTGTTGATTATTTCAATTAGCTTTTTGGTTGAATCTCTAGGATTCTTTAAGTAGACCATCATGTCATCTGCAAAAAGTGATAACTTGGTCTCCTCTTTGCCTATTTTGATGCCTTCAATTTCTTTTTCTTCTCTAATTGCTACTGCTAGTGTTTCTAGTACGATGTCAAATAATAGAGGTGATAATGGGCATCCTTGTTTCACTCCTGATCTTATTGGGAATGCATCTAGTTTATCCCCATTGCAAATGATATTAGCTGATGGTTTTAGATATATACTGTTTATTATTTTTAGGAATGACCCTTCTATTCCTATGCTTTCTAGTGTTTTTAATAGTAATGGGTGTTGTATTTTATCAAAGGCTTTTTCTGCATCTATTGAGATAATCATGTGGTTCTTGTTGGTTTGCTTGTTAATGTGGTCAATTATGTGGATGGTTTTCCTAATATTGAACCAGCCCTGCATCCCTGGTATAAATCCTACTTGATCATGGTGGATGACCCTTCTGATCACTTGCTGAAGTCTTTTTGCTAGTATCCTATTTAAGATTTTTGCATCTATATTCATTAGGGAGATTGGTCTATAGTTTTCTTTCTCTGTTTTTGACCTGCCTGGTTTTGGAATCAGTACCATGTTTGTGTCATAAAAGGAGTTTGGTAGAACTCCCTCTTTGCTTATTATGTCAAATAGTTTGTATAGTATTGGGATTAACTGTTCTCTGAATGTTTGATAGAATTCACTGGTGAATCCATCAGGCCCTGGGGATTTTTTCTTAGGAAGTTCTTTGATGGCTTGGTGGATTTCATTTTCTGATATGGGATTATTTAAGAATTCTATTTCCTCTTCTGTTAGTCTAGGCAGTTTGTATTTTTGTATATATTCATCCATATCACTTAAGTTGGTATATTTATTGCCATATAATTGGGCAAAGTAATTTCTAATGATTGCCTTAATTTCCTCTTCCTCAGAGGTGATGTCCCCCTTTTCATCTTTGATGCTGTTAATTTGCTTTTCTTCCTTCCTTTTTTTAATTAGATTGACCAGTACTTTGTCTATTTTGTTTGTTTTTTCAAAGTACCAGCTTCTTGTCTTATTTATTAAATCAATAGTTCTATCACTTTCGATTTTATTAATTTCTCCCTTAATTTTTAGGATTTCTAGTTTGGTTCTGGGAAAGGTTTTAAGGACATGAACATCATGAGGAATTCTAGCATGGGCGGGGGGGGGGGGAACCAACTCTCAACAACAGCCTTTGTCCAGACCATGTTCAGCAGTTCATGTCACACAGTACAAAACAATCCTCTGATGAGTCTAGCCTCCTAGATTCTAGCCAGAGCTTGACTCCTATGAAGAGGTGCCATTTCTGGATCCTGGTTCAGAAAACTTCTCAGGGAAGGAAGCAAGAGGGACAGGAAAAAAGAAAGGAAGTAGAAATCATATCTACTATGGTAAAGGTGTTCTTTCAAGTGCTGTGGGGATAAAAAGTAGTAAAAGAAATTATCCCAGATCTCAGGAAGTTTACAACCCAGTAGGAAAGACATGGCATATATTCAGCTAGTAAACAAGATAGAAAGTTGGACTTGGAGTCAGAATATCCTCAGTTCAGATTTTACCTGAGATATAAGCTGTGTTGCCTTAGTCAAATCCCTTTAAAAAAATGTCTCTGAGCCTCAGTTACTTTATCAATAAAATATGGAAAATGAAAAATTTGCAAAGCACTTTGCAAACTTTAAAATACTATATAAATGTGAGCTGTTATTATTACTAATGACTCCCATTCCTATAGTACTTTAAGAATTACAAAACATTTTCTTTATAATAATCTGATAGATTATCATCTCTATTTTATAGCTAAGGAAATTGGCCTAGAAAAGGTAAAATACTTGCCCAAGATTACACAAAAAGTCTATACCCAGGAATTTGGAACTTGGAACATGACTACCCTCATTCCAGATCTAATGGTCTTTCCATTATCCAACCCAATAATTAACCAATCAATCAAAAAGCATTTATTAAACTTCTTCTGTGTGCTAGGCACTGTGCTAAGTGCTCTGGATACAAAAAAGAGGGAAAAGACAGTCCCTATCCTCAGACCTTACAATCTAATGGGGGAGGGATGACAATATGCAAACAAAGATATATAAAGCAAGTTTTACATAAAATAAATCAGAAATATTTAATAGAGGGAAGACACTGGAATTAAGAGGGATTTGAGGAAGGAATTCAGTAAAAGATGGAATTTTAGTTGGCAAGGAATCAAAGATAACGTTAATGCAGAGCAGAAACAATGTTCTCTGAATTGGAATTCAGAGGAAGGAGATACCACTGCATGGAACAAATCATTGTAAGAGATCACAGTGAGTCACCATGCAGGAGGGAGAAGAGGTGAACTCCAGGTGGCCACCATCTTGCCCCAGATAAAGAAGCAGGCTTCTTGCTAAAAATTTTTAAATAGAATGTTCATGGATGGGAATTCAAATACATGAAGCTGGGAAAATGCCTTCTTAATAATTAAAGTGAGGGAAGCTCCAAGTTCAAACTCTGTGAACTCTAAGCTTAAAAATTCATCTCATGAGCATCTTAATTTAGAAAGAAAAAAGTTAAAAAGATTCTTTTTAACACACACAGCATGGCATAGTTGGTAAAGTGCTGGGCCTAGAGTCATGAAGACCCAGTTTCTTCTTCTGCCCTGGACCCTTACTTGCTCTGTGCCCATGGGTAAAGTACTTAAACTCTTTGGGTCCTTCTGCACTTCTAAAATGGGAGCGGACTGGAAATAGGGAGTTATAAGAGCATCTACCTCATGCTTGTTGTGAGACTCAAATGTACTTTGCAAATTTAAAGCACTTTATAAATGGCAGTTATTAGTGCCCTCCAGATGCCAGCACCTTTATAAACAGCATTTTTTGAGCCAAGCCTACATGAATTTTAAAAACTGCATATTAGATTCTCTTTGATTCAGACAGGGTACTCAAATTTAAGGGAGAAAGTGCTTGGCAAAGATGCATAAACTGACTCAGGTTCGCCAAAAGAAAACAATTTGAAAATTACTATGAGACACCATGCCAGGCCCAAAACACCATCAAACCAATCCCTGCTACTATTCAGAAGTGCACCACAACAGAGCATATATCAGTGCTTACAAGGACACTAATAATTGCAAATCTAATTCATTCCTAAGGAATGGGCTAGAGTACATTTTAAAGCAATGCTATTATACAAATTCACTTAGGATGTACCATTGGAGAGAGAAGCATGTGACATGAGTTTAAACAAATAACTTGACCTCTTATAACCTTAGTTTCCTCATCTGTAAAATAGAAATAAAAATATTCTCCCTAATAGCCTCATGTGTTTGAAGTCAAGATCCAATGAGAGACAGTGCTGACTATGTGACCCCAGGAAGGTCATACACATTTTCACTGTTCTAGGTTACTCTCTAAGACTAAATTGCAGAGAGATATACGACTTGCACTGTTAGAGGGAGTTTTCCTAAAAAAAAAAATCACAGCTCCATTCCTATTCCCTACGATTTAAATAATCCCAAAGGTCCCCCAAATATAACTATCTCCCTCAACAGCCTAGCCAAGAACCTCAAATTCTTACCATTAGTCAAGTCTCTGGTTAAAGTGGTAGCACTTTGTAGGGTAGTAGTAACCCATTGTACTGTTACTAGTTATTAATACTTTCCTGAAATTAGTTTATCAGATTTGTCAGTTGAGTTAGGAAGTGAAGAAGTCAGGCATGAGAAATTGAACTTCTTGAGAAGGGTGGATCTTGCCCTGAATGCTGCTGTAGATAAAATTATATATGAAAAAGAAATAATTAATTATAGTCCATGTGAAGATCTTAGATGCCTGGGAAGGAAGTAAAAAGAGAGAGCAATATACTAAAAAATGGAGCTTGTCACTGAAGGTAATGAAACAAGAGTTTATCTGTTTTCCCAATTTTGTCTTAAAATAGCCTTGGCTCAATGGAACCAAGATGGAGGAGTAACTAGAGTGGCAGCTCCATGTCACCACTAGAATCCTCTCTGACCAAGATTAAAATATTACCACAAAATGAATACAGGAGTAAAAGTATCAACAAGGAGATAGAGTGAAACAACTTTCAAGGAAAGGAAAACCCAAAAGGTTGGCAGACAACATCTGGAATACGGTGGTGAGAGGAGAGAAGAGCCAGCAAACCAACAGAAATCACATGATTATCTCAATAGATGTATTAAAAGCCTTTGACAAAATACAACACCCATTCCTATTGAAAATATTAGAAACTATAGGAATAGAAGGACCCTTTCTCAAAATAATAAACAGTATATATTTGAAACCATCAGCAAGTATCAACTGCAATGGGCACAAGTTAGAAGCCTTCCCAATAAGATCAGGAGTGAAGCAAAGATGTCCATTATCACCGTATTATTTAACATTGTAACCAAAACACTAAGGATAGCAATTAGAGAAGAAAAAGAAATTGAAGGGATTAAAGTAGGCAGTGAGTAATCTAACCTATCACTATTTGCAGATGATATGATAGTTTACTTAAAGAATCTTAGAAAATCAACTAAAAGGCTAGTGGAAATAATTAACTTTAGTAAAGTTGCAGGATACAAGATAAACCCACATAAATCATCAGCATTTTGGGATATTTCTAATAAAAATCTGCAGCAGGAGTTAGAAAGAGAAACTACATTTAAAATCACTCAAGGACATCTGAGTAAACATGGCTGCAATCTACACACGAATCACTTCCTCTCCCCCAGCACCGAACAAAATAGACTACCTCAAAAGAGCATAAAAATCATCCTTGGAAGAATGGAGGGACTCTCTAGAAGGCCACAGCAACAAAGGTACATGGGTTTTGAACATTTCCACACTATAAGAAGGAGAAAAAGCATGCTCAAAAATGTGAACTGAGCTGCCCTCCCCCACATCCCCCACGGAACCAGAGTAGGGGCCAGCATGCTCACCAGAGACAGTGAGTGAGAGAGGACTGTCTCTGCCTGGGGGGGGGGGGGGCGGCGCACACCAAGATCCTTGGGATCTAACGAGGACTGCCAGGGAACTATCCCTCAGACTTTATTACAGGAGACTCCTGTGCACAGGAGAGAAGAGACCACAGAGCATGGGAGCTGGCCAGCACACTAACAAACCAGGGCACTAACAAACTGCAGAGTCGGGAAAAAAACAGCCTGAGGCAAAAATCATCACCACTTAAATCCACAGAAAACCCACCCATAACACCCAGACCTCTGAACAAAAAGGAAAGGGAAAACCACCAAAGGGATGGCTAATGGTGCCCAAGATCAACCCTCCAAGAAGAAAGGAGAAAAAGTGACTATTGAAAACTTTTAAGGAGAGAAAACCCAGGCTACAGAGGAAAAAGATGATGAAATTAAAAAAAAAATCAAAACATGTCCCCCAAAATGGAAATTATCCACAAGTCCTGGAAGAACTCAAAATGGAGCTTATCCAAAAGATGGAAACCTTCTGGCAAGAAAAATGGGAAAAAATTCAGAAAGAGGTCATTAGACTGATAGACAAGAACTCAAAATTGGAGAGAGAACTGGAAGCCGCAAACAGAAGGGCAGACCAAACTGAAAAGCAAAATCAGTCCTTACAGATCAGAATTAAGCAACTGGAAGACAATGATCTTGCAAATCAGCAAGAATTAATAAAGCAAAGTCAAAAAATTAATGAATTAGAAGAAAACATAAAATATCTCACTTACAAGGTGACAGACCAGGAAAACAGAGGAAGGAAACACAACTTGAGTATCATTGGCCTACCTGAAAAACCAGAGATAAACAAAAATCTCAATGCCATACTACAAGAAATCATCAAAGAAAATTGCCCTGATGTTCTCAAGCAAGGTGGCAAAATAGAAATAGAAAGGGTTCATAGAATACCCTCTATACTAAATCCCCAAAAAGACAAACCCCAGGAATGGAATCGCCAAATTCAAGAGTTTCCAAGCTAAAGAGAAAATCTTACAAGAAATTAAGAAGAGAACTTCAGATACAGAGGAGGCCCCATAAGGATCATGATACAAGACCTAGCCATGAACACGCTAAGAGACTACAAATCCTAGAACACGATATTCAGAAAGGCAACAGAACTGGGTTTTCAACCAAGAATCAGCTAACCATCTAAACTGACTATATACTTCCAGGGGAAAGCATAGACATTCAACAAAATAGAAGATTTCCAAGTATTTGCAAGAAAAGACCAGAACTCAGTGGAAAGTTTGACATCCAAACACAAAGAGCAAGAGAAACATGGAAAGGTAAATATGAAAGAACGGGAAAAGGAGAAAAGTGTTTTTTTTTTTCTTTTATTCAAACTCTCTTCTATAAGGGCTAAAATTAGATCAAACATATATACTAACATATGGGGGAAATGTTATATATAACTTTCAAAATGGTATGCAATAATACAGTAATTAGAAGAATCACTCAGGGAAAGATTAGGGTATTAACACAATTTGGAGGGGGGGGAAGAAAAAGAAAGAAAAAGGGAGGAGGGATAAATGATGGTACTAAGATATACTTGAAGAAAGAACTAAATTAAATAGAATAATCTTTGTAACACAAAGATAAACATGGGAAGGGGAGGGGAAGAATTCTCTTATAAGAAGGAGAGGAAAAGAGTGCTAATTGTTATTGCTTAAACCTTACTCTCAGTAAAATCAACTCTGAGAGGGAAGAACTTCTAGATCCATTGGGATCATGAATTCTACTTAACCAACAGGGTAAGGAAGAAGGGAAAACTAAGGGATGTTAGGGGGGAAAGAGTACAAAAATGGAGGGAAGGAGAGGGAGGAGGGGAAGGGAACTAAAATGGAGGGGCCAGAAAGGGAAGCATAAAAAGGGAGGAGACTAGAGGGACTGATTTAAAGTAAGCAATTGGTTTAAAAGGTTATAGCAAAAGAAGAAAGGTCAGAATTAGGGGAGAATATCAAAATGCCAGGGAATCCACAAGTGACAATCATAACTTTGATCGTGAATGGGATGAACTCACCCATAAAGTGTAGATGAAAAGCAGAGTGGATTAGAAGCCAAAGCCCCACCATATGTTGACTTCAAGAATCACATATGATGCAAGTAGATACTCAAAAGGGCAGAATCAAAGGTTGGAGTAAGACCTATTGGGCCTCAACTGACAGAAAGAAGTCAGGAGTAGCAATCATGATATCTGACAAAGCCAAAGCAAAAATAAGCCAAATTAAAAGGGACAGGGAAGGTAAATACATCTTGATAAAAGGGAGTATAGACAACGAAGAAATATCACTAATCAACAACTAATCAAATGGTATAGTACCCAAATTTCTAATGAAGAAACTAGGAGAATTGAAAGAGGAAATAGATAATAAAATTATAGTAGTGAGAGATCTGAAACAATCACTATCAAATTTAGACAAATCAAATAAAAAATAAATAAAAAAGAGGTAAAAGAGGTGAATGAAATCCTAGAAAAATTAGAGTTAATAGGTATATGGAGAAAAATAAATAGGGACAAAAAGGAATACACCTTCTTCTCAGCACCACATGGCACATTCACAAAGATTGACCATACACTAGGTCATAAAAACATGGCATACAAATGCAGAAAAGCAGAAATAATTAATGCAACCTTTTCAGATCATAAGGCAATAAAAATAATGATCAGTAAGGGTACATAGAGAGCAAAATCAAAAATCAATTGGAAATTAAATAATATGATGCTCCAAAATTGGTTAGAGAACAAATCATAGAAACAATTAATAATTTCATTGAAGAAAATGACAATGGCAAGACATTTTTTCCAAACTTATGAGATGAAACCAAAGCAGTACTCAGAGGAAAATTCATATCCTTGAGTGCATATATAAACAAAGTAGGGAGGGCAGAGATCAATGACTTGGACATGCAAATCAAAAAACTTGAAAGTGAACAAATTAAAAACCCCCCAAAGAAAATCAAATTAGAAATTCTAAAAACTAAGGGAGAAATTAATAAAATTGAAAGTGATAGAACTATTGAACTAATAAATGAGACAAGAAGCTGGTACTTTGAAAAAACAAAGTAGACAAGGTCAATCTAATTTAAAAAAAGAAGAGAAGAAAAGCAAATTAACAATATCATAGATGAAAAGGGGGATCATACCTCCAATGAAGAGGAAATTAAGGAAATCATTAAAAACTACTTTGGCCAATTATATGGCAATAAATATGCCAATCTAGGCAATATAGATGAATATTTACAAAAATACAAATTGCCTAGACTAACAGAAGAAGAAATAGAATTCTTAAATAATCCCATATCACAAAACGAAATCCAACAGGCCATAAAAGAACTCCCTAAGAGAAAATCCCCAAGGCCTGATGGATTCACAAGTGAATCCTATCAAAAATTCAAAGAATAGCTAATTCCAACACTATACAAACTATTTGACATAATAAGCAAAGAGGGAGTTCTACCAAATTCCTTTTATGACACAAATATGGTACTGATTCCAAAGCCAGGCAGGTCAAAGACAGAGAAAAAAAATATAGACCAATCTCCCTAATGAACATAGATGCAAAAATCTTAAACAGGATACTAGCAAAAAGACTTCAGCAAGTGATCAGGAGGGTCATTAACTATGATCAATTAGTATTTATACCAGGTATGCAAGGCTGATTCAATATTAGGAAAACCATCCATATAATTGACCATATCAACAAGCAAACCAACAAAAATCACATGATTATCTCAATACACAATCTTTGATAAAATACAACACCCATTCCTATTAAAAACACTGGAAAGCATAGGAATAAAAGGGTCTTTATGAAAAATAATAAACAGTATATATCTAAAACAATCAGCTAACATCATCTGCAATGGGGATAAACTAGATGCATTCCCAATAAGATCAGGAGTGAAAAAAGGATGCCCATTATCACCTCTATTATTTAACATTGTACTAGAAACACTAGCAGTAGCAATTAGAGAAGAAAAAGAAATTGAAGGCATTTAAATAGGCAATGAGGAGACCAAGTTATCATTCTTTGCAGATGATATGATGGTCTACTTAATAAAGAATCCCAGAGAATCAACCAAAAAGCTAGTCAAAATAATCAACAACTTTAGCAAAGTTGCAGGATACAAAATAAACCCGCATAAGTCATCAGCATTTCTATATATTTCCAACACAGCTCAGCAGCAAGAATTAGAAAGAGAAATCCCATTCAAAATCACCTTAGACAAAATAAAATACTTAGGAATCTATCTCCCAAGACAAACACAGGAACTATATGAACACAACTACAAAACACTCTCCACACAACTAAAACCAGACTTGAGCAATTGGAAAAACATTAACTGCTCATGGGTAGGACGAGCCAATATAATAAAAATGACCATCCTACCCAAACTTATCTACCTATTTAGTGCTATACTCATTGAACTTCCAAAAGAATTTTTTACTGAATTAGTAAAAAAAATAACAAATTTCAATTGGAAGAACAAAGGATCAAGGATATCCAGGGAAATAATGAAAAAAATACAAAGGAAGGTGGCCTTGCAGTCCCAGATCTCAAACTATATTATAAAGCAGTGGTCATCAAAACAATTTTGTTCTGGCTAAGAGACAGAAAGGAGGATCAGTGGAATAGACTGGGGGTAAGTGACCTCAGCAAGACAGTCTATGACAAACCCAAAAACCCCAGCTTTGGGGACAAAAGTCCACTATTTGACAAAAACTTCTGGGAATATTGGAAGACAGTGTGGGAGAGATTAAGTTTGGATCAACACCTCACACCCTACACAATGATAAACTCAGAATGGGTGAATGACATGAACATAAAGAAGGAAACTATAAGTAAATTAGGTGAACACAGAATAGTATTCATGTCAGACCTTTGGGAAGGGAAAGACCTTAAAACCAAGCAAGACATAAAATGATTCAAAAAATATAAAATAAACAATTCTGATTACATCAAATTAAAAAGGTTTTGTACAAACAAAACCAATGTAACCAAAATTAGAAGGGAAGCAACAAATTGGGAAACAATCTTCATCACAAAAACCTCTGAAAAAGGTCTAATTACTTAAATTTAAAAAGATCTAAATCAAATGTACAAAAAATCAAGCCATTCTCCATTGATAAATGGGCAAAGGACATGAACAGTCAGTTTTCAGCCAAAGAAATCAAAACTATTAATAAGCACATGAAAAAGTGTTCTAAAATTAAACAACTCTAAGGTATCACCTCACACCTAGCAGATTGGCTAATATGACAGCAAAGGAAAGTAATGAATGCTGGAGGGAATGTGGCAAAGTTGGTACATTAATTCATTTCTGGTGGGGTTGTGAATTGATCCAACCATTCTGGAGGGCAATTTGGAACTATGCCCAAAGGGCGATAAAAGACTGCCTGCCCTTTGATCCATTCATAGCACTGCTGGGTTTGTACCCCAAAGAGATTATAAGGAAAAAGACATGTACAAGAATATTCATAGCTGCACTCTTTGTGGTGGCAAAAAATTGGAAAATGAGGGGATGCCCTTCAAGTGGGGAATGGTTGAACAAATTGTGGTACATGTTGGTGATGGAATACTATTGTGCTAAAAGGAATAATAAAATGGAGGAATTTCATGGATATTGGAACACCCTCCAGGAAGTGATGCAGAATGAAAGGAGCAGAGCCAGGAGAACATTGTACACAGAGACTGATACACTGTGGTACAATTGAACATAATGGACTTCATTAGTGGCAATGCAATGTCCCTGAACAATCCGCTGGGATCAAAGAAAAAATAAAAACACTACCCTCAAGCAGATGACAAATGGGGGGGAGGGGGAGTAAAAACACAGAAGAAAGGAAACAGCTTGACTACAGGGGTGCAGGGAATGTGATTGAGGAGAGACTCTAAAGTAACACCTTAATGAAAATACCAACAACATGGAAAAGAGTTAGGACTAAGGACATATGTGATACCCAGAGGAATCACGCATTGCTATTGGGAGGGGTGGTGGGAGGTGGGTTGAGCAAAAGAAAATGATCTTTGTTTCCAATGAATAATGTTTGAAAATGACCAAATAAAATAATGTTTAAAAAAAGAAAAGAATGGAAGATTTTAATATACTTTTTTACCATTATCCTTTACTAAACCTGTTTCCTTATCTTAAAAAAAGTCATTCAAGACAATACAAAATATTTAGGAATCTATCTGCCAAGACAAACATAGGAACTATATGAACACAACTATAAAACATTTTCCACACAATTACAACTAGATCTAAATAATTGGGAAAACATTAATTGCTCATGGGTAGGATAAGCTAATATTATGAAAATAACAATCCTACCCAAATTAATCTACTTATTCAATGCCATACCTATCAAACTACCAAAAAAAACTTTTTTACTAAGTCAGAAAAAATGATAGCAAAGTGCATCTAGAAGAACAAGAGATCAAAAATACTAAGGGAAGTGATGAAAAAAAGTGAAGGATGTGGGCCTAGCAGTACCAGATCTTAAATTGTACTAGAAAACAGTGGTCCTCAAAACAATATAGTACTGCCTAAGACACAGAAGGGTGGACCAGTAGAATATAATAGAGGTAAATGTCCTTAGCAAGTTAGTGTTGGATAAACCCAAAGATCCCAGCTTTTCATTCAAAAACTTTCTATTTGACAAAAACTGCTAGGAAAATTGGAAAATGGTATGGGAAAAATTAGGTTTAGATCAACATCTCATACCCTATACCAAGATAAACTCCAAATGGGTAAATGACTTAAATATAAAGAGTGAAATCATAAATAAATCAGGTGAACATAGGACAGCATACTGTCAGCTCTATTGGAAAGGAAGGAATTTAAGACCAAGAAAGAGACAGGGGACATTACAAAATGTAAAATAAATAACTTTGATTATATCAAATTAAAAAAAAATGTTGTACAAACAAAACCATTGCAACAAAAAGTAGAAGGAAAGAAACAAACTGGGAAAAGAGTTTTATAAGAAAACTCTCTAATGAAGGTTTAATTTCCAAAATATATAAGTAACTAAGTCAAATTTACATAAAAATCAATCCATTCTGCAATTGACAAATGGTCAAGGGACATGAATAGACAGTTTTCATATGAAGAAATCAAAACTATTAATAAGCATATGAAAAAAGTATTTTAAATCCCTCCTGATTAGAGAAATGAAAATAAAAACAACATTGAGGTACTACTTTACACCTGGCAAGTTGGCCAATATGGCAGCAAAGGAAAGTGTTAAATTTTGGAGGGGATGTGCAAAATTGGGACACATACACTACTAGTGGAGTTGTGAATTGGCCCAACCATTCTAGAGGTCAATTTGGAATTATGTGCAAAGTGCTTTTAAATAATATCTGCCCTTTGATCCAGCCATAGCACTGTTGGGTTTGTACCCCAAAGAGATAATAAGGAAAAATACTTGTAAAAATACGTATAGCCACACTCTTTGCAGTAGCAAACATTTGGAAAATTAGGGTGTGTCCATTGATTGGGGAGTGGCTAAACAAATTGTAGAATATTATTGTGTTGAAAGGAATGATAAATTGGATACTTTCTATGGGAACTTGTAAGATAATTTTAGTGTTTTTACTTAAAATCTAAATAAATGATCATCACGGGAAATTCCCAAATATGAAAAATACCCAAGTCAGCTGGGGATTTATGGAGTTTTTAATCAATATAAATGAAGGAATTAAAGGAAGGAGAGAGGGGGGGAGAGAGAGAGAGAGAGAGAGAGAGTTAATCTAAACTGCTCTGGCTCATGCTGAGCCAAGCAGTAGTTATAGGCCTAGACCAAAGTGGCCTTCCTGACCCTAAGGGAGAGGAGTCAGTCTTATAACTCACCACAAGACCATCTCTAAGCAAGCTCCAGTCCTCCACTGAATCTGAGTTCAGAATCCAACTCCACTCCAAACTCAATTCATCTTTTGTCACCTCCCCTAAATTTTCACATCTACCAATCACAGTAGATGCTTTTTTCCAGGACTGCCCATTCTTAGTTCTCATCTTCTTTGGTTCTCACTTTCTCTAGTTAGATTATATCTTCTGAGTACTTCATACCTCTTTGTTAATCTTGCCTTTTGTAAGTTACTTGACCTTTTTGTGATTAATTTAACCTTTACAGATACTTAACACCTTTTTGTATTAGATCTAAAAATACACCTAGCTTAAGGTTCTAGCTTTACTATAAGATATGAGTTAGGGACTTTCATTGTTCAATCGGGAGTTTACAACTTTTATCTTCCCCTAAAGTATGTCTAATTAGGGTGAATAATTTTAAAAGTTCCCAATACATCCCTGATTCTTGTTAGATCCAATATCTCCATTGTTACAATAAGGGAGTAGCTAAACCAAATCTTCTTCTTTTTTTTTAACATTATTTTATTTGGTCATTTCCAAACATTATTCACTGGAAACAAAGATCATTTTGTTTTCCTCCCCCACCCCTCCCACCATCTTTCCGTCTCCCATAGCCGACGCAAGATAAACCAAATCTAAAGTACAGTCTGAGTAGTTTTTAAGATTCACAAACTGGAATGACCTCCAGGAATTGATGCAGAATGAAAGAAGAACTAGGAGAACATTGAACACAGAGACTAATGCACTGTGGAACAGTGGAATGTATTGGACTTTTCTACCAGCAGCAATGCAATGACCCAGGACAACCCAGAGGAACTTATAAGAAAGAACACTACCCACATCCAGAGAAAGAACTGTGGGAGCAGAAACACAGAAGAAAAACATATGATCAATCACATGGTTCAATGGGGATATGATTGGGATTTGGGCATTAAAAGATCACTCTACTGAAAATATGAATAACATGGAAATAGTTTGAGAACAATGATTCATGTATAACCCAGTGAAACTGCTTGTCAGCTCCAGGAGGGGAGAGGAAAGAGGGGAGAAAAAAGACCATGAATCAAGTAACCCTAACCCTAAATAAATTTAAAAAAAAAGATAGCCTTGGCTCTGTAAGTCAGACTCCTTACAATTGGAAATGATTGGTCCATGTTCATCATCTATATTAATATAGTCTGGGCTGCCTTTTCTGCCTTATTGTTCATGGGTCTCTTTCATGTATCCAGCATGTTCCAGTCAAATCAGATGTTTGCTGTTTCATGACCATACCCCATGCTTTGCTAATTCTACATTCTTATTTGTGTTTCTTTTTGCCTAAAACATTCTAATCTGATCTGTCTCTGTCCCTGACTGAGGAAAATCTACAGATTCCCCTTAAAGCCCAGCTCAAAAATTAACTTTTTCATGAAGCTTTATCCAGTGCCTCAAGCCAGAAAGAATCTTCCCCTCTCCTGTGTGCCCACAGCATTTGTATTTCTCTCAAGGAACGTATTCCCATTTTACCTTCTGTTACAGGTACAGATGCATTATATCTCTTAAATGAATATAATCAGGGATGATGTTTTATTCACTTTTATATGTTACCCCCCCCCAAAATGAATGTAGAATGACTATTGACTTGATCTCTGAGCCTTTTATAGACCTTGTGAGTACCAAAGTCACTGCTAAGTTTTCTTCTCCAGTGAAAAGCATCCCTGAAGTTGTGCATAAAAGTCTATCAGATGCTCTTCCTTTTTTCAAGATTGTAGGCTCAAAAGATTTTGGACATAGAAAACTGATGTCCAAAGTCACATGGGTATGAAATAGCAGAGTGGGTACTCAAAGTTGAGCTTTTGACATTAAATCTAGAATTCCCCCTGTGGAGGTAGTGCTAGGGTTTACATAAACTTGAAATCACCATAAGGTTTTGCTCATCAATGTCCTCCAGGATGAAAGAGTTAGATCCTTGGAAGCAGGGACTTTTTTTTGCCTTTCTTTGGATTTCCAGAGCTCAGCTTAGTGCCTGTCACATGATGAGCAATCAATCAATGAGTCAAAAAACATTTTTAAGTGTTTACTCTGCCTTGGTGCTTAGGACCAAAAGAAAGATTGTTCCTGCCCTCAAGAAGATGAAAGAGAAAAGGGAGATGGCGATGAAGGTAGAGTTATGTATAGATTAGATATGCAGAGAAATCAGAAAAAAAAAAACTAATCTGAACACCCTCCTTAAATGTCAGTTTGGGGAGGAACCATCCAATCTGAAAGAGAGGTCTAAAGGGAAGAGGGATACCAAGATGACCAGGAGTCCTCAAAATCTATGCCAACAAAGCTTGAGCTCTGTCAGGTTATACTTAACTGGAAAAGTCCAGGGATGAATTGTGTGCCAGGCTTGTGTGCACCAGCATAGCTAATTTCAGAGAGATTTCACCAGGTTGGTAACAGGGTGATGAACTGTCCAGATATATAAATACAAAAGGTTCATTCATTAAAATGTTGAATCATAGCATCATTGTATGTTTGCTGTCTTGGTAAATATGGGCAAGTCTCTTAATTTCTCTCAGTTTCCTCATCTGTAAAATGAGGGGCAAGGTTGGACTAGATGTACTTGGAGGTCTTTTCTAAATAGATTTATGATCCTATAATTTAGAGCTGAAGATCCAGGCTTAGAGGTCACTTAGTCCCTCTCTCATTTTTACAAAGGAGAAAAGGAGATGAAACTTATCCACAGTCATAGAAGAGGAATAGCCTTTGTTAGTGGAGAGAGTACTCACACTTAAAATCACAGATGCTTGAAGGTTTGAAGTGAACAGGGAAGCAAGCACCCACAAAACTCCCAAGAATAGGATTGGCCTCCCCCTTTGGCAGAAATGAAAATCAAACACTTGTTGTCCTTCTTTTTGTGTATGAGACTTCAGGAATAGAGAAAGAGCTAAAAAGTATCTGTCTGATCAATGGCTGTCACATACAATCCTTTTACCAGGACTTTTTACTTTTCAAGCACTGATTACAACCTAGAGGACAAACACTCCTGGAAGGAAGAAATACAGTGACTTAGAAATGCACAATGGTATTAATGACTGATAGCATGTCCTTGGCTGGGAGTTGATTGTGATAGAGAGGTAAGATGACACAAGGGCAGAAGAGGAGGAAAGTGACAGAAAAAGGGCATGGAATTAAAGGCTAAAAACTTCCAAATGCAACTTTGTTGACTTCTTAAATTGTTGATAATAATAAATAATAATTATTTTAACCACTAGGAAAAAAGGCCAATAGTGTTCATTAACTGTCCCCAAGATTGTTGAGTGTCTTTGTGACCCTGATCAGATCAGCCAGAATCTTGAAGCCCAGAATAGAATAGAAATAGAAGTTTGCAGTTGAAGAATCTGAAGAGTCATTTGCTGACCCAGTCCATTCTAGGTCTCATAAACATGTTTCTTCTTCTGAAGGGTAGGAAGCAGGTAGGAATGTCCCAATTTGGTTATCTGAGAGATGGAGGGGAGGTCTTAGGACCCACTCAGGTACAACTAGTTTCTAAGTGAAGAGGAAAAAGAGAGAGACTAGTTCTTCTAGAAACTTTGATTCTATTGCTCTGTCAGATGCAGGTGATGTGTCAGATAGTTTTGCTGAATTGCTTTTTTCCCCTTCTTTTTTATTATCTATTATAAGGGATGGCTCTAAGGGAAGGGGAGGGTGGAGGAATATATTCAGAAATGAAAGTGATAAGTGATATTCAGATAATGAAAGTGACAAATAAGAGGTAGCAATATGTTTTTTTTAAAGAGGCTTTGATTCTACTGCCTTATTTGTGTGTGGGTAGCAAACTATTGCTTTCTTCCTCTCTTTCCTATTCTTCTTCCCTTTCTCCCTTTTTTTCTCACCCTTGGACCCTATACTTGGAAAGAGCCATAGAAATCTCAGAAGAGGAAGAAAGTGGCTCAGACTGGCTAATATAAAATGAAAACCCACATATAAAAATCCTTTCCCTATAATATAATTTTGGGCTGATCTTTTGTAGACTTCTTTCTTTAGTCAAATTTAGGGTCCTAGGATTTAATCTTTGTAGAGACCTCATATTTCCTTTTACACAGGAGAAAACTAAGACTCAGAAAATGTTAAGTGACATTAATGAATGAATAAATGAATGCATGGATGAAAAAAGCATTCATTAAGTGTTTACTAAATACAAAGTCCTGTGACTTTCTCAAGGTCACATATTGCAAGTAACAGACCCCTTTAAATTGATTCTCTGACTCCAAATCCAGTGCTCTTTCCACATGCTGCTTTCTACCCAGCTACTGCTGTTTCTAATGATTTGTACTCTAGGTTCCATTGATTCAATCTGCCCTTGACATTCATTTTATCCAGATATCATCTGGTGTTAGGTGTTCCTGGAGTTAAGGGAGGTTGAGCTGGGGGTGGGTGTGTGTGTGGGGGGGGGGGAGAGGGGGGTTGTGGAGATTCTCATGTTTGCTACACAATATGATCTGCTCAGACCTGCCATCATTACCTGGTCTGAGGACCAGTTTCTTCCCCCTTTGGCTCTTACCATCTAAAACTGACTTCTTAGATTCATCTATCTTATAAAGAATGAATTTATAAGATGAAAGGAACTCTGGAGAGATCATCCAGCCTCCCTCCCTCACCTCAGGGAATACACACTCACACACTCACACACACACACACACACACACACACACACACACACACACACACACAGAGGCACATGCACACACATCATTTTACAGAGAAGCAAAAATATTCCCTCTTTCTTACCCCCATCAGTTCACCATTGCTTTCTCTTTTCCTCTGAGACTAGCATCTTATTCTGCTGGAGCTGCCTTTGTCCTTGGCTTAGAAGACTTTTAGTTATTCCCCTCCATCCCTTCCCCCTCATCTTTCCTACAAAATATACTAGAGGCTCTTCCCTAGGTGGCATTATTTATTTATCTGCTTGGTTTGGGTTTAGCTGCAAGCAGACAGTCAACAGTGTTGGGGAGAAGAAAGTGCTTTGGAAACCTTAAAGCAAAAACTACAGATATGGAGGGGTGGGAGCTGTTTTATGTAGAAAGGGTCCTGGATACAAGGGGAGTAATTAGAAATAGGCAAACTTCAGAACTGAGGGCATTTACATAGGCCCTCAGGCTTGCCAAGCCACCCTTTCCTGATATTTTCTCTTTTGAACCTAATGGATGATCTTAGTAGGAACCCCAGGCGTTGCTCATATTCCTGTTTTGTAAATAGGGTTTCATTAGATACAATGACTTGTGCAGGGCAACAGTCATGAAATGCCAGGGGCTGGATCTGAACTGAGGTCTTTCCTGAGTCATGTTCAGTGTTCCTTCCAGTAAGTACATAATAAAATCTTACTGACCAACTGACTGACTGTGTGAATCTGGCCCAAATCTCCCAGCTTAGGAAAATTGAAGAAGCCCAGAGATGTGCAAACAGTGAGTGTTTAATAAATTTTTTTGAACGAATTCACAAATTTTCCTATTGACACAAAGGCCTGGTCTTTTTCATCCTTTTCCATTGCCTAGGCACATATGATAGGAAGCCTTTTATGCCTTAATTCACAGTTATATCTTTGGATATAGCTGGAGTCTGACCAAAACTGGGAAGGAGAGGAAGTTCAACTGAGATCCAGCAAAACCCTTACTCAAGATGCTACATACTTGCTTATTGTCCCCCCACAATTCCTCTCTGGGTTGCCTCTCCCTAAACTTTGCACTCTTCTCTTTGCTATGTCCACTATAACCTATGCAGGATTGAATAGGTTAAAAAAAAAAAGAGTTGTCTTAGAGTCTTAAAATTATGGAATTGGCATTGGATTGGGACTCTGAGATCATCTGGACTAACTCATATCAGAGAAGGAATCACATCTCTGAAAGATATCAAATTCACCAACAAAGCAAAGAACTCCAAAAACCCAATACCTTCAGGGAAAATTCATTCCACTTCTGCATATCTCTAATTGTTAAGATTTTTTCCTGTTATATCAAAGCCAGATCTACTTCCTCAATTTCTATCCATTGTTCCTATCTAAATCTACCCTCTGGGACAAGGCCAGATGAATGAAATCCTTCTAAGTTACTATCTAGAGATCAAGGTTCTAGACCAATTCTGAAATTAACTAGTTTTATGACCTTAAGCAAAATAACTTCCTTAGGCATGAGTTTCCTGGTCTGCACAATTAAGGGGTCAGATTAGATGATTTTTAGGGTCCCTTCTAGCACCAAATTAGATGGTACCATAATTCTAGGTCTTATACATATTCTATTTCCTAAGGCCACCAATCTCCTTTCTGACAATGGATGAGAATATGTTATTTGGAAAAATAAATCCATCCTGCATAGAAATAGTTAAATTAACCCTAAAATTCTCTTTCTGGTGCCATGATATATTCCAAACAGCAATGCTCTTGAAATTTAGAAGATTTGGACTCAAATCCCAATTAGGTCACATTCCACCTCTACAACTTCAAGCAAATCATTTTAATCTCTGAACCTGAGTTCTATTTTTGTTCCAAAGAGGCAATCCATTATGGCGGAGTGGTGGTGGTGAAGAATGTATACTAGAAAGAAATGCAAAAGACGTAGGTTCAAATTTTGACCCTACTTACTTTTGGATAAGCCATTCAGCCTCTTTCAGCCTCCCTTACTACATTTGTAAAATGAAATATTATATTAGATGCCCTTTAAGATTTCTTCAAGCTTTAGAACAATAATCTATGTTTAAATAAGGTTCAAGTTCTATTCTAATCCTAAATTCTAAAATTTAGGAATATTTAGGAATAAGGAACAAACACAAGAATGGGGTCAAACAGATAAAGTCTTAGGGGAAAAGTCATCAGAAGTTTTAAAGAGAGAGAGACAGGAGAAAAATACACATATACACAAAGGGGGAGAGAGACAGACAGACAGATACAGGCAGACAGACATAGAGAAAATTCTGGCACAAGTCTCAAGTGGAAAAAAACTACCCCAAAGAAAGGAGTCCCCTAGGTTCAGGAATAGGATAAAAGATGAACCAACAGCTTGAGGGGCCTTTCTAAAAAGAAAAGAAGGAAACATAATCCCAGATAAAAACATACAGAAAAAAAAAAAGCTAAGCTACAGAAAGCACTGGAGAGAACTTGGTATACATCTATACCACACATGCCTCTGTTTTCCCATGTGTAAAATAACAGTTTGGACACAATGATATGAAGTCCCTTTCTCATTTTAACAATGATTGTGTGGTTGTTGGTGAGTACACGCTTAATACTTCTCCAAAATCTCCATTGTTTTGAGTAGCTCAAGCAGTCTGTAGTGGTTCCTACGATGTAGTCCATACCTGGTCTTAGTCTCTCACCTACTTGGCATCTCTCTCTATCTCCTCCACAGCTACCCCACATTACCCAGTGGCCTCCCAAGCTGACTCCAGCCCATAGTTGTTCTCATTCCCAAGTCATTTTCAGCTCAGAAGTTCCTGTACAGTGCTTGCTGTTCATGTGCCCAAGGCTCCCTTTCTACTGCATGCAGGGAAATGAGGAATTTCTTTGATTCTTATTAGGTCATGTTTGCTACCTTCTTCCTCTACTTAACAAATGCCTAAGTTTGTAGCACATTCTACAAGTATAACAAACATACAAGTACATATTGTTCCATATCTGTGGGTCTGTGGGTCATGTATGGTAGTGACACAAGAAAAGTGTATACATGGGTTATACAAAGTCATTCTATCTCTCTTCCTCTCTGTCTCTGTCTCTGTCTCTGTCTCTGTCTCTGTCTCTGTCTCTCTCTCTCTCTCTTTATATACATATGCATATATATATATATATATATATAAGCACATGGTACAATCATGCCTAAAGTATGCCAGATAAATAGGTCATATAAATCAATCAAGCCACAAATCAACAGACACTGAAGAAATAAAGAGAAATATGAAGACGGATACTCTCAAAAAGATTACACAGCAGAATTATAAACAGTAAACCTTATATAAACTATATTATCTATGTGTCATCAGTCCCCAAACTGAGTGAATCTAATAGTAGGATTTTCTAGCACTGTGACAGGCAGGGGAAGAGCAGGATTTTTTTTTTTTGGTAGATAGATGGAAGTGGCATATAGGATCTGACTCTTCCTTCGTTAAACCTACCCAGGGTCTAGAGATTGAGCTTTGAGCCTCTTGTATATTTTATTTTTAGTTTCTCAAAATCTCTAGCCAGGCCTCTGTGCTCCCTCTTTGTAATCCCTGCTTATGTCCTGCTTTCTCTCCATTTTCCCGCCACTGTCTTTTTATAGCTCAAAAGGTTTCCACTTGCACCTGTCCAGGTGCAGAACTGGGCTTCTGACAACACAGACCTGCTGTGAAGGCTCCATCTTGGGACCCTTGGGTCTCCTCTGGACGTTGGCCAAATTGGCTGCTTCTCTCCACAGCCACTGAGCAGGGAGAAGGCAGCCAGCTGGGATGGGAGGAGACTGGTGGCAGCACAGACCAGCCTGCTGAGCCAAGATAAAGCTGCAGGAGCCTGAGCCTTTGCCAGAGGCGATGTTTACTTGGTACCCGCAGGTGAATAACAGGAAGCAGAGGAGCCCAGCCAATGTTTCCCCCTCAGAGTCAGTGATGGGAAAAGAAGCCACGAGATGCCTTTCTAATGACTCCAGATCTCATTTGGGCATCCTCAAGCCTGCCATCTTCCCCCCTCCCCTGCAGCATCCCCAGAACAGCTGCTGAAGAGCAAAGGGTTTAACTTCCAGGCTGAAGAGAAAAGTCTGGGGAATGTACTAGAGGCCAGAGTCAGGGCTCTGTGATCAGCATCCATGTCATGCTTTGTTTCTCAAAGTTCACAGAGAATGGAGTATTTTATATAAACAAAACAAATCCATAATGCAAATTATTTATATGAAGAGATATAATATTATAGTATGTGCTTGTGTATTATTAGGTCACAGACTTAGAACCAAAAGGGACTTTAGCTTACCTTCTCTGCATTTTACAGATGATGAAAATGAGCCTTGGGGGAGGGGGGGGTTAAGTGACTTATTCAATGTCACACATTTTATATGACCTGGGTTTATCTGAATATAATAG
Organism: Monodelphis domestica; assembly: GCF_027887165.1. Taxonomy (NCBI): domain Eukaryota; kingdom Metazoa; phylum Chordata; class Mammalia; order Didelphimorphia; family Didelphidae; genus Monodelphis; species Monodelphis domestica. Next base: position 549,195,767 of record NC_077227.1, on the reverse strand, counting down.
GTAATTTATATGAGCTGGGTTTCCAACCCAGGTGCTCTGGGTTCACAATCTAATGCTCTTTCCACTCTATCATATTAATAACAGTGAAATCTTAATCTGTAACTTTCATTTAGAGACTCCCACTTGACATGAAAAACCTGGTTACACTTTGGAAACTGTCCACATCTTTCTGACTCATATACTCCTACCTAGGTGGCAATATGGATCACCAGCACGTGGCACTCCTCTAAAGGAGAGCCAACTTTCACCCTTTGAAGAACTCAGCTCCCACAGCATCAAACTTGGAACAGATTTTGTTTACATAGTAAAATACATGAAGGGGACTTGCTCCTGAGCTAGTAAATAATCAAAACCTTCCCTTTCCAGTGGGCTGCCACCTTCCCAGAAGAACCTGGATCTCTAAACATCATAAGCTTGTTACAAAGGGGAAGACCAGAGGCACGAAACAATCTCTTTGCCTACTCGATACCGGATTCTCTCCAGGAACTTATATGTCCTGGTATCTTAGAGTATTATCCACAGTGGGCTTCTCCCACAAGAGGGTAGACCTCAGGTTCACTAAAGTAAAACCAACATGATATATAAGAACAATACACAAATGAGTAAAAAATAATGTAAATAGAAACAAACTTAAAAGTAGCTGAGCTCAGATTAATGACCCATTAATGATCAATCTTGGTTTTTAAAGAATGGAAGATGAAAAAATATTTCCATCACCTCATTAAAAAGTTGGAGAGCTATGAAATGTTGAATATTGCATATACTCATCTTATTGTATGTTGGTTGGTTTTGCTTAACCATTTTTCCTCTATTGCAATGGAGGATTGAATTGAAGGGTTAGAATATCTGGGAATAACTTCAATGTAAAAATAAAATACACAAATATTTTTTTCTTATAGAAAATGTCATGCCAGACTAACCATACTGCTTGTTTTGGCATGGCTACTGGACTGACAAATTACGGAAATGTTATAGACGTGGCACACCTGGACTTTGACAAAGCTCTTGACAAAGTTTCTCATGACTTCTATGTATAAGATATAGAGTATTGTTAGATGGATTGAGATCTGGTTGAATGAATAGATGGAAAAAGTAATCATTAATTGGCAAGGAGATGGTGAATTCAGTACAATGGAGAGAACTTTATCTTTGGGATCAAAGAACTTGACTTAACTTCCCAACTCTGCTACTTAATACTTATGTGATCTTGGGAAAGTCACCTACTTTCTCTGACTATATGTAAAGCCACAGGGTTGAAGTAAACAACTCTAAGATCTTTTCCAGCTTGAACTTGGAGATAGATCTCTCGTAGCCCAAGGGATCAGTCTTAGCTTTATGGTGCTTACATTTTCTATCAATGACATAGTTGAAAGCCTGGATGGCATGCTTTTAAAATTTGCATGCATTGAAACAAGGGAATGACTACTGGATGGTGGAGGCAGAGTTCAAAAATATGCTAATAGACTAGACCTTAGGCTAAATCCAAACAAATAAAAATTTTATAGGGAGATATGTAAGTCCAATAATTTTGCTTAATTAATCAACTAAATAAATACAATTAGGAGGATGCATGGATAATACACAATTTGTATGAAAAAGACGCCACTGTCTTAGTGGACCTTAAGCTAAATAAGATCCAAAAGTCAGTGCAATCTTTGACTGCAGTGATTGGCATAGCGTCCAGAAAACTAGACATACTAGTCAATGTAGTAACCTGGATGATGTGAAGATCAGGGTCAATCAAAATAACTGGGACATGTTTAGACTGGAAAAGAGAAAATATAAACATAAGCAATGATTTCCATCTTCAGTTATTTTAAGAATTGTCCCATGGGAAAAGGATTAAGAACTGAAATGTTTGATCCCACATGATGAAATCTGAAATAATTGGTAGAAATTACTGAGAAATAATTTAACACGTGATGCAAAGAAAAACTTTCTAATGATTAGACCTATCTAGAAGAAGAATGGGCATCCTCTGAAGGTATGGATTTCCCTTCCTAAGAAGTATTCAAGCAGAATGTGGATGACCTCTTGGCTGGGATGTTTTGGGAAGGATTCTCATTAAGTAAAGTGAAAAATTGATTAAATAACCTTTTATATCCCCTCTAATTATAAGGTGTCAGTCTTCAAGGTAATCTATGAAACATTTTACTTCATGCTACATAGATATCACCATTAAAATATTCTTTTTCATGTATAATCATATCACTCATTTTCCTTGAAATTTTTAGTGGCTGATGTTCAGTCATTCTCCTGGCAAGCAGGACTCTTTAAAATTACCTTACCTTTCCTTTCATTCATAAACTCTATCTTCTGGCCCCAGTGGCCCACGCTACCATCCCCCAAAATCATACTGCACCGTTCCAAGATTGGAACATTGCTGTTTTGTTCTTAATGCATGAAATGCCCTCTGTCATCCTTCTTTCCAACTGAATTACTGCTCATTCTGTAAACCCAACTTAAATGCCACCTTTCCATTAGATTTTCTATAATTCTTCCCTCTCAATAATGTGCTTCCTATTCTGACCCACATAACCCCCCCCAATACCTCTCTAGCCCATTCATCACATAATATTGTCTTAGTTAAATCTTTTCATCTTATTCCTCTACTTCATCCTAAGGAACCATGACAATAAGGACTCTATTTTATCAAAAAATGTGATAATCTGTTAAAATTTAAAACTATACCATCTTTCATGTTTCCCTAAACCTTGTAACTTCTACCAGCACATAGCACGGTGCATTATAAATAATGTAGTTAATAAACAGTTATTAAATTATTTTATTGAATTTGTTCTATTGAATTATTGACATATTTTAATGTAATGATTCAATTTCCATTATTTAATTAATTTGTTTTCATTTATTGAATGAATTATATCTCCCAATATCAGCATTATTAGACTCATAATATCTATCTGTGTCCTTTGAACATTTTTACATCAAAATCTCTGCCATGCTTTATTGAACTATGGAGGTGTGTGAATAAGAAAACTTTATTAAGGGACAGTTTGGTTCTTTTATTCTTGAGGATTCAGAGATCAAAAAAAAAAGTATAATAAGATTTTCAAATCATTGCTCTGACTCATACAAAACATGTGACCAGAAACAAAACACTTCTCTCTGGGCCTTATTTTTTTCATCTGCAAAATGGGGGACATTTTACTGCCTACCTCCAGGTTTATATTGAGGAAAGTATTTTATAAACATTAAAGAACTACTGCAAATATGAATTGTTGTTACTCTCACACAGGATGTCCCAAATATCTTAGGGCAGCTTTAAGCTATTTTTTTAACTTGAGGGACAAATTTGAAAGCATGATCAATTGATTAGTTAAGCTTAAGCAATGAAAGTTTAAAACATTTTCCCTCCCCCTGCATTTGTCATATAATATTGATTGTTATACTTATATATGTGTTTACATAATATTCATAAGGAACCATGAGAACAGCAACAATGTACCAAAAATTTGATAAGCTATTAAAGTTTAAAACTTTAGTAAGACTTTTGGGGCACCATGTTTAATATACATTGGAAGAAGAGGAGCTAAAGATTACAATGAATACATTATATTTGTGCAAGACCCTTAAATTTTCCCAAGTTTTTATGAATCCATTATCTTATTATATCTTCACAACAACATCTCTGAAGGCAGATTGAGCTGTTATTCTCCCCATTTTATAGATGATAAAACAGAGATACCAAACAACTAGAAGACTTGTTCAAGTGAAAAACAGCTAATGGGTGAAAATTACTGAGAAACCAGAATTCCTCACTCTGAATCATTGAGCACTTTTTCCACTTGACTGGTTTCTGAAGATGATGCTACCACCATTGTTTTCCCTAAAGAATCTCAACATTCTTCCCTGTTCAGGACTGAACTAAGGCAACAAAAAGGCGATTGGCTTAAGATTCAAGACAAGAGTATACTAGAGATCACTGTAAAACTGTACTCCATTGTACTATCTACTCCCTAATAAGGGCAGCCCAAAATGAGACTACTAAGCAAGTTCATTTTTAGAAGAGATCCCCCAAGCAATCTGGTAAAGCTTGTGGACTCCTCAGAATAATGTTTTTTAGATAAATAGGATTAGAAAGAAAACCATTTAAACTGAAAAATAATCATCATTTTTAATAAACCCTTACCTTCTGTCTTAGAATCTATACTGTGTATTGGGTCCAAGGCAGAAGAGTGATAAGGGCTAGGCAATGGAGGTTAAGTGACTTGCCCAGGGTCACATAGCTAGGAAGTGTCTGAGGTCAGATTTGAACCCAGGACTTCCTGTCTCTGGCCCTGACTCTCAATTCACTGAGCTACCCAGCTACCCAGCTGCCCCCAACATTTTTTTTAAAGTTTAGAGGCCCCAGTTCTAGTTCAGTTTCATTTTGCAGATGGGAAAACTGAGGATGAGAAAAGTTAAATAATTAACTCAAAGCAATACAGAAACAAAACCTATTAAGGTCATGATTTTCCTAATTGCTCACTCCTACATTAAAGCATTCACCAGTACATCAATCTCTCCTGATTCTAATGCCTCCTGCCCATAAACCACCTGACTTAACTGGAAAGGGGGAAAGGTGATTTTCAATCAACATTTATTAAATACTACTTATTACTGCAGATGCAGTGAGATATAATGAAAGAATTCAAGACTTTAAGTTCAGAGTAATCTGAGTCCAAATCCTACCTCTGACACTTCCACATTTTGTTACCTATGGACATATCAATTCACCCCTCTGAACCTCAATTTCACCTTCTGTCAAATGGGTTATTGTACTTGTACCACCTGCTTTAGGGAGGTTGTTGTGAGGATCAAAGCACATAGTTATGTCCCATGCTTTGAGAACCACAAAACATTATAGAAATGACAGCTAATATTTAAATAGTTACTGTTTTCAGAGCACTATGCCAGATGATGTGAGATGTACCAGTTTAGATAAAATGAATAGAGGGAAAAGAAGAAAAAAAGGGCAATGAAATGGGAAGGAGAAAAAAGCAGAGAGGTGGTGAAAAGAATTGTCTCTGACTATTCTGAAGTCATTAGAAAAAGATGGGTTGAGCTAAGACTTAAAAACTAGGCTGGGACTCTTGAAACCCTGCATTTGCCTGAAAAACAAGAAAAATTTACACTTGAGGGTTTCAGAGATATAGAGAATCCCTGTTTACAAATGGGACAAATTCCAAAAGTTTCTCTGGAATCCATTTAAGAATTAGAGATGCACTTTTCTCCAGGAATAGTATCTCAAGGGGGGAAAGAGGGTCTCAATCTATTCCACAGAAGTTTATTCAAGCCATAGTGTGGATAGAATTTCCCTGATTTACACTTTCCTTCTGAGTTGGCTATGCCCTTCTTTCTTTTCTTAATCTCCTGTCCTTTTCCTTGCTTCCACTTCACTTTCTCCTTCTTTTCCCTCCACCTCCCTCTAACTCATCCTCTTTCTCCTCTCTAATATTTCAGATTCATTATGCATTAAATAGGATTTTATGGACTAGCCTAACCACCATTTCTTACTGTTTCTATGGGAAAATGCATTCCATAGCATGAAAGGAGAAGGGAATTGGGTAGCTCAGGGAGTGCTGGCACCCTAGACTGTAGCTGGAAAGTAATGAGCCACCCAGCATGTGTGAAATCACAAGGACTATGGCAGCTCAGAGTCCACCCCTCCTTTCCTCTCTCCTTCTTTGAAGCCTTACCACATCATGGTACATTCTAGCCTTTCCTACATATAGTTGGGAAGGTGGGCAGTCATCACCCAGGGCATGCAAGGGCCTAATCTCATTATCTCTCCATGACCGAATTTCAAAGTTCAATTTAGATAAAAGTTTAGGAGCTGGGGGGGGGGGGGGGAGGGGGAGGAGGATCTCTGGATTCCAAAATGAGTTCAATAATAAAGGGTACTTTGCCCCTTACAGCAGGGAACCTTAGAGTGCTTCATAAACATTAATTATTCACACAAAAGGAAACACAGCCCTAACAATAGAAATGCAAATGGTTCTGGCAGAACAAGCAGACTCTACCCTTTAACTATTTTAAACCTGAGATTTAAGAGTAAACTAAAAAAAAGCTAAACATCTAAATATTTAAAATGTAATCTTAGTTTTGAAAAGGTTTAGAGTAGGCTGTTGTTTTATTTGGAGGTTTCTGAGTAACTGATTTTGGTGAAAGGTCATGGGACCAAAAACAGGGGGGAGGGTAGAGAAAAATCCACGGCAAGATATTCAAAGCCATTCCCTGGACACTACTGTAAACCTGCTGATAACTGCTCTGCCATGTCTCATAAACCTTCAATAAAAAGGGAGTGGGAGTGCGCCACAAATTCCCCTAGTGCCTGTTTGGAAATTCTATTTGCAGTCTACAATTTATGGCATGGGGGAAAAGGCTGAAGAGACACCATTCCTGATGAGTATTGTGATCATGTCACACTGTAACACACACACACACACACACACACACACACACACACACACACACACACACACCCCTTCTGTAGAGTGCGAGGGTGAATTGGGTGAGATAACTGGAAGAGAGACAGAATTGAGAGAGGAAGGATAAAGAAAGCAAGAAAGAGATGGGATAAGAAGAGGTGGGGATAGTGAGGCAAGAAATTGAAGATTGGAAGAGAGTGCTGAATAAGGATTGGTAAAGTAGGATGGAGGAAAAGAACAGAGGTGGGGGAATTGGAAAGGATAAGGATCAAAAGGAGGGAGAGGGAGAAAGGGAGACAGAGGAAGAGAAGCAGATGGAGACAGGCACAAGTCTCCTAGAATCTCCAGACATGAAGATGCAGAGAGATGGAGAGACAGACTCAAGAGAAGGGCACAAAGGTGCAGCAAGAGAGGGACAGAGAGACAGCAAGAAAGAGGGAGAGGCAGAGAAATAGATGCAGAAAAGTGGGATGATTGGGAGAAATATGAGATGGAGACCATGAGTGAGAAACTGAGAAAAAGAAGGGAGCCTATTTGGAAAATATAGTATTGCACCAGGCAGGACACAGGGAGATTGGATGGAGACAAGGAGAGAGGGGGGAAAATGGAGAAACAAAGGATTAAGAGAAGAGAGATGTGAGGAATTGGGAGGCCAGAGTGAAAATAGAATGAAAGGAGGTACAGAGAGAAATGAACAAAAGAAACAGGGAAAAAAGAAAGACAGACGGAGAAGAGACAGAGACAGAGACAGTTCGGCTTTGGTCCAGCTTCATTTTTACTCTTTCAGCTCATATGTAAAGTCCTTCTGTTTTAAAGAGTGAAATCCCTGATTAATCATCCACTCAAGTCCCCACATTCCCTTTGAGAAAGTAAAAACAAAAAACAAAACAAACAAAAAAACCGTACCTATAGAAGGTTGACATGACAGCCAAATGACAAAAATCATAAAAGTAAATGGGATTTTAAAAATCCCCACTGGACTGAATTCAAGAAAAAGCTACGGGCTCAATCGGAAATGGCAAATTAATAAAGGCCATAATCAATAAAAGGTCTTCGAGGTCTCAGTCCCAGAGACACTTTACTATTGGCCCTGTTCTAACCAGTCTCTCCTTCCTAGCCCGTTTCAGAGCAGAGGAAAGAAGATAAACCGCCATCCCCCATTCTCCCTCGGACTTCATCTAAAGAAGCCTACAGGGCAACAGAAACTCACTTTGGAAAAGAAGGCTGCTAGGTTCATTTTTTTTTAAACAGTAAACAACTTTGAAATCAATTGGTCACCCCCCTCCCCCATGCCTTCCCCACCTCCAGGCTCCCATCAACATCTGCATCCCCCTCCCACCCCACCCCCTCTCTCGGTGCCATTGTCCCAGACTGATGCTGGCAAGGAATCCGGAGGAGCTGAAAGAAAGCAGAACGAAGACTGATAAAAGGGTCAGTTTGCTGAGACAAAAGATGATATCACGTCGAGACAAATTACAGAGGTGCTGTGTCTAAATGTGTTGAAGCAATAACCGCTCTACAACAGCCGTATCAGCAGGACTGAGCCGGGCCGCTCGCTGCATGCAAAGCAGCCGCGGAGCCAGAGAAAGAGGCGCAGTTCTGGGGGCCACGCAGAGGCAGCTTCCCAGCTGTTCCCAAGCCAGCTTGCTGTTAGGCCCCCTGCAGGCCACTCAGCTCAGCTTCAGAAAATCGCTGGAAATGAAGTCATTCTGAGGGACAGGTAGCCCCCGACTCCGGGGCAGAGTTCCATCGAGCAGCCAGCGGTATTTCACCAGTCTATCAGCAATCACCCACTCACCCCGCAGGGGCCGAGAGTACTGCAGCATGGTGCGGGGACGTGTGCCTGCAAAGTACACGTTCTCAGAGCCAGGGTCAGGACGTGCAAAAATCCCTGCCTCCTCCAAATGCCATCCCTCTCCTTCACTCCTCTTGCTCTCTTCCACCCACCACGTCTTAGAAAAGCTTCTTGAATAGGAAGGATTCTTCCCCACTGCCCTTGGATCAACTAGACACAATGAACACTTCCAAATAACAAGCGAATTTTTCCTCGTTGCCGAGTTTCATATTAATCTCATCAACACAGGTACTCCCTGCCACCGCCACCACCACCCCAGGGCGCCTATCGGAACCCATCCAGCCTTCTAATCTTGTGCAATTGTTGCATCATTTCGTAGCTAGCATTTAACATTTCAAAATTTATAAACAATATCTTATTGCTCTATTAAAATGTGTTTTGAAAGGCGAAAAGTGCATTGAGACCTAGAACTAAAGTTCTAGGGATCTTAGAAGTCTCCAAATATAATGTCCTCATTTGGTGGAGGAAGACACCTCAGTGTTTTGGCAGGTTAAATGACTTGTAATGTAGATCACACAGGTAATCAGGATTAGAGATGGGCTTTTACTCCAGAACCAGCGCCATTCCCAAAATTTCTCTTTAACTAAGACTAAGAAACAAACAAGAGGCAAAGAGGAGGATAACTAGGTGGCTCAGAGGATTGAGAGATATCTAGAGACAGGAGGTCCTGGGTTCAAATTTGGCATCAAAAACAGTCCTAGCTGTGTGACCCTGGGAAAGTCACTTAGCCCCCATTGTCTAGCCCTCAGGACTCTTCTGCCTTGGAACCAATACATAGTATTGATTTTAAGACAGAAGGTAAGGGTTTGTTTGCTTGTTTGGTTTGGTTTGATTTTTAATGAGGCAAAGATGAGGGAATAGGATGCTTTATAGAAGTAACTGCTTAATCTCTGAGGATCAATTCTATGATTCCATTATGGCGCTATCAAATATGAGATCATGGAACAAGGAATTATTGTATGAAAAAAAAAACTTTTAGTCATTTTTTTTTAAATTCAATAGGAAGGCCATTCTCCTTGGAAAAGAAAAGAGAAGCAAAATGAGAATTGGGCATCTCTCTCTTCTCTTGGTTACTCTTTATTGTCAGTGATGCTCAAATGAAGCATATTAAGGCATCTGTTTATTGAACAGATACTAACAATAGAGATACAGGAGATATCCCCAGAGTACAAACACAAAGTATGACAGAACTACCAAAGACTTGTTTAATTAGATGATGATGACCTACTCCTAATATCTCAAGTAGACACAAATGATAAAGCCAGAAGGTACCAAAAAACATTTCTCAAGATTGAAAATTCTTAGTTTAGGGACATGAATGATATCTTCAGCTGTGTTGCATATAAAAGGCAATAATGGATTCAGAAGAGAAAGGCAAATTTTGGAAGCCATTAGCTGATTAAGAAGATGAGAATGGGATTTATATCTCTGGACTTGAGCTAAAAATAGAGGAAAGGCAGACTGCTGGCCAGGGATGGAGTGCATGTAAAAAAGATTGGTGATAATGTTTTTGTCAGGTATCTTGAAAATCTAATTTAAAAATTTGACACAGAAAAGGAAGTTGTTATACCCATAAGAGAGGGTAGCTTCTATATGAAAAGAAAACTAGTAGTTGAGTTCTCATGAGATAAAGAAGTTCATAAGAGATAAAATCCAGAAAAAGGATGAGGAATAAATCTAATGGCCTCAGATATCTATAAACAAATGAACATCTTATAGATAACAAGGAAGAAAAACCAGATATACTAATTAGTAAGGAAGCAAGTGTGACCTCATAGATATAACTGAGAAAAGGAAGGGTGAGACCAGTAACTGATATATGGCTAGAAAATTATACCTTCTACATTGCAAAACAAAATGGCATTTAATAGGTAAAAATGATTGGGGTAGAGGTATATAGCAGTGGTATCAGATTCAAATAGAAAGGGAAGTAGCAAACTACATAAAAATCCCTGCAGATTGTATCTTGACTTAGGAAAATCACATTAACAAAATGTTCTATCATATTTTCATTTATTTTGTTAAATATTTCCCAATTAAATTTTAACCTGGTTTGGACTGTACTCAAAAGTCAGTGTTGATGGTGTTTGATCCCTTGTATTGTTGTTGTTGTTGTTGTTAATCCTTCATTTTTGAAGAAGTTAACTGACATCATGGGTGATATCCTGACTTACTCATGAAAAGGATTTAAGTGAGTCAGAGTTGCACAAAATTATCAGTCTCATTTTCTCTTTCAGTCATGGAAGTCCAGTGGCAAGACAAAAGTCAGGCCAACTGGTAATAGCCCAGGATGTAGTGGATGACCTTGGCATTTTCAAAGCCATGTCAAACTCTCAGTGCTCCACAACACTTTTATTCAGCTGCCTTAATGATCATTGGAACAAAATGCCCTTGTCAGCACCAGAAATCTTCACGTTTCACATGCCCCTAGATTAAAAAAAAAAAGGTTTAAAGCTTCTTAGCTCCCCTCAACCTATTTTAGCCTGTCTGTGGAGATATTTTTACCCTGCTATGGCTATTGTACATACTACAGCTACTTGGAGGCAATTGTGACTATACCTGCAACCCCTGGTACAGAGTAAATGTGTATATATATATATATATATATATATATAGTATGTGTAGATTATATATGTATAGATTATACATACATATATGTATATATATGAAATAGATATGCTCAAATGAGGAAATCTAGGAAACATAATAAAGAAATGTAATGGAAAGATTTGGGGTGAAGATTGGTGGCAGTAGAAAAATAAAGGATATTATCGGGGAAATGTATAATAGACCATCCTATATAAAAATGACATAGATGAAGAGTTCAAAATCACATCACAAATTAGGACAACATTTGTCTTATTCCATTCTTTTGGTAGTTTTCATTTCCTATAAATTTTTAAATATCACTGACACTGGTCAAGCAATCATTCCCACCAGTTCTTTCAGTACCTACAGATGTGGTTCTTCTAAATTGAGTAACTAGAATTAATCAAAGGCAACTAGGTGCTCTCTTACAACATCCTAACTTATCTTGAGTTTCAATGTTTTAGTCATTTTTTTTAATTCAATCTCAATACAAAGGCCATTCTCCTTGGAAAAGAAAAGAGAAGCAAAATAAGAATCATGCAGCTTTCCCTTCTCTTGGTTATCAGTTATCATCCCATCCCCTGGGGGAAAGTTCCATCATATCTTTGATATTCTTCTTTCCTTCAATATAATATTTTCCTCCTTAACTTACCTCAATAGTCTCAACTCGTTCTGAGCTTTAACACTCTTGACATTTTTATAGGACCATGCTACATTCTTATATTGACTTTCTATTATATGTTCTTGCTCCTATGTTCTGTTAAGAAATATAAACTCATCATTGAGATCCTAATTTCCATTGTTATTTCTTCCCTATTAGAATTATTTCCCTTTCTGAGAAATTTTCCTTCCCTCCTGAACTATTTTGCCTAACAGAATTTTTGTTAGTATAATATTACCAATCCTTACTCTCAGCCCTTTGAACTCTACTTTCCCCAAATTTTCCACCTCTATTACACACTCATATATATATATATATAAATATTTATATTTATATATATATAGTCAATTTCTTCTGACTATATGTCATATCTGTCCCAGATATGCCCCAGTTCTTCCTCATTAGTGAGAATCCAGTATAGAATTTGACCTTATTGATTCCTTTACATTTTGAAGGATTAAATTATTACTAGGTACACCAAGAAGTCATTAACTGCTCTGCTTTAGGCAGATTGAGAGCTCTAACAGTTGTCTGGAAAACTGAAGTCCTCTTTTACTATTGTAACATGCATCAATGCCAAACTTCTGAGTGGTTTCTCAACTTCATGCATTTCCTCTTTTAATCAGGGTGTTTTGTAATAGACTTTAATCACAAAATTATTTTGCTTTTTCCTTCTACTGATCTTCACCGGGACGAAAGAGTTCTTGTACCTCCACCAATCTTTGATATGCCAATATAAGCACTAGCTTCCATGAGACAGTCATGGGACAAGTCTATCACAGCAAAGCAATATAAGTTTAGGCATATCTTGTTTATCTAGGGGAAAAAACTCTTCATGGTCTTGAAGATTTGGGAACTTTACTTGTCTAGGGAACACATTTCTGATCATGTATACTTCTTTTTCTTTTTCTGAACTCGTGATTGGTCTTAAATGATACTCATTATCCATTTCATATTCTCTAAGCTTGAAAAACAGATGCCCATTTTCCAGGTGGAGCCCTGGGTAGAAAATTGGAAAGTGATCATATTTTTCTAGAGAAAATGGGAAGTTTTCTCAGTATTAGCCCAAGGACAGCACATATTTAGTGACTTTGAGAGGCTGTATTTATCTCAGTGTGGGAAGTTTACATAGTTATGTATTAAGAATTACCCTAAGAACATCCCTTGGAATAAGTTACCCATACCTTTTTTTTCAAAATCTTCAAAGACAGGAGGGGAAACCTGTTAAACTTTTAGCACGCATATGGTAAGAAAAGAAAAGAGAATTTCAAAGAAAACTATTAATATTTGATATGTAAATAAAAGGGCATACAAGAAGCAATTCTTAATACAAATGCTCCTTCTATCTGAGAAAGAAATCACAAAATTAGAGGGTTGCACTTATTATTTGAGTATACAGTAAGCAAAAATAAGAATATTAATAACAACCACAAGAGCAATGATTTAGTCTACCATTTAGCTTTATCCTAGAGGTTTAAATTTGAACACCAATAACGCCTTAAAATTTAATATGGGCCACAGTTTTCAAAATAAGTACTGCATAATAATTTATAAAAACCCATCAAATGCATGTCAATACACTAAAATTCTACAAGGGCAGTCTGTCTAGAAATGATGGTAAGAGCTTGAGAATTAAATTCTGATAATACAATGAGACAATTCCTTTGAGGAAGAGAAAGGAGAATGTCCTAAAGAAATTATTGCAAAAACACTCATCTATCAAAGTATCATTGATCACTAACTACTCTTTGAGTCTGGCCATCCAGTGGGATAAAACTATTGTTTTATCTAACCTACTTCTTTACATCCTTGTTACAATAAAATTATGAGAGACATTTGTCATATGGAGCAGCTAGGTAGGGCAGTAGATAGAAAACTGGGTCTGGAGCCAGAAAGTTTGTGGTTCTTCAGTTGTTTTTCAAGTCATATCTGACTCTCTGTGACCCCATTTGGAGTTTTCTTGGCAAAGAAAATGAAGTGGTTTGCCATTTCCTTCTCAAACTCATTTTATACATAAGAAACTAAGGTAAACAGGGTTCTGTGATTTGCCCAGAGTCACACAGCTAGTAGATGTCTGAAGCAGGATTTGAACTCAGGAAAATGAGTCTTCCTAACTATACGCCCAGCACTCTATCCACTGTGCTACCTAACTGCTATAGTATCAGAAAAACCCAAGTTCAAATCCAGCTTCAGATACTTATTAGCTGTGTGAATGTAGGGAAATAATTTAACCTCTGTTTACCTCAGTTTCCTCAACTGTAAAATAGAGATAAGAATAATAGCTCCCTCACAGGGTTGTTTTCAGGATCAAATGAGGAAGTATTTATAAAGCACTGCACACTACCTGGTAAAAGTAGGCATACAATAAATTATTATTTCCTTCTCTCTCTTCCCTTCATGTGTCATCTCCATATAATCTAGATAGAGTGCACACTCCTTACCTACACTGTGAGTAAATCATCAAAGAAGAAAATAATCTAGAATGATCTGTGCTAGATGAAGCCATGCTGACTTTCTGTGATCGCTGATTCCATTTCTTGTTCACTAACAGTCTCCTGCATGATTCATTCTAGAATAAGAATCAAAATCAAGCTCACTAGCCTGTGGTTTGTAGTCTACACTCTTCCCATTTTTGGAAATGAAGACACTTATCCTTCTCCAGTCCTAAAACATCTTTCCAATTAATCCACATTCTATCAAAGATGACTGACAGTGCCTGGGCAATAAAATTGTCCCAACCTTTCAGCAATCTATGATGAAGTCCATTGCTCCAGATGACTGAAATTCATCAAGGGTAGCTAGAAGCTCTCTTACTATATCTTTCTCATCTAGGCTGTTGGCTCCCCATTAGTCATGTTTTCTCTCCTTTCTAGTCCAAAGATCTTTCTCCTTAGTAGAGAACACAGAAACAAAATGAGACTTGAAGAGTTCTACTTTGTCTTCTGTGTGTTATCATCATTCCATCCATCCTGAGCAGAAGCCCTATCCTATCTTCTCATTCATTTTTTCTCTGATATAACTTTAAAACAAAACACCTATCTATCTAGTGTCTACAGTTTTCCCCACCAGCCTCAGATTTTTGTGATCTTAAGTACTCTTAACACTATTAGCAGGTCCTTATTTTGTATTCACTTTCTATTATTTTTCCTTGTTTCCACATTCTATACTCATCTTTTTAAAATCTAGTGCCAACTTGGGAAGAGATCTCCAATGGAGTGCCCCAGGATCTGTGTTTGGCCCTGTGCTAGTCACCATTTTTATCAATGGCTTGGATAAAGGCTTAGACAGAATCCTAATTAAGCCTGCAGATGGCACAAAGCTGAGAAGGAGTATGGCCAACACAGTGGATGACAGAATAAAGATTCAAAAAGATCTTGATGCGCTGGAACACAGTGTTGAGTTGAATAAGATGAAATTTAATAGGAATAATTGTAAAGTTTTACCCTTGATTTCTATTAAAAATCAATTTCACCAGAACTACATAGGGTATGAATGGCTAGATAGTTGTTTCTGTGAAGGTTTGAGGGTTTTTGTGACAGAAAGCTTAATACATATCAACAGGGAGACAGGATAACTGAAAAATCAAATTAACTTTTAGGCTACTTTAACAGAAGCACAGCTCTGAGGATTAAAGGGGTGATATTATTTTAGGATTGTTTTCTATTCTAACTATTTCTATAGTATAGTGCTTAATTATAGACACTATATTTTAGGAAGAATGAGAGTGTCCAGAGAAGGACAGTTAAGATATAAGAGCTTTTTTTGTTCCTGTCACATGGTCATATGAGGATCAGTTGAAATAAGAAAGGATATTTTTTTATTCTGAAGAAAAGAGGATTGAGGAAGAACATGAAAACTTCTAATATCCAGAAAAAAATTTAATTAAAATATATTAAATTAATTAATTTAGAATATTTTTTTCATGGTCACAACAGTCATGTTCTTTCTCTCCCCTCCTCCCATTCCCCTCTCATAGCCAATGAGCAATTCCACTGGTTTTACATATATCATTGATCAAGACTTATTTCCATATTATTAATATTTGTACTATGGTGATGACTTAGAGTCTACATCCCCAATCATATTCCCATCGAACCAATTGATCGAGCAGTTGTTTTTCTTCTATTTTTCTACTTCCACAATTCTTGCTCATAAGTCCCTCAGAATGGTCCTGGATCATTGCATTGCTGCTAGTAGAGAAGTCTATTATATTTGATTGTGCCATAGTGTATCCATCTCTGTGGATATTGTTCTCCTGGTTCTGCTCCTTTCACACTGCATCAACTCCTGGAGGTAATTCCAGCTCATATGGAATTCCTCCAGTTCATCATTCCTTTCAGCACAAGAGTATTCCATCACCAAGAGATCCACAATTTGTTCAGCCATTCCCCAATCGAAGGGCATCCCCTCATTTTCCAATGTTTTGCTACCACAAAGAGCGCAGCTATAAATATTTTTGTGCAAATCTTTTCCCCTATTATCTCTTTGGGATATAAACCCACCAGTGGTATGGCTGGATCAAAGGACAGACAGTATTTTAGTGCCCCTTGGCATAGTTCCAAATTGCCCTCCAGAATGATTGGATCAATTCACAACTCCACCAGCAAGGAATTAGTGTCTCAATTTTGCCACATCCTCTCCAACATTAATTGCTTTCCTTTGCTGTCATGTTAGCCAATCTGCTAGGTGTGAAGTGGTACCTCAGAGTTGTTTTGATTTGCATTTCTCTGATTATAAGAGATTTAGAACACTTTTTCATGTGCTTATTGATAGTTTTGATTTCTTTAACTGAAAACTGCCTATTCATGTCCCTTGCCCATTTATCAATTAGAGAATGGCTTGATTTTTTGTACAATTGACTTAGCTCTTCATAAATTTGAGTAATTAGACATTTGTCAGAGGTTTTTGTTATAAAGATTTTTCCCAGATTGTTGTTTCTCTTCTAATTTTGGTTGTATTGGTTTTGTTTCAACAAAAATTTTTAACAATGTAATCAAAATTATTCATTTTACATTTTGTCATATACTCTCTCTCTCTTGCTTGATCTTAAAATCTTTCCTTTCCCACAGATCTGACAAGTAAACTATTCTATGTTTACCTCTAATTTATCTATAGTTTGCTTCTTTATATCGAAGTCATTCACCAATTCTGAATTTATCTTGCTGTAGGGTGTGAGGTGTTGATCTAAACCTAATCTCTCCCATACTGCTCTCCAGTTTTCCCAGCAGTTTTTGTCAAATAGAGAGGTTTTGTCCCAAAGGCTGGGATCTTTGGGTTTATCAAATACTAGTTGGCTGAGGTCATTTACCCCAAGTGTATTCCACTGATCCTTCTTTCTGCCTCAGAGCCAGTACCATATTGTTTTGATCACCACTGCTTTATAGTACAATTTAAGATCTGGTACTGCTAGGCGCCCATCCTTCACATTTTTTTTTCATTATTTCCCTTGATATTTTTGATCTTTTGTTCTTCCATATGAATTTTATTATAATTTTTTTCTAATTCAGTAAAAAAGTGTCTTGGTAGTTGATAGATATGGCACTGAAGAAGTAAATTAATTTGGGTAGTATTTTCATTTTTATTATGTGAGCTCATCCTGCCTATGAACAATTAATTTTTTTTTCAATTGTTTAGATGTATTTTTAATTGTGTGGAAAGTGTTTTGTAGTTGTGTTCATATAGTTCCTGTGTTTATCTTGGCAGATAGATTCCTAAGTATTTTATATTATCTACAGTGATTTAAAATGGAATTTCTCTTTTTAACTCTTGCTGCTGAGATGCGTTGAAAATATATAGAAATGCTGATGACTTGCGTGGGTTTATTTTGTATTCTGCAACTTTGCTAAAGTTGATAATTATTTCCAGTAGCTTTTTAGTGGATTCTCTAGGATTCTTTAAGTAGACCATCATATCATCTGCAAAGAATGATAGCTTGGTCTCCTCATTGCTTATTTAAGTACCTTCAATTTCTTTTTCTTCTCTAATTGCTACTGCTAGTGTTTCTAGTACAATGTTAAATAATTGGAGTAATAATAGGCATCCTTGTTTCATTCCTGATCTTATTGGCAAGGTTTCTAATTTATCCCCATTTGCAGCTGATGTTTGCTGGTGGTTTTAAATATATATACTGTTTATTGCTTTTAGGAAAGGCCCTTCTTTCCTATACTTTCTAGTGTTTTCAATAAGAACAAGGCTTGTATTTTGTCAAAGGCCTTATCTACATCTATTGAGATAATCATGTGATTTCTGTTGGTTTGGCTGTTCATATGGTCAATTATGTGAATGGTTTTCCAGAATCAAAATACCAAAATCTATGATTTTGAATTTTTTTCTCTTTCTCCCAAATGTTTAACTTTCTTCCATACTTTTTCTTATATATACATATATAATGTATAGTTTGCTTTGTTTTGTTTTGTTTTATGTTTTCTTTGTTTTGTTTTTGAATTCTTTTAATAATTGGCTCATACACCCCCATAACTCAACAATGCATCCTGAGGTGAACTGGATGTTTTTTAACACCCACTTCAGGGGGGAATTGTATTTTAATAAAAATCCAAGATTTTGAAATTTTTTGTTTGAGAAATATCTTCAAGGAAGAAGCTTGCTAATTCCTAAATCCAGTGAATGAACTATTGCAAAAAGATGCCAGAAAACCTACACTACATCAAGACCCAGAATGAACTTTGGGTGTGGTTGATTGAACTGAAGTTTGATTGAACATTTATTGTAAATGTACACTTTTATGCCAAAGGGGACTGCCCCTAATTTGGCTTTTTGTCAATGCGCCTAGCAAAACATTGGTTTTGCTTTTCTCTCTTTTCTATTCCTCCATAACTATTGTAATTTCATAGCTGGTATGTTTACAAGACCCATCAGAGAGACTAGTCTTCCTCAGGCCTCAGGGGGGTTGACTGTGAATTTTAAAAATATTCTACCATAATCAGACCGTACTTTAGAAGATCTGATTTAGCTATTTCCTGATCAATAACAATAGAGATACTTGAATTAACAGAATCAGGTCTTGGGAACCCTGAATTTCTCTACCCTCCTTAGTTTAACAAGATTAGGAAGGTCTGCTCAAGATTTAATTATCTGAGGAAATGGTCTTCAACATACATGTGTAGAAAAAGCAGACAGACCCTTGGACTGTCCTAAGTCAAGCTAAGCTATTATCCGTACAGATCAGAGGCAGGAAAATGACGCAAAACCTTCTGTATAAGGCACGCCACTTCTCTCTTCCTCTTTTCCTGGAGAGGCGATTCTGGTTGGCAGTGTGCTAGGTGTTCCAACATCTTGGAGTGGTGGCAGTTATTTTGTCTGGTTTTGGTAGTGAGTTTGCCCTGGAGCTGATTCAGGTTCGGACATCTTGGCTTAGCCCTTTCTTTTTGGAGTTCAGGCGGACTCTTTCCTCCTTCACACTCCAAAACCTTATCTCCTAATCTTCCCACCCAGTGCTAGCCAGGCGTGGGGAGGGGGGATAAAAACTACTCCTTTCCTTCTTCCTTCTCCTTAATCTCCTCCACTATCAATTAAATCACCATAAAATTTCCAGCTGACTTGGGTGTTTCATTTAGGATTTTATAAATAAAATCCTTGGCGACCAAAATATTTATTACATTCGGTCTCAACCATAATTTTAACCTTTACAGTACTGGGGTTAGTTCTTTAAATGTTTGATAGAATTCACTTGTGAACCCATCTGGTCCTGGGGATTTTTTCTTAGGGAGTTCTTTGATGGCTTGTTCAATTTGGTTTCTGATAAATGATTATTCAAGTATTATATTTCTTCTGTTAATCTAGGCAATTTATATTTTTGTAAACAATCATCCATATCACCTAGATTGCCATATTTATTGCCATATAATTGGGCAAAATAGTTCTTAAAAATTACTTTAATTTCCTCTTCATTAGAGATGAGGTCTTCCTTTTCATCTTTGATACTATTAATTTGGTTTTCTTCTTTCCTTTTTTACTATATTAACTAGTATTTTATTTCTTTTTTCAATGTACTAGCTTCTAGTATTATTTATTAATTCAATAGTACTTTCACTTTTAATTTTATTAATTTTCCCTTAATTTTTAGGATTTCTAATTTAGTTTTCATCTGGAGATTTTTAATTTGTTCTCTTTCTAGTTATTTTAATTTGCATGCCTAATTCATTGACCTCTTCCCTCCCTGATTTATTAATATATGCACTCAAGGATATAAATTCCCCCCTGAGGACTGCTTTGGCTGCATCCCATATATTTTGATATGATGCCTCTTAATTGTCATTCTTTTCAATGAAATTATTCACTTTTTTCCATAATTTATTCTTTAACCAACTCATTTTGAAGAATCATATTATTTAATTTCCAACTAATTTTTGATTTGAGTCTCCATGTACCCTTACTAATTATTATTTTTATTGCATTAGGCTATGAAAAGGTTGCATTTTTTTTTGCTCTTTTGTTTTTGTTTGCCATGTTTTTATGCCCTAGTACAGAGTCAGTCTTTGTGAATGTACCATGTGCTAATGAAAAGAAGTTGTATTCTTTTTGTCTCTATTTATTATTCTCCATATTCTCCATATCTATTTACTCTAATTTTTCTAAGATTTCATTCACATCTCTTACTGCTTTTTATTTATTTTTTGGGTTAATTTATCTAGATCTGATAGAGGAAGGTTCAGGTCTCCCACTAGTCTTACTATCTATTTCCTCCTTAAGGTCCAATAGCTTCTCCTTTAAAATCTGATCACTATACCATGTGGTACATACATATTGAATACTGATATTTCCTCATTGTCCATACTGCATTTTATCAGGATATAAATACATTACCTATCTCTCTTAATCATATCTATTTTTACTTTGACTTTGTCAGCTATCATGATGGTGACTCCTGCCTTCTTATTCTTTGTTGATGCCCAATAGTTTTTGTTCCAGTCTCTTACCTATACCCTGTGTATGTTCTACCTGCCTCATGTGTTTCTTGTAGAGAACATATGGTAGGATTTTTGTCTGCTTTGTGTAGCCCCTCCCTGCCCTATCTCTGTGCCCAATCTCCTTGTTCCTTAGATTCCTTGGGTTCCAAGTCTTGCTTCTCTCTGGGATAAGTCTGTGTTGTACTCAGTCAGCCCCTAAGAACCTGGGGATTGCTCACTCTGACTTTGGCACCACAGGTGGAGTGGGGGAGGGGTGATCAGTTTGTGCTAAGGTAGGAGTAATTTTACCCCCTTATAGAATGGAAATGCCTAAACCCTGCCTACCTTCAAGGCTGCTCCCTAAAGTAAAATACCTTCACTTGTCTGGTTTTGGTTTTTGCCCTTTTGAGGTGCTTTATAGTGGTAGGTTTCAAGGAGTGGAAGCCCCTTCCTTCTACACTGTGACCATCAAAGGCCAGTTTACAGTATTTATAAAGGCAGCTGGTGGCACATTGGATAAAGAGCTAGTCCAGAAGGCACTTATTAACTTATGTGACCCTGGGAAAATTACTTAACTTATATTTGCCTTAACTGTAAAATAAGGAAAATATAGCATCAACCTCACTGGGTTGTTGGCAGGATAAAATTTGATATAATCATAAAAGTACTGAGAACAGTACTTTGAATATGGCAGACACTATATAAATGTTTATTCCTTTTCCTCCTTTGCTCCAATATAGGTTGGACTAGATAGTCTCTGTGACTCATTCTGAAGTTCTATGATGTATAACACTGAATCAAAAGCCCTTTCTGCTATATTACAAATCAAAATCTTAAGTTCAACAAATGAATCTTTAAAGTTATAATTTTAACTATCATCTACCATAAAGAAAAAGCATTGGAAGGTCAGAGAGAACTTCTCAGCATCACTGAGATTATACTAATCTCTACCCAAAAGAGTAATTTGTAGACCAAAGGCTAGTGAAAGTTTGCAAAGAGCACATAAATCTATAGTTTGGATTAAAAACAAACAAGTTATTTTTCATCTACAACTATAGAGTAACTGCTGTTTATATGCTATGGAATGGTAGCCCATTGGCTCCCAAATCCTTCTCCTATATATCTAGTCTATATCAGTGGCCTTAAATTATCTACATTTCTCAGTCTTTTAGACTGTCACTAAAATACAAGCAGATGGAAATAAATGCCAAAACACAAAGAAAGAAATTTGACCTCTTAGATATCACTATATCTTGGTAGAAAGAGTCCTATGATCAAAATGTGGTTTTAGCCAGATATATCTTATTAATAACAACAGCAAAAACAATATTTGTAAAGGATTAGAAAAAAAGCTAATGCCAATTTGTAAAAACACCAAAAGTAAAATAGAGAAGGAGTTTGCTTTTCATTTTAGAGATCATAGGGAACCACCAAAAGTTTATGAGGATGTGAATGATGTTGTAGGAGTAATATTTTAGTTAAATCAATTTGGCTATTCAATAGAAGATGGATCAAAACTTCCACAGGGAAAGACTTGAGATAAGAAAACCCATCAGGGGGCTATTGCAGTAGTACAAGTATGTTAAGAATAAAATTTAGGCCAAACTGTGGCATGTAAAAATTAGTTTCTTGCTAGAAGTATTATATTTTTATGATGTTTATTTAAGATTAAGAATTTAAGAGAATACAAGTAAGAAAGCACGTGTGTAAGTGGGCCGAGAGGCCCATTCAACCTTACCTACATCATGAGAGACGCATCTGCTTGGAAGCTGAAACAAGAAGAGAGAGCTGGTAGGCTTTACAATCAGTTTAAATAGAAATTTTTATCTCGCCCAGGTGAGGATCTCAGTGAGATTACAAAACATTCTGGGAAGTGGCTAAGGACTTCTGGGGATTGGAGTCCGGGATTCAAATCTCCATTTTTACAGTAAGAAGTGATGAGGACATGCCATGAACTAGTGTGGATAAGTGTGTTAGTACAGAGGCAGGGATAGATTAGGGAGAACCACTTTCTGTCTCAGTTTCCTTAGTGGTAAAATAGCAATAATAGTCCCTACCTCCAAGGGCTGTCTAGAGGATAAAATGAGATAATATTTGTGAAACACTTCACAAAATTTAAATTGCTAATTTTATCCTCTCAGAAACCTTGTGAGGTAGATATTAGTATTCTAATTTTATAGATTAATAAACTGAGGCCTAAAGAGTTTAAGCACCTTGACCAGGTCCACACAGCTAGCGGGAGGATTCAAACTCAGATCTTCCTGACTCATAAGTTCAGTGGTTTAAGGCACTGAACCACCTGGATATCTTCCCAAAGAAAAGAAATGACAAATGAGAACATATGATTAGAACTGGGACCGGAACCCAGACCCTTGACGCCCAGTTCAGTACTTAATTTTCAATGTCATGCTGCCCCCTGCTGCTCCCTTGAAACAGAACTTTAATCCTTCCTACTTTTGCTAAAGAATAAAGATCTTTCCTAGTTTATCCACCAAAGGGCTATAAGAGACTCTCACATGTGTACTGATCAATGTCTGATCTGTAGGCTCACCCAGGTGGCCTTTCAGAGAGGGGCAGAGATTGATGCTGTGTGTGCGTGTGTCTATTCCCACTCTTCTCTACTATTAGCATTCTTATCTAGCCCATCATTATGGATTAGGAAAGATTCTGCTTCCCAGGAAAGCTGTAGAAGGAGATATGCATCCCCAATTGGGACTTACTCATATTTAGAGAAGCATAGTTTGTCTTTGTTCTAGGCAGTGCCCCATGCATCCAAAATTACCTTCACAGATAAATCAATGGTTATAATAATAGCTTCAATTTTTATCCTGGTTTCCTTCCAAAAGAATAGGAGTATTCAAGATGGAGTTATCTCATGTGTCCTAATACTCCTAACATTCCCAGCACACATGCAGCATACTTGATGAAATCTTTCCTCACCTTTTTTCTTTAACTTTCACATAGCATTTTGTTTTGTGATACTTTCATATTCTTACCTTTCAATAGGGCATATAGGATGTTCTGGGAGGACTAGCACCTCTGGTGTGACTGCTTCCCAAGCCCTTTCCTGCTTGTGGTGTCTACCTCTCCCCCAATTCTCACCCATGGCTCCAGGAAGCTATAGCACAAACAGCAGCCACACTGCCTCAGCAGACGGCGTAACTAGGTTGAATTTAATGTCTCCAACCCACTGGTGAGTTAGAGAAGGATATCTACCCCAAACATGGGAAGACTACCAACTGGTGAAATAGGCAGATAATGTGTTCCAATGGCCTTTAAGGAGCTGAAGCAGGTACTGTGGAGTGTTTAGAACTTTGGTCAGACATCAGTTGCCAAAGTCATCCACTGCAACCCCAGACGTCACCAGTCATCTTGACTTTTGTCTTGTCACTAGACTTTGGGAGAGAAAGTGAGGCTGATGACTTTGCATAATCCAAGCATGATCCTCATGAAGTCATTGGTCTTTCTCAAAAACAAAGGCTGAATAGAAACATCTTGCCATTTTGTGCTAACTCCCATTACTAGGCTCTAAACTCTACCACCACTGATGCCAACCCCAACATATAATCTTCAGTCAAGACTTCAGTCAGATACCTCCACCCTCTCCCAACCCTTGTATTTCATCTTAAGTTTAAATGTCGTCTCTCTCCATTAGAATATGTGCTCCCTCAAGACAGAAAATGTTTTTCTTTTTTGCTGGTATTTGCATTTCCAGAATTTTGCACAGTACCTGGCACATAATCAGTGCTTAATGTTGACTGACTACTAATGGGGCAGATAAGTCAACACAGCTGAAGCAGCTTAAGTACCCTGATAGGAAACAGAGATAGCATATGCCAGGTGTGTCAAACTTCCTCAACCACCATCTTTTCTCTGATCCCAATGAAGACAGCCCAGAACCCTGAGCCTGAGACCATAAATAACAGTACTGCCTCCCTATCCCCCTCTCCACATCACCTATATTTTTCAAGTCTAAAAATCAAATGCATGCCCCAAATAGGGAAGAAATAAATTCATTCCTTTTTCAAAGCTTTATTTTTTTCCCTTTCTTTTCCATCAGAGCTATACTGCAAAATATAGGATATAACTAAAGTGAGGAGAATGAGGGTACCAGTAGGAAGACATAGTGTTAAAGTCCAGAAAATAAGGAACTCAGCCTATGGGGGAATGGAGATTAGCCAAGTTTGAGCTAGGATCCTTCCCCAAATAAAGTTACAATGAATAGGAGTCAAATACTTGGTTTTGGTTTGATACTGGTTGTCTCCCATGCCTGGAAGATTCTTCCTAATCATTTCACCCTCCTCCTTTCCCTAGCTTCCTTAAAGTCCCAGATAAAATCTAAAATTCTACAAGGAGTCTTTCCTAAAGCCTCTTCACTCTAACATTTTCACTCTGTTGGTTATTTCAAATTTCTATCTATCTATCTATCTATCTATCTATCTATCTATCTATCTATCTTTTCTTTTTTCTTCCTTCTTTTCTTTTCTCCCTTTCTCTCTCTCTCTTCCTCTCTCTCTCTTTCTTCCTTCCTTCCTTCCTTCCTTCCTTCCTTCCTTCCTTCCTTCCTTCCTTCCTTCCTTCCTTCCTTCCTTCCTTCCTTCCTTCCTTCCTTCCTTTGTTTCTTTCCCTTCCTTCCTTCCTTCCTTCCTTCCTTCCTTCCTTCCTTCCTTCCTTCCTTCCTTCCTTCCTTCCTTCCTTCCTTCCTTCCTTTCTTTCTTTCTTTCTTTCTTTCTTTCTTTCTTTCTTTCTTTCTTTCTTTCTTTCTATCATAGTTTTTCATGTCATATACTCATCAGAGCATGAATTCTTTGGGTGTAGAGACTGAATTTTACTTTTCTTAGTATCTCCAATCCAAATCTCCAATTCTGGATCTTTAATTAGTACAGTCCCTAGCATAAAGTAGCTATTCAGTAAATGTTTATTGACTATCTAGCTAATTTAGGACAACTAAGCCAAGACATCATCTATTTCATCACTCAGTGGGAGAGATCAGAAAACACAGGGTCAAATAATCATGGTTGTTTGTCCATGGTAAAGCTTACTTCTGTAGTTAGTGTGAGATAGAGCAATACCCTAAGGATTTCTGATCCTTTTCATTCTAAATCAAGTCCTCTTAGTAATATCCTACCTAAAGCTTAATTTTTGGTAAATGCCATTGAGTTTTCAGCCTATCCACTGGCCATTTTTATTACCATAGAATCCAGTTCATTAGTTGAAAAATATATCTATTTTATACCCTTTGTACTACATAAACTCAGAATATAGAGCTAGAAAGAAGATTTGACATATAGTTGAACCCTCTCTTTTTACTGATGATGGAAATTAAATCCAAATAGGTCATATTATCATAGCACTTATGAAATGTCTATTTTTTCATGGTGCTTTATACAAAGAAAATTAAGATGTGGTTTCCACTCCCTTGCGATAGATGTGTACCATCCATCTAACACAAACTACATTATTAATACAGAAAGACATAAAGGATATATTGACAACTGAACAAATATTTAACAAGCATATTTCAGTAAACAATTTTTAGCATTAAGCATAAATAACTGTATAAACTGACTGCTGGATAGTTAGAATAAAGAGCATGAATTAGCTAGACAGGAGATCAAATCCAGGTAAGTTAGCTAACACATGAAAGAGTAGATGAAAAAGTATTATGACAGAATAAATGAGTTCTAGATGACCATTTACTGTAGGATGCCTGAGTTAAATATCAGTCTTGCTACTGATATGTGTGTAACTTGGGCAAGCCTCTTCAGCTTCCTCATCTATAAAATGATAGTGTAGACTAAAAGACCTCTAAAGTCCTTTCCATATCTAAAGCCGTGATCTTTCTCTTATCCTTCTCTTTAAAATAAGGCAATTAAATTAGATAATCTCTAAGATACTTTTTAGTTCCAAGAATCTATGACTCTAGATATTGTATGGCTTGTCAGATGAGTTTGAGAGCTTTGGAGATCAGATGATTTAAAGATTAGACCTATGGAGATTTTCAAGATCAGTCCTGTTATTTTACAGATGATAAAACTAACACCCTCAATAGTAAAATGACTTGTTGATGGTCACACCTGAGCTAAGATTTCAGCCCAGGTCTTCTGACTCCATATATAAGGTAGTTTTATTTAAAGAACATCAGGCAAAATGTCAAAAAGAGAAACAGTGGGGAATAGACACCAGAGGCAAATACTGATACCCTGATATCAGAGGTTGATTGTTCAATCTCTTTTAAACATTTTGCCATATGTGAGTGGGCAAAAGGTTGCAAGTATGTTCTTTCAGATAAAGAGAGATATATAGCCCTGGAGAAGTATAACCCTGAAGATGCCATTTGTGACTGATTGAAGCAGGAAATAAAAAATAGGCTTTCAGAGTTCTTTAAACCAAGTTTGTAAGTTACACTGTGCCACAAACTGAGGGATGCCAATTTTACATTGAAATACCAATAACTTGTTCCTTGATTATTTTCTCAAGAATCAAAAACTCAAGAAAAACAGGGTCATTTCTCTGTTTGTGTGATGAAAACCAAAACAACCTCAGAAGATTATTTAAAAGGTTACCACCAATGCTCCACAAACAAAGTGACCTTTTCCTAATGACAGTGACACACGCCCAATCCATTTGAGGGGATATGATGCTATTGCAAATTTGGGGAAAGATAATGCTATTGTAAATCATTTAAAACTTATCTTTGTCTCCTCTGTGACTCACTCTGCCATCTCTAATAGATATTCTTCTTTTTTCAGTAACCTAGTTCAAGTATAGAGACAGCAAGACTGAGTGAATAGAACCATGCATTTGACATATTGAAACCTGACTTTAAATCTCACTTCTGTTCCTTGCTTGTTGGGTGGCCATAAGCAAACCAATTCACTTGGGTCCCATTTTCCTTGTGGGAAAAATAGGGAGGATATTATTCATACTATCTTCTTTGTAGCATTTCTTTTTCTCATAAGAAAAATAATTTAGGAGCCTTAATGTGCTATATGTATGCTCCCTATTACATGAATGAATGAAGGAAGGAAAAGGAGTCTATTAAGTGCCTACTTTGTGCCAGACTCTAGGCATTCAAATACAAAAGTAAAACATTTTCTGCCCTCAATGAGTTTATGAGGAAGATAATAGATTAAGGAGTGGTGACTAGGGAAGGGAATTTTGGTCTGAGGAGTCTAAAGAATTCAACCTCTCCTTTCAGTAAATCCTTCCTTCCTAGCTCCTAGTCTTGATGGAGGTAGACTTTCCAAGAGTTCTGACTGAATCTTTGATTTCTGGATCATCCCAGCAGTCTATCAGCAGTATGCCCAACTCTTTCTTGATACCACCAAATAGCCCCAACATGATGTAATGACTCTCCTTGCAGCAATAATTTAGGCTGCTGACTTCTATGTGGGGCCATGAGATTTATAAAGAGAACAGATCTTAGGGATCATTTCTTTCAAACCTCTTATTTTCCAGAGGAACTAAAAGCAGCCCAGAGAGAAGTGATTTATCCAAGGTCACGAAGCTATTAAATGGCAAAATTAGGACTGCATCTTTCCTGACCCAAAAGTGCTCTTTCCAGTTGAGCACTTAGGGTTGTTTTTGATGAGCCCAGATAGATAATGCTTATTCACATAAGCCAGAAAATTGATCCTACTCATTGCCTGAAAATCTCACAACTTCAACATGTTGCATTCATTCACAATATTTTACCTGTGTATCATAATGGATTTGTGATCTGGGAATCTGTGTTTGAATCCTGATTGTTGCATATTAACTATATGGCCAGGGAAATTACTTTATATCACTGTGAACCTCAATTTCCTCATCTGTAAAATTAGGGAATTTTAAGCTAGGTGGCACACTAGAGCAGAGTGTCAGGTTTGGTGTCAGGAAGACCTGAATTCAAATTTGACCTCAGATACTTAGTAGATATGTGACCAGGGGCAAGTCACTTAACCTTGTCTGCCTCAGTTTCCTTATCCATAAAATGAGCTGAAATAGTAGTAGTCTCTCGGTAACCGAGATTGACGATTGTCTTTGTGCACTTTCATCTGTGATGTAGATGAGTGTGCACAAAGACACTTGTGTGTGAAGGAGATTTAAGTGGAAAAGTTGATGCACAGAGACAGTCTCACTCTCTCAGCGTTGGAAGCCTGGGTCCATTGGCACGAAAAGTCGTTACACCTAGAGATTTCCTCAGCTGCATTAGATGGCCGTGTTGTCCTTTGTGCTCCAACATGCCCTAAGTACTCTACAGTGCTTTGCTGCGTCGCCCTCTCAGCCGTTGAGCCTTCTTATTGGTTTCTTCCGTCTGTTCCGCTGAAGCAGTCTTCACATGATGGGTGAGCAAAGCCCTGGTTCACCAGGAGTCGACGTCGACCCGATGGCTACCCTCACAAGGTTTGGCTGGCCTGTCGAAGCCGTTCCCCGGGGTGTGGCCGCTGCCGCATGCTAGCAGCTACTGGGAGCCACAAATGAGAGCTGGATGTCAGGTGGGGGTCAGAGGTGGGAGAGCTGCCCTAGGAGGGCACAACAAGCCCTCCATACCAGAGATACTACTCCTCCCTGAGCACCCCATACACCCCATGTAAAATGAGCTAAAGGACATGGCAAACCACTACACTTGTTTGTGGTTTTTTTTCCAAGAAAACTGACAAAATGGGGTCATAAGGAGTTGGATACTGCTGAAACAACTGAATAACAACAGAAACAAAAATTAGGAAACTAAACAATATGACTCCAAAGGAGCCTTATTACTCTTTGCCTATAATTTCTTGATCCTAATTGGAAATGTTAAAGTGGGTGAGGGGAAATAAGATATTTTTGAGCATTAAACACCATCTCTGCACTGAGGGTAGCCTATTCTTTCTGAAACAGTCTTGTGTCCATGTCCATTGCTTTGACCACTGACCCAAAACTAGGTAGTTGTGTTATTTGCTTTCCTAAGAGAAAAGAGCCTGTTTTTTAGATAATTCCATATCAAGTAACATCAGAGGCTGAATGTGTTTGGGAGCTGAGATCTACTGGTCCTGAATTATTAGAGTTAATAATATCTGTGATTGGAGATCAAAGACAAAATGACCTAAGGGTGTCCATCTTTGCACAGAACTGGAGGGGAACAATTTTAAAGGTGGAGGTAATGGATGGATACCTAAATATATATGGCCTTCTTTGTAGAAATTCTGCAATGAACAGAATAATTTATTCATGCTTCAACCTTCATTCACCCTTATTCCCCCAATGCCTCGCCATGAAAATAAGGTAGGAAGAATTTCATAGTGCTATGATTTGAAAGGGACTTTACTATTCTATATAAAGGAACTGAATTCAGAAAGAATAAATTATTTTCACAGGGTCACATAGGTAAGTGATAGAGTCAAGATTCAAACCTGGGTCTTCTGACTCCAATGCCTATGTTCTTTCCACTACCTCAAACTGAAGGACAGTGATGATCCATCTTTTGCCCTGCCATTTTCTCTAGATGTCAGAGAGAAGTATTTACAAGTTCATTATTTACCAAGAGCAGAATTTCCCAGTGAGTTGTTTCTCTTCTGTTAGTACTCTAACCCTCTCTCTCCTCTCCCTTCCAGCCACTTTCTTCTTTCACACTCTGAACCTATTTACACGAAGACATTTTCTCTGTTGAATAACATGCCCAGTGACATTTCCAGGCTACCATTTTATTTTTAAAAATCCCAAGTTCACTTGAAAATGCAGCTCTTGTACCACTGTGTTGCATGGTCTCTGATGTTTGTTCACGGGTGTCCCTTTCTGCAATGTCTCAGGCCTCAGACTCCCTGGATCACCTTCAATTTCCCCTAATAGCCATTATTGCTCCCAGCATGCTTTGAGCCTTGTTAGATGTCCTGGATCCAATGTGAAAGCAGAGTTCATTAGCTCCAGCAATTGCCGGGCCTGGCTTACTGGAATATCAGAGTTTATGGTCTCTGTCTGAATCATCTGTTTGATGTAATTCCCCAACTGAGTCATTTTTCATTATAAATTCCCCTTTAAGACCTCAGATTTCCAAGGCTGGAATCCTCACTACACCTCTCTGGGGCAGCAGCACCAATACTGAGGCAATGTCTCACACCTCCGGAGGCCTCCTCCTCTCACTGCATGATGGATTACAGCAAGGGCTCAAAAACAGGTGGAGGCGTCTGGAGGACAAAGCCCCAGACCTAGATTCTGCGTCACGTTCCTGAGCTGACTTGCAGCCTGATGTCAGGGAAGTGGAAGGCTCTGACTAGCTTCCCTGTCATCTCTTCACTATGTCACAGAGTCCCCAAAGATTCACAAGGTCACAGAGGGGACGGGTCGAAAAAGGAGCAAATGAGAGACAGAAGAGGAGTCACATTCTGATTCTTCCTTTGGCATGGATAAATCCCTCCCCCATGCTGGACTTTTATTCTTTTCCCTCTCATCTTCCATCCTCTGTTCATTGCCTCTTTCTGGGGAGGAGTATGGCTTAGCATTAATCTATGAGGCAAAAAGACAGAGAGAGACAGACAGACAGACAGACAGACAGACAGAGACAGAGAGACAGAGAGACAGAGAGAGAGACAGAGACGGAGAGAGAGAGAGAGAGAGAGAGAGAGAGAGAGAGAGAGAGAGAGAGAGAGAGAGAGAGAGAGAGAGAGAGGGAGAGAGGGAGGGATGGAGGGAGGAAAGGAGAGGAAGAGGGAGAGGGAGAGAGAAAGACAGAGAAAGACAGAGAGAAAGAGAGACAGAGACAGAGAGAGAGACAGAGAGAGGGAGGGAGGGAGGAAAGGAGAGGAAGAGGGAGAGGAAGAGGGAGAGGGAGAGACAGAGACAGAGACAGAGAGAAAGAGAGACAGAGACAGAGAGAGAGGGAGAGAGGGAGGGAGGGAGGAAAGGAGAGGAAGAGGGAGAGGGAGAGAGAGACAGAGAGAGACAGAGAGAAAGAGAGACAGAGACAGAGAGAGACAGAGAGAGGGAGGGAGGGAGGAAAGGAGAGGAAGAGGGAGAGGGAGAGACAGAGACAGAGAGACAGAGAGAGACAGAGAGAGAGACAGAGACAGAGACAGAGAGAGAGGGAGGGAGGAAAGGAGAGGAAGAGGGAGAGGGAGAGGGAGAGAGAGAGACAGAGACAGAGAGAGACAGAGAGACAGAGAGAAAGAGAGACAGAGACAGAGAGAGAGACAGAGACAGAGAGAGAGACAGAGACAGAGAGAGAGAGGGAGGGAGGGAGGGAGGGAGGAAAGGAGAGGGAGAGGGAGAGAGACAGAGAGACAGAGAGAAAGAGAGAAAGAGACAGACAGAGAGAGAGAGAGACACCCTGTTCTTCCTAGCCAAGTCATATTCAGGGAGTCATGAACTCTTGGAGCTTCAGTTTCCTCACATGTAATTTGAGGATACTAAAATCAGAATCCTACTTCATAGATTATTTTTTATGAATCAAATGAGATAGTGAATATAAAATAAATGTCTTATAAACCACAAATGCAGCGGGGAAAAAGGAGATAGATGTATCCCTCAGTTTAATGACCTACTTTATTATGAACTTAATAAGGATCTGAGTTCAAGGGTTTCTTTCACTAAGACCATTTGACTATTTCACTAAGACTTTGACTATTGTGCCAAACTATGTCAATATTGGTATCTATATAGTAATTGAGAATGAAAAAATCATCTACTATTTGCCAAATATTATGTTAGATATGTACATTTTATATCAGTATAAATACATGTATATATTATGTGTATGAGTATATATGTGTGTTTGTATATATACATATATACACATATATATATACACATATGTACATATACACACATATTTAGACATCTAGGTGGCGCAGTGACTAGAGTCCTGGAGTCAGGAAAACTTATCTTCCTGAGTTCACAGCTAGCCTCAGACACAGACTAACTTTGTGATCTTCAGCAAGCACTTAGTCCTGTTTGTCCCAGTTTCCTCATCTGTAAAATGTGCTGAAGAAGAAAATGACAAACTACTTTGCTAAGAAAACCCCAAATGGAGTCCTGAAGAGTTGGACATAAGTAAAAAAGGACTCAACAACAACAACAAAAGTTGCATACATATTATACATCTACATATTATATAATGTAATATACCTGATTCATGGATCTCTGTGCAAGGTTTGGCACTAGTTTAAGTCTCTCCTCTGCCTGAATCCAGAATTCCTCCACATGAATCATACTCACTCCTCTCCCTCCTAAGCACACTCATACAAAAGCTCTTTATCATAATCATGCTCCTACTCTTGCTTCATTTTCCTTTTATAATAATAATAATAGACCATCAATATACAGCAGTGGAATATGGGGGAAGGGAGAAGAAAGGGTCTCCCTGGAATGCATTTCTGAGACGTTCCAGACCAAGCAAATAATTTGCATCTATTTGTATAAGTTATACATCAGTATAGACTCCTCTTTAGCATTGAGACTTAATGAAATAATTCAGACAGGCAGGAAAGAAAATGATTTACTTAGGGAAACCTGACCCTTTTAGAGTTAAATCATTTCAATGATCATTTGCATATATTTGCACAAGTTGTGCATTAATATAGGACCTCTTCTCATTTATTTGGAATTAATGAAACAATCTGACCACCTTTGGAAGTCGGAAACATAGGCACTGAGCCAACCTAACAGTGAAAGGATTTCAACATGTAGATATCTGAGCTCAGATTTTATAGCCCTCCAAGGTGTCATGAAATCATCTACCAAAATACTCAAAGTCAAATGAAATTTAATTCACATCAACATTTTAAAAACTAGATACGAGAGCACCTTTTTAGAGGAAAAACTAGGGCATCACAAAGTCAAGAAATGGGATGTTACTAGGTTTGTTTGTGGCAAGAGAAAGAACAGAGAAGAGAGATCTTTTGATACGTTGATGGAAGAAAGTAAATAGGTAAAAGAGATAGTGCTAAGTAGGAGTATTTTTACTCAGTGACAAAATATCTGGAGAGTGGATGTTACCAACAAGGAAATAGTACAATAATGGGTTCAATTTCAGTGGGAGAAGTAGCAGTCTAAACTTGCTTCACACAAAAGTTGAGGAGAATCCAGGTCTTTTAAGAAGAGGACTACTGCAATAAGATCCTGGGGACGGGAAAATAGACTAGGATATGTCTATCAGTAATTCCAACCATTGAAAGACTGGTAGGTTAAGCAGTGTAGTAAAGTAATCATCACAACCATGACCTGCCCTGAGGAAAAGTCCCATTTGTATCATGGTGGGTTATGGTTCTGACAAAGGAAAATAATTATTCAACCAATAACTCTTTGGGTTATTAATTTTTCTATCAAAGAGAAACATCCTTAAACTAGAAAGAACAAGAACAGTTAAGAAGGGAATTAAAACCCAAGATGAATGGGAAGAGCATTTATCAGCATAAAATGAACTCAGGTTACCCAGCCTAAAAAAACTTCATCTTAAAGTAAACTGAATTTGCAGACACAAGTACTCAACCATCATCTGTGGTCTTTCATGAATTATAAAGAAGGGCAGAGGACTTGAGGAAATGCTGCCTTGATTTTCAAAAAAGGATGAATAAAAAAATTATAGGTTAGTACATTGATTATCAATCCTTGCAAGGTTCTAGAATAATGAACTAATATTCACAAGGGAAAGTGGTGATCACTATGAGACAATATGGATTCATAAAAAAAAAAGTCATGTGAGGGCAGCTTGGTAGCACCACCAGTTGTGGAGTCAGGAGGACTGGGTTCAAATTTGGCCCCCAGACCTTTCTAGCTGTGTAAACCTTGGGCAAGACATCTAGACTTTGCCACTCTTCTGGCTTAGAATTGATACTAAAACAGAAGACAAGTGTTTTTAAAAAAATAGTCATGCCAGATTAGCCTCATTTCATTATAATCAAATTACTAACGAAATAGAAATAGAGAGAAAGAAGTAATAGATTTGGATTTCCACAAAGTATTTGATAAAGTCTTTTCCCATTTCCATGTGGTTAAGAGGGAATAACATTAGCTGGGTGATTGGAAATTCAGAAATGTAAATGTAAAAGTGAAAGACATTTTCATGGATTGGAGATTCTCCTTAAAATAATAAATATCTGAGTTCAAGTATTTTCTCTGACCCAGACTAAATGACCATGGATGAGTCATTTTAAATCCTTCATAAACCAGAGACCTCTCTATGATCTTCAGTGGAATATAATTAGCAAAAACCTGTCTGTAGAATGAATGAATGAAAAAGCATTAATCAGTTCCTTTGTTACACCTTAACTGAAAATGTCTTTGATGTGTAAGAATGAATCTCATAAAATTTGTATATTTGTGAGAAAATACTCAGATAGATCAGTAATTGATGTTGTTTAGCTATTTTTGATATTAATAAAGGTCAAGGTTTTTTTAACTTAATGCAAATTTTAGTAATATGCTGACATATTGTGATCCATGTTTTCTCCCTTTCTCCTCCCTACCCACTTCCATCACCAGCAGATAATGTGAAATAGGTTGTACATGTGTGTACAATACATATTTCCATGTCCATCATGTTGTGAAAGAAGATGTATATCACTTACTTTAGAGAAAAATTCATGGAGGAAATAAAGTTAAGAATAGCATGCTTCAATCTACATTGAGCCTTCATCAGTTCCTTTTATAGATATAGTAGATAGCCTTTTTGGTCATGAGTCCATTGGAGTTGTCCTGGATCCTTGCACTACTGATAATAATTAAGCCATTAGTATTTGATCATAGTACATTCTTGCTGTTACAGTGTACAACATTCTCTTGATTCTGTTCATTTCACTAAGGACAAGACTTTTTGTTTGCTTTTGGAATCTTTCCCTCCTTTAGATATTTTTCGTTTGCAAACTGATGACAAGATCAGTCCAATTCCCTCACGATTGTCACATAAATCTTTTTTATATACATAATCAAATTCAACTGATATCTCCATCTTTGTCCCTTTTAATGCCATGTCCACCTCTTCCAAAAGTATACACAGAACTGTAATGTTAGAATTCATGTGTGACAGCTTTACTATCCTTGATGGTAAAAAAAAAAAGCATCTGTATAAAAATCTCTGCAGATCTTTCACATTTTCTACTGTTTGATATCCTCTGTCCATAATTATTCTTAAATGTTCTTAGGGGGACTTTGTTTAGTTAGATCTCTCACCAAGCTTTCATTGAACTGATTTTGTCTTAAAATAGCTTCTCTGTTTTATGAAGCTGTGATGTTAATAAACTTTCAACATTTCCTTCACCCTTGCTACATCTTACAAACAAGTTTATGTATGGTGTTGCTGTTAGCAGCCATCTCTCTCTTTCTGACACGTGCATCAAGTAGATGCTAAGACCACTTTAAGGTTACTTTGGTCTCCTAGTTATGGCAGCCAAAGGCAACAACAGTTCAGAATATAATCTTATGTTGAATGCCAATTCTTGCATTATTTTTTAAATATGTAGGTATAATGTTTCTATGTAGTCTACAAATCTTTGGCTTTTTTTGTGTTTTACCTAAACTTTGTTTTTTATCTACTATATTAGTATAGTTTTGCAGATTACAGATGACTGAGGATCATCATGGGATCTTATCATGATCCTCAAGCACTTATTGTATAATAACAATAGCAACAACAATAATGATAATAATTAATTGTATGGCAAAATGGATAGAGCACTAGTCTGGCCTCAGATTCTTACTAGCCATATTACCTTGAGCAAATCATTTAATCTTTGCATTCCTCAGTTTCCTCAACTATAAAATAGAGATAACTTACCTCTTAGGATTCCTGTGATGATCAAATGAAATAAAATTGTAGAGCACTTAGCAAAATCTTTGACACATAATAGGTACTTGTTAAGTGCTTATTTTCTTCCCAATATATCTGTCATGGCCTCAAACAAATGAGATAATTTTGGAGGAACACAACTAACTCTCTTACTCTCCTGGCAGTCTTCCTACAAGGTTCAGAGACCCAGAAGAAAATCATATTGCACAGAGAGAAGGGCAGAAAAAAAGGAACCTGGAATTATGGCACCCACGTTTCCATCTTAGTCAGAATTCTACTTGCCTTTTCTTTCTCGTACTTTGTCATAAGATGTTCTGTTCTTACAGGTAAGTGGAGTTTAGTCCTGTATGCACTACAAATGCCAAGTTTGCTTTCTCTCCTGAGGAATACTGGTAAAAGGGCATCTTAGTAGACCCAGAGGTATACTCAGCCCATGAAACAGTCTTGTCTGCTCCCTTCCTGGGGTGTAAACCTGATGCATTGTCAAATCAGGTATATGAAAAAATAGTCTACTTTCATGGAGTTTGTAGTCTAGGAAGGGCAATTCCTTAGATACAAAATAGAGCATGAGTAATATATAAGTAATATAATATGAGTATATGTACTCATATTACTTATATATATATATGTATATATATACATATAAAGTGTTATAAGAATTGAGAGAAGAAAAGATTACTTTTGCCCTGGGGAAGGAAATATTTGGGGAAGGCTTTTTAATATTAAATTGGCTCTTCCAGGCTTAGTGGATATGCTTAAGCTGACCTCTTATTTATTTGTAGTACTCAAATTGTCCATCCATTTATTATGTTGAGGAGTCCCAGGAAAACCCCAGTAAAATGCAGCCTGAGTTGTTTTAGAATGGTCTTAACACATCATTACTTGATTTAGAAAATGGGCCCTTGACACAACTTTGATGGTATTAAGTACAAGATGCAAACTACCTAAAGAAAGGGAAAATGCTTCTTGCTGATCAGTGTACCAAAAGACACACATGTGCCCAGAGCAGAAAAGCTTCTGAGGGAGTTGGCACAAAGCAACCCTAATCTTATCAGCTCTTCAAGGCTTCTTATCGTTCAGTCATTTTTAGTCATATCGGACTCTTATGGCCTTGTTTGGGATTTTCTTGGCAGATTCACTGGGTGGTTTGTCATTTCCTTCTCTAACTCATTTTATATATTTATATTTAGTGGAAACTGAGGTAAACAGGGCTTAGTGATTTAATCAGGGTCACACAGCTTTACTAATTGTCTGAGGCCAGAATTGAAGTCAGAAAAATGAGTTTTCCTGACCTCAGATCTGCCACTCATTCTACACAGTCACCTTGCTGCCCCACTGGAGGACTGGTGGATTCTAAATGACTTTTTATAAGCCAATAAATAATATGCTCAATGGCAAAAAAATGTTGTGCCCAGTCTAATTTTCTACCAGCAGCAATCTAATCCAATAAATATTTATTAAGTGCCTTCTAAGTACCAGGTGCTGTGTGCTAAGTACAGGGACACAATGAACAAAAATCTCTAGGAGCCTGCAATCTAAAGGGGGGAGACAACATATAAAAACTGGCAGGAAAGGGGGGGGGTAGGAAGGGACCCCAGGGATTATTACTGAGGGATGGAGCTAAATTTAGTTTCTACCTTTTATAAAAGGATTCATTGGGAAGAGTATAGTAATCTACCCAGCAGCCTCTTTAGAAGGCTGTAGGAGGTGGTATCCTCCTACAAGGCTTGAGTTACCAGAATGGCGGTGAGTTTAGAAGTGATGAGCTTGTCCTACCAGGAAGAGCAGCAAATCAAAAGTGTAGTACAGTCAGTTATCTTAAATCTCTCAGTTACTGACCACTTGTACATGCTACAGCTTTGTCTTCTAGCCAGTTCACCAAAGTGAAGCCACCAGCTCTGTCTTTCTGGACTTCCTTCTCTGGAACTGAACTCTAGTTTAGCCTTAAAAAAAACCTGTCTAATTTTACCAGTCCTATCTGTTCTTCAAGAACTTGGTTTCTTGGCTACTAGAAATTTGGTGTCTGTCAAAACTTGCCTACATCATCTGAATTTTAAGTACTTGACCTTCCTGGAAGCTCTTCTGAGCTACTCCATTATAAATTATACCCTCAATGTGACATTTGCTCCTTATACTCATCTTTATGGGTAGATTGACAACATTATAAGAATTAGATTTCTTTCTTCCTTGGTTTAGTACTGGGGGGGGTGACAAACACTTCCCAGCGATTGTTGGCATGACAATTTTTCCCCCTGGCAAAATCTTCTCACTGTTGATATATCACATATCTAAGGATAACTCAGAACTGGCAAATACAATTAGTCCTTTCAATTTTTTTTTTATCACTTGTCCCTTCAGATACAATTTAACTTTTCTCTGATTAAAAAAGTTGGAAATATGTTTGGAAAAATCACTTTTCCTATCTAACGAAATGATCTTTCTCTTTTTCATATATATGTGTACATATATATGCAAACAACTTTGTAAAATAGCATGTACCCATGTATATGTATATATAGATATATGTTTGCATGTATATAAGGTATTTTTCATAGCTGTATGCATATTGCCAGGAGCCATCAAAGACCATGCTGTTTGACACAGCCCCCAGGAAGGATGGAAACACCCACTGAAACCCCCCTAAGTGACTTTCCTTATTAACATCCCCTTATTATTAGAATTACTATGATTATTATTCTTACTTAGCCCCAGAAAAAAATAGATGAGAGCAACATGCTTGCAGGGTTAATACAGATGTCCCACTCTGTCCCCCCAGGATATTACCAGGAGATTCCACTTACAAAATTAA
This sequence comes from Monodelphis domestica, assembly GCF_027887165.1. NCBI lineage: Eukaryota > Metazoa > Chordata > Mammalia > Didelphimorphia > Didelphidae > Monodelphis > Monodelphis domestica. The sequence goes on along the minus strand of NC_077227.1, from coordinate 549,156,774 downwards.
ACCTAAGAATTCTTATATACCCACATAGATAGGACCCTCTTTTCTAGGCATAAAAACTTCCGGCAAATCTATGCTCTGAATTCTCTAACCTATATCTGGGTCATGTTGATTCTACCCTCTGATCCTACACTTAGCAACAATGTTTCATTGACTATCTCCCTAGGCTTCCTGGCTGTTGTTAGGTTCCATGGAAACAAGTATGTTGACAATGAAACTGTGTGCCAAGTAGATGTGTGATCATGAGGGTATAAAATAAAGCCAGGCCTCAGACAAGGCAGAGCAGTTTATCCTGTGAAACTTATGCTGCAGGTTGAATGCGAAAGCTATGTCCCATCCATCATTCTGCTGACACCATCCCACCTCCAAGACCCCATCCCCTGTGGGGGCCAACAGCAGCATATTATATCCCCTATTACTTTATTTTTTTTAATCCTTACCTTCTGTCTTAGAATCAATACTGCAGAAGAGTCATAAGGGATAGGCAATGGGGGATAAGTGACTTACCTCTCCCTGATGATGTCTTTTGCGATGCTGGGAGGGTAAGGGGGGGTGGGGCTGGGACACTAATGGATGGGATTTAATATGTAGATATGAAGAAAAATAAAATAAACATCTAGGAAATTTGTGATTTCGTTTGCATACTATCATCTTTTTCTTGGTTTAAGGAAATGATTTTGGTTTTGTAAAATTTGGGGGAAATTTTTTTTAATCTTATGATATTAAAAAAACACAAAAAAAGTCCTTTAGCTAGGAAGTCTCTGAGGCCAGACTTGACCCCAAGACCTCCTGTCTCTAGCCTGGCTCTCAGTCCACTGAACCACTCAGCTACCTCCTCCCCATTAGTTTATGAGCTCCTGGAAAGCAAGGGATATTTATTTGTTTGGCTTTCTTTGTGTCCTCAATACTTCATAGAGCAGAGCACATGGTAAGCATTTAATAAGTTTTTGTTAATTGAGTGACCAATTGACTGCAACTGGTTGGCAATAAGGAAAGAAGAATTCTAGGAGACGGAGGCTCCCTTGCCATGCATTTTATATAATAATTAACTACATTCATATAATGCTTTGAATTCTTCAATTTTCCCAACAACATGCCTATGAAGGTGATAATACAATAATCATCAAACCCATTTTATGAATGAAGAAATGAGGATCAAAGTGACTTAACTTTAGTCAGTTAACAAGTCAGGGTGAGGGACTGCTGGGTGGCTCAGTGAATTGAGAACCAGGCCCAGAGATGGGAGGTCCTGGGTTCAAATTTGGCCTAAGACACTTCCCAGCTGTGTGAATCTGGGCAAGTCACTTAAACCCCAACACCTATCCCTCACCACTCTTCAACCTTGGAACCAATATACACTATTAATTCTAAGTAGAAGGTAAGAATTTAAAAAAAAAATAAAAATAGAGGAGAGGTGCCTTTTAGTGATTTCTCTATTTCAAACAAGTAAGTGTGAGAGATAGGACTGTAATCCAGGTCTCATGCCTCCAAGTCTGTTACTCATAGAATCAAAGGAATTTCTGTAGTCACTTAATCTAAACTATAACTGTGTAAGAATCTTCTCTAAAATTTCATCCTTTTCATCAAAAAGACAGTCTATCATTAATTGAACATTCCTAATTAGGGAAAATCTACTACCTCAAGAGACAGCGTATTCTACTTTGGGACAGCTCTTATTATTTAAAAGTTCATTTTTTCTCCCCTTGTATAAGGCCTATACAGAGCCTAAATTTGTCTCTCTCTCTCTCTCTCTCTCTCTTTTTTTTTTTTTATAAACCCTTACCTTCCGTCTTGGAGTCAATACTGTGTATTGGCTCCAAGGCAGAAGAGTGGTAAGGGCTAGGCAATGGGGGTCAAGTGACTTCCCCAGGGTCACACAGCTAGGAAGTGGCTGAGGCCGGATTTGAAACTAGGACCTCCCATCTCTAGGCCTGGTTCTCAATCCACTGAGCTACCCAGCTGCCCCCCCTAAATTTGTCTCTTTACAACCTTCACCCATTGTTCCTAGTTGTGTCCCCTAGAGTCCAGTAGAATAAGTAGAATAATTCAGTTATCTTATCTTCCTGGCCTCTTCTCTGGCCTAAACACTTCTATTTCCTTCAATTTAGTAAACATTTGTTAGGCAATTGAGGGAGTTGAGAAGACCTTGAGTATCAAAAACTGAGTCAACCTACGGGGTGATATGTCAACTCATCAGCTTCTCCTGAGGGAGACATGATAATTCATAAAGTTGAAACCAAAAAGAGCCACTAATGGGAAAATGGATCAAAATCCAGTCATCAGAAGGCCTCATCTTGAGGCTCCTCTTTACTGTGGTCATCCTTTGTCTTATTAAAAAATGGAGCAATCAGAACCAAAGCTTTCCAGTTGTATAAAATAAAGTAGAACTGTTCTCTCTCTTATCCTGGACATTTTCCTTCTCTTAATAGTGTTAGTAGTGTAAACTCAGTCATGTTTAAGTTTAGATTAGCTTTCTTGGCTTCCTTATCAACTATTGAGTCATATTGAATTTCTAGTATTCTAGAACCCTGAGCTTTTATTTTGTTTTGTTTTGTTTTCACCTAAAATATTGTCTAACCATGTCTCCTCTCTCTTGTTCTTGTGAGTCTGATTTTATTTCAAACCAAAGGTGGCCCTTTACTTTTATCTCTACCAAATTTCTTTTTAATAGATTCAGTACAACATTCTAGCCTTGTCAAGATTTTTTTGTAATCTGTCATCCTATTTATTTGTTGTCCCTTCTAAGCTTTGTTTCACCAGTATAATACACATGTTATCTATGCCTTCATAGGAACCATTGATAAAATTGTTCAACAGCATAGGACCAAGCTCAGGTCTCCAGAGACTTTTCTCCAAGTTGACATCAAAACAGTATACATTGGATTTGGTCATTCAACTAAAATCCACCAATCTCTCTGTCTCTGTCTCCCTCACCCCCATCCTCTTTGTCTCTCTGTCTTTCCCTGCCTCTCTGTCTCTCTCTCTTGCTCTCTTTGTCTCTCTCTCTCTTTCTCTCTCTGGCTCACTCACTCTCTCTCTGTCTTTCTCTCCCACTCTCTACGCAAAATATACAAATATATAAATAAATAATACGGAATATAAAAATATATACATATATTTCTACCTTGACCATGATGCTAGGATGAAAAAATGTCAGATTCTTTGCAAAAATAATCCATATTCTATGTCTATCAGGCTGATAACACTTGATCTCTAAGGCTGATAACACTATCAAAAAGGAAATGAAGTTAGTCTGGCATGACCTGATCTTGATGAAGCCATGCTGGCTCTCATGGATCACTGGTTCCTTTACTGGATGTTAAAAAAGTCATTCTTTTAATAATATGCTTTGTTCTTTCTACTAGCCCATAGTACCTATAATAATCTCCCCAGAAATGTGTTTTAATAAGGATTGTTACTGTTATTTCTTGCCTAGAGTATTTACAAATGACCTGATGCAGAACTACTTACTCTCATTTTCAAAGCATGACCTCTAAAGTTCTTGGGCAGATTTATATGTTGTCTTTTTTCTCCTCCCTAAGAATATGGACTCATCTAAATTGAACCTGTGCTTTTGTATATAATTAACTGCTTTTATTTATCCCAAAGAAAACAACCCTTTTTTAACAATTTAAATAGCTGTACAACTATCCTAAGATTATGGAACTGATAGAGAAATTTCTAAGAAAAGCAGATATTATGATCTCAGACTCAAAAAAATGAGCCTGGCTGCAGATAAAATAATCCATAGCTATTTTTTGTTTGTTTTTACTACTAAAATGGAAATTTATTACCCCTCAATAAACTGAGTTTTTATTTCACTTAAATAAAGTCCTTTGATAAAGTCTTCAATAAACATGTTGCTTATTATGTCCATCCACACATCCATTTTATTTAACAAAATAAGCTGTTTGGCTACTTCTTTATAATGGAACCTATCTTTCTCTTGATATGTATTTTTTTTTCTCCTGAGAAAGTGTTTGTTAACAAACCACATTTAATGAGAAGACGTGTCCATGAAGGTCCAATCCTTGAAGCAAGCTTAGATATGCCCTGATATCTACACAACACTGGAACCAGTTTCTCACCATGATGATTTAGGGTTAGTATTATTTAATGATGTCAAGGCTTGTAGTTGGTAATCAAAAAAGGGAGAAAAGGATTCATAGGACCAGGAATCATTTGATACTACATAGCCACACAGTGTCTCTATAATTTTGGCTCATTTCTTTTGTGCTTTAAATTTAAGCCCACTTAACTTTATACATGCTAGAGGAAGAGAATAACCCTGTTGGTGGTGCTTTGGACAGCTTTTTAGGTCTGAGGTCTGGGAAACCTAAGTTCAAATCCTACCTCAAACACTCACTAACTCTATAATCCTGGACAAGTCACTCTGCTTTCTTTATTTTCCTCAACCATAAAATGGGGAAATTACTAGCAGCTACCTCCCTGGGTTGTTGGGAGGATAAGATGAAATAATACTCACAAAAGTGTTTAGTACAGTGCCTGAAATATAGTAAGTGCTAAATAAATGATTATTCTCTTTTTTTCCCTTCTTCCCATTCTTCCTAATTTGGGTAGTGTTTCTGTAACTTTGGTCCTTTCTATAGGTTCTTCATAAATATCTCTTTATAAAAGCTAATTGATAACAGCTTGTTGCTTGATATAACAAGCTCACCAAATAGGAGTTGAGGAGTGACAATATTAGAGGCCACAACTTATCCCTAAATTCCTTTTAAATATAAATTTATTGATTGTTTTTATATTAAAATAGTTAATTCCCTCTTTCCCTTTTCTTGCCCCATTAGATTAGGCATCATTTGACAAAAAAAAATGTTTATATAGAAAATTTTATGTTTTGGAAAGGAAACAAGACTGACAGTCGGTGGGGGAAGGGGCATTTGGGAGTGGCAGTTGGGTCTTGTGACTCAGCAATTCCTTCCTGCTGGGGGTGAGGGTGGGGTGGGGACTTGCTTCCTGGTGTTGGAGGAGGAAGGAGCTTTTCAGCCTAGTCTGGAGTGGCATGCTCTTCTTGGTTCAACCCAAAGACACAGGCTTCTAAAGGTTAGAATTGTTCTTGTTTGCTTTCTGTCTACTGCTAAGATTCTGAAGTTAGACAAAACTGGACTGATATAGAGTAGATGGGAGTGGGGAGAACCCTCCGCCAGCCTCTGGGGCCTGGCCTTATACTCTGAAGCTAAGGAAAAACTCCATTCCAACTGGTTATTAAACTTTATATTATTTGAATTTGCAGTCAGATAAGTGGACTATCTTTTCTGGTCATAGAGGGAGCTGAACTTCAGTTCAGTCATTCAAAGACAAACAGACCTCATTGGACCCCTGCTGCTTCCTCTCAGCAGGGGGCATCTCCCTCCTTTGCCTCTCCAAGCAATATTCTTCTCTCCTCAACTCCTCCATACCCCATACAAACCTCACTTTATCCCCCATTTTTCCAATTCCCCATTTCCTTTTCCAATAAATATTACAATGTCTTACTGATTTCTATTTATTCATTTTTTCTATGGAGGTGGACACATACAAGACATTCTCCAAATTATATTTCTGTTGCTATATAGAATATTCTCTTGGTTCTGCTTGTTTCACTCTTCATAATTCATGTAGGGCTTTCTGTGTTTTTCCAAAATTAATTCATCATTTCTTACAAAGTCATCAGCTTTTCTCTCTTGGGGCCACAGAAGTCCAGTGGCAAGAGAAAAGTGAAAAGGCCTCAGGATGTCCTGGGATGCAGCAGATGATTCTGGCATCTTAGATGCCTGAGTAACTGATACACACTCCACAAGGCCTGCTTACAATGCCAAAATGGCGATGAGAACAGATTGTCCTCATCTTCCCATTCCACCAGAAGTCTTCACACGCTTGGGCAGACATTTCCCTAGCTCACCAACAGGCTTGAGGGCTGCCCATTGACCTCACTGGCTTAGCCCATCTGCCCAAGTGGCAGGTAGGACCTCAGACGTGCTACACTTTCTTGGAGCCAATGGGAATAGTCAGGAGAGAGGTGGACCCCCAAGGTGGATGAACAGCCCTGAAAAGAGCTCACCAAGCCCTCCCTCACTCCCACCAGAGAATTTAAATATAGAAACAAAAGATTAAATGTACATAAGTCCACAAATATATAAACCCATGAGCATAGGGATATTATATATATCATATATAATAAATGTTATAATGATAAATAATATAATAAATATCATATATAATAATATATCACATAAATATAATATATTCATTAATTCCTCATCCATGATAAGTAATATGCTATAATATAGATGTCATATAGCATAATATAGTGTAGTATGATGTAGTGCAAAATAAATTCTAGCATAAAATATAGAATAAAATAACCACAGAACTGTACAGCAAAGCACTATATAAAGAGAAAACATTATACCATGGCATTTATTATGTCAAAGTGGTAAGAAATATATGGATGGATGAAGAAACTGAGACAAACAGGGTTAAATAACTGGCCCAAGGGCACACAGGTGATAAGTGTCTGAGGTCAAATTTGATTTCAGGTCTTCCTGATTCCAGACCCGATGCTCTCTCCACTGTGCCCCTACGGCATACAAAGCCATTCTATATACCTCAAGTGTCAAACACACAGGCTGCAGGTTTTCTGTAGCCCACAACACTCTCAAGTGGAGCTCAAAACTAATAAAAATGTAATTAAAGAATATTTAATGAATTTTTTTAATTATCAAAAAACAGACACATAACATAGATTATGCTATTTTCATTGTTTTTGAGGGTGTCTGACTCTCATGTGAATCCTTTTGGGGTATTCTTGGCAAAGATACTGGAGTGGTTTATCATTCCTTTCTCTGGCTCATTTTACAGACAAGGAAACTGAGAAAACAAGTTTAAGTGACTCTCTTTGGGTCACACAGCCAGCAAGATTTGAAGCCAAGAATATATATGATATCGCATTTCAGAACTCCGTCTTTACGGGCCTGCAGGAACACACATCACTTGCTGGTGGCTCGAGTTCCTGTTTGCTTTAACACTCCTGCAACATATTCTGCTAACAGTGTATCAGGCTGTGCTATATAACACATAGAGTATAGGCTCTATGGAATATCTACTTCTTGGTCCATGAAAGGCTAATGGAGAGGAAACATTGATTTTTTTTTTCTGTAATGATCTCACTTTTTCACGTTTCGGGTCTCCAGTTTTAAACATCTGGCATCTCAGGGGGAGCTACCTGGAAGGGGCTTTGTGCTTGCTAAAAGATAATTATAAGGAGGAGACACGGAAGGAGGAGCTTTTTACCCTGAGCCGCTTTTCCCAAGCTGTTTTTTCCTAATCGCCTTCTCCGAGTTGCCTACGGATATCCAGGAACAGAGATCTGTGCTACATCTTACTGCCTAACGTCACCACCTGGTTTTAACAGCTTTTTTATATTACATCTTGAAGAAATCTGCTGAGGGTGACATATGAACTTCTGTTTTTAGCTTGTTCTTACTAACTTTTACCAGCCTGTACTAAATGCCATTATCCCTGTGATCTATTTTGTGTATAGATAATTATAATACATTTCAAATTTAATTATTATTATATATTTATGTATTATATATTATATTAAGTTTATATATTTTATATAATATATAATTCAATATATTAAAGTTATTTAAATATAATAAATTCAATTTAATATATATATATTATACGTGTATATGTATACATATAAAAAACCCCCATACCTATATATCACAGGCTGCTACATCTTCTGGCTCCAACCTTCACAGATTTTATACTCTGCTGACCTAGCCACCTCCCCCTCCCTTGGACTATTGCCTGTCCTTGGTTAATTTATTTCCCTTGCCATGATTGTTTTACTACATTCTTATAAGAATGTAAAAATAAATAGTAGCAATTTGGGGGTTGTTGTTCAGTTCATGATCCCAGGGACCATCGCACACCAGTACTGTCCATAGAGTTTTCTTGGCAAGGGTAGTGGAGAGGTTTTCCACTTCTTTCTCTGGTGAATGAAGGCAAACAGAGATTAGACACTTTGGCCAGGCTCCCATAGCTAGTTTCTGAGGCCAAATTTGAACTCAGGATTTCCAGACTCTAGCCTTGTGATCTATTTACTGAGCTATCTTCCTGGGCCAGATAAAAATAATAGCTAGTATTTTAGATCACATTTTAAAACACTTTAAGTGCCAAACAGAAGTTTCCAACCCCCCCCCCACACACACACACACAGAGGCAATATTGAAACATTAAGTCTTCTTGTTCAGGGGAGAAACCTGTTTAAATCTGTGCTTGAATCATCTCGTGTGGTCCTCACAATAAAAATAATAATAATGAGATAGATAAAACATATTATTATCCCATAAAACAAATAAAATAATTTATACTCAAAGAGGCTGAGGGACTTTCCCAAGGCAATCCCTGACTCAGACCACTATCCTTGGATTCCAAATCTTGTCTCTTTTCACCTCAGCAGTTATCTAATCAGAAATGTAGGGCATATGAGCTACCTAGCGGCAGAACAGACTTTCTTTTCTCGAGAAAAGTGAAGAGACCTTTAAAATCATACTGGTCACTGACTCATTCAAAGCTAAGGAGACAGAGTGGGAGAAGAGTGGCACTTATTTCTACTAAGGGAGGAAAACATTCCTCTAAGTGTACTGCATCCAAAATGAAGGCTCAAGAGTTTGGTCCCCAGATGATTTCCCTCAAAATAGAACAGAGAGGGACCAGAAGCATCATCAGGTCATTTGTCAGCCAAGCATGCTGGTGCACACCTGTAATTCTGCTCCTAGGGAAGCTGAGGCTGATGACTCTCTTGAGCTTGGGGGTTCTAGGCTGCAGTGGGCCTAAACCTACCATATTCCTGGACTGTTTTGTCCTTGATATAGAAGATCTCTGGAAGGTGAAGGCCACCAGTTTGCCTAAGAAAGGGCAAGTTGACCCAGATTCAAAATGGAACTGGTCAATGTCCACATGATTAAGTAGAATCAAGCCTAGGAGTAGTTGCTCCATTTATAGCTTGGTCAATGAATCAATCAATAAATAAACATTTACAAAGATCCTATTATGTGTTAGGCACTGTGCTAAGGCAAAGTAGACATAATATTTTTTAATTGAAGTCCTCTATCTCATATGAGTAGGAAAAATGAAAAAAAAAACTAGATTATGTCTAATTTAGAGAACTCGGGAGGAGAAACACATCAAGGGGATGTGAAATATTTCAAAGTGTCACAAACTCATAGCATCTCAGATTAAGAAATTATTTTGGAGGACATTTGGTCCAAGCCCATGTTAAAGCATGAATTCTTCCAATAATTGTAACAAATGGTGACCTAATGTTTGAAGGACTTTCAATGTCAAGGAGCTCACTGCTTTCAAGTTATAGTTTGTCATTGTTCAGACCTTTCAGTCACATTCCCACTCTTCATGACACCATTTGGGGTTTTTTTTGGCTACTGAAGTAGGTACTAGAATGCTTTGTTATTTCCTTCTCAGCTTATTTTACAGATGAGGAACTGAGGCAAATAAGGGGCTAAATGACTTGCCTGAGGTTGCATAGTAAGTGTCTGAGTATCGTGACCAATTCATTATTTGTTTTTTCTTTAACATTTAGATGTCTTTTCTTGCCCTGATGCTGAAACATCTGATATATTCCTTCATTTATGTCACTTATAAATCCAGCCAGTATGGGAATATATACATACACCTATAAATATATATGTGAAATAATGGAAACAATTCAATAAACATCTGTTTAGTGAGTAGATCATGCCAATAACATGCGATATAAATTGTGAAACTAGATCAAATCCTCATTCAGCTTCAAGCAGATACATGCTGGTATTACATAGAGAAAATGAGTTACTCATGTCCATCAGTTGGGGAATGGCTCAACAAGTTGTATTCTGTGCTATTAATGGAATTCTATTGTGCCATAAGAAATGACAAACAAGATGGATCACTAGAGAACCTGGAAAAGTTTATATCAAAATGATGCAAAAGTGAATTGAGCAGAACTGGAAGAATGTTGTGCACAATAGCAACAATAAAATCTGTCTGTCAATTATGATAATAGCTTTTATCAACAAGGCAAGGATCCTGAACAACTCCAGAGGATTCATTATGAAAAAGGGTATCCACCACCATAGAAGGAATAGAGTCTGAATGCAAAATGAAACATATCATTCTTCACTTTATTTCCTCCATGAATTTTTCTCTAGGGTAAGCAACATGTCTTATTTTATATCATGATAAACATGGAAATATATATTATGTGATAATATATATACAACCTATATCATATTCCATGCCTTCTTGGGGAGATGGGAAAGGTAGGAGGGAGGGGAAAACGTGGACTTAAAATGTCAGAAATGGATATTAAAAATTGTGTTGATGTATAATCTATAAAAAAAGATGTAAAAAAAATAAGTAAAATTAGTTACTCCGTGTGGACTTTGTGATCTTAGTCTATTAGAAATATTAGTTAATGAAAATATCTGTCATAGAAAAGGCTTCTAGAAAGTTCTATAAATCACCTCAAATGATAAGACTTGCATAAACATTACAAATCAAAAATTAGATGTTAAACAAAAAGGGCAAACAAGTAAAAAATGCACTGTGATGTTAGATCTTAGCACTCAGTAACATATAGCAATAGCAACAGCATATTCTCCCCTTTCCCAAACTTCCCTATTTTTGTTAATGGCATTACTATGCTTCCAAATCTCCCAGATTTATAATCTTGGCATTATTCTCAACTCTTCACACTCATACCACATAGCCAATCCACTGCCAAATCTCATTTCTACTTCCACAACATATATCACATCTTACTCCTTCCTCGACTTGCATAATTCCACTTTAGTTCAGGTCCTCATCATTCCTTGCCTGGATTATTGCAATGACCTTCTAATGCCTCACGTCTCTTCACAGGGCAATCCATCCTATTCACTGCTGCTAAGGAAATTTTTCTTACATGAGATTCTCCTTCACATTCAACTCTAGTGACTTCCTATTCCCTCTAGAATAAACTATTAATAACTCTGTTTAGCTTTGAAAGTCCTCTGCAACCAGGCTCCAACTACCCTTCCCATTCAGTGAATATTCATCTCCATCTTGCATTCGGCATTTCATCCAGCCATCCTGACCTTTCCTTCTCTTTTTTTCCCTTGCATGGGATGTGTCCTCTATGACCCTGCTATACTGGTCTTGTTGCAGTTCCTTGAACATCATATCCCATTTGCCATCACAGTGCCTTTCTCCTGGCTGTCTCTAAGCCTGGCATGTTCTGTTTCTTTTTCTTCACTTTCTAAGTTTCTTTCCCAGTCTTTCTTCAAGACTCATTCACATCCTGTCCTTTGCTGATACTCTTAATTGTTTGTGTCCTCCTCTTCTGAAATACATTCCATACATTTGGTAAAAAAATCCTGTACGGACTCATTTATTTCTATGCTGCCTCCTCCACTAGAAATGAGCACCTTGAAGCCAGGATCTCCTTTTTTTTGTTCTGTTTTGATGTGTCTGTTTGTTTGTTTTTTAACTTGTCTTCATAAATCCCATCTTTAGTACAGAGCCTTGAACAAAAGAAGCATTTAATTAATGCTTACTGACAGACTGACAGACTCTGGGATGACATAAAGGTGTTGTAAATGATAAAGATTGTTTAAAGCTTTTATAAAGGAAAGGAATAATTATACCAGATTATATAACAGAAATTGTTCTGACAATTTCCATAGGAGAAATTGTTCCTATCATCAAATATCTTGTTGTATATGCTATTAATGGCATCAACAGTCTTGATCAGCACCTAGCAGTTCAAAATTAGAGGTCTAGTCAATTGAGCTCATCAACAAAACTTTTCTTCATGTTTATTTACATATACATTTGGGACTCTAACAGTTTGTTTCTTTTCTTTTTTATATAACCCTTACCTTCTGTATTAATATCAGTTCTAAGACAGAAGAGTTTCAAGGGGTAGGCAACTGGGATTAGGTGACTAGTCCATGGATATAGGAAGTGTCTGAGACAGATTGAACCCAGATCCTCCCAATTCCAAGACTAGCATTCTATCCACTGTGCCACCTAGCTGTCTCTAACATGGTTATTTATTCAACTACACTTATTTATTTATTTCAACTACACTTAACATGGTAATAAGTAGAGTAAGATGGGATAAAGGGAAGTAAAAAGTATTGCAAAAATTTTGAAAAGAATGAGATCATTTTCAACATTGGGTTAAATCAGGAAAGACTTCTTGTAGAAGGTGGCATCTGAGCTGTGCCTTGAAAGATGAGGAGATTTTCAACCAATAGATATAAGAGACCATTGTAGGCATGAGGAACAATTTGTGAATACCTAGAGTGGTCAGAGTGGTCATAGCATGCATGCGGCAATTTTGGGAAACAGCTGGTGAGGCAATTTAGTAGGGACATTCAATGGCAGAAGAGAATAAAATGAAATAAGAATGGAAAAATAAAAAGGAACCTGAATATGGAGGTGGGGGGAGGGTTAAACTGTGAAGCTGAAGAATTTTTATTTTATCCTTTGAGCCACAGGGAACTGCTTTTGAACAAGGAGTGACATCATCTGGACTGGGCATTAAGAAGCACTTTGGCAGATACTGGGGAGTGGAAAGGCGAGAGGCAGAGAAGCCAGTCCTTGCACTTTATCAGTGGTCCAGGTGATAGCCTTTTGAAATGTTTACATTAATTTCCTTTGTTCATTCCATGCGGTAATTACACAAATCACTGGCTGCAACTATTAAGTATATTTACTGAATTTTACAATTCAGTGAATGAGCATGACTATCTTGTAGGAAACAAAAGAGGTTACTTTCAAGCTGTGTCAGTGATTGTAGATTAGAGCTGAAGGGACCACAGAGGCCATCTAGTCAACTCCTTCATTTCACAGTAGAGGAAATTCATCCAAAATGAGGTCAAATCGCTTTCTAATGCCACACCAAAGAAAGATTCAAATCCAGATCCTCTGACTCCAATCAAGCATTTTTCTTTTCACTTTACCCTGGTCACTCAATTGATTATATCAACAACTATGTCCAAATATTTACTATGCTCTAAGCATTAGGCTAGGTCCTGGGGATATAAGTACAATGAACAAAAGAATCCCCATTCCCAAAGAGCTTACATTCTAATGGAAAACACAATTGGTATTAAATAAACATATCCATCATAAATGTTGTTCAGTCATTTTTCAGTCATGCTCGATTCTTCATCACCTCATTTGGTGTTTTCTTGGCAGATATAGGAATGATTTGCCATTCCCTTCTCCAGCTCACTTTATTTATGATGAAACTGAGGTATAAAGAGGTTTAAGTGACTTGACTAGGGTCAAAATACAGAATAAATATAAACATATTAAATCAAAATAAAATCAAAATAAGTGTAAGGCATTTAGAGGAGGTCACTAACAGCTAAGGGATCAAAGACAGCTTTTATTTCCTGGTGGTAGATATACATATTAAAGTATGGGAAAATGTTTTGCATGATTGCATATATAAAATATATATCAGATTGATTACTGTCTTGCGGAAGGGGAGAGAGGATGAGAGGAAGGGATAAAATTTTGAACTCAGAACTAAAAAAAAGTTCAAAAATTGTTTTTTCCATGTAAAAGGGGAAAATTAAATATTATTTTTCTAAGAGATCCATATTAAAGGACTATAAGAATCTTATGGGGGTAAAGAACAGGAGGGGATGTATTCCAGGCATGGAGGAAGTCCAGGACTAAGGCACAATGATGGGAGACAGAGTATATTATTTGAGAGACAGAAAGGTCATTTTGGCTAGCTCATATAATGTCCAATGGTTGTTTGGGGGCCAGGTCACATAATAGTTTATATATAGACAGAGTTTACATTGTATCCTAGAGGCCAAAGGAAACTACTGAAATTAGTTAAGTAAGGAAGTCAAACTTTCATATATATGCTTAAAGCAAATCATTTTGGCAGCAGGGAGTCTAGGACAGAATACAAGGTCTCTGGGATACTGGACTTCCCATCTTCTTATCTGTGTCCTAAACATCACAGGAAAATAACAGTTTTCTATTTTTCCCACTGATGCCTTCAATAATAACCTCTGTTCAGCTGGTGGCAGTGTCTTCATTTGGATATATGTAATGATCCATTCTCAAAAAGAAAAATTCAATTTTAACACAATGTGAAAAGAAAAGGGAAGAATGTTACAAAGGGACAACCTTTGAACTCTCAGCATATTCCCTTCAATTGATTTCCTAAGTGTAGCCAGGTAAACAAGTACTTACTTCAGTATTGTGATTTGATTATTATTTTTCCTCTTGCCACTATCCCTATTCTGTTCTATAACGAAGCAACTTGCAACTATTACCAAGGGATACTACTAAGTTACTCCACGAAGGCAGAGCAACCTTCAGATGAAATGATGCTGGTTAGATGACAACAAGCTAATACAAGAGACAGTCTGAGCCGAGACCTATAGCTGCCTTCACTTCTCCAAAGAAAAATGGAAATGGCTTGTATTATCTTAAGAATAGTTGTAGGGGCCCTTGTACCTCTTAATTGGTTGGGGAATGGGTCATCAACTCATTTCAACTTGATTCTCTTTAAAGCACTTACTGGAAGATATCAAAGCAAGAAAAGGGTGGTTTGTAACTTATTTATCAGTGAATACCTTAAATTATACAAAGAGTCATGTGGTATGGTGAACAGAAAGAAAATAGACAGATTGATAAATAGAGACGATAAAGCATTAATTAAGCACTTTCTATTAGCCAGGCACTGTACTAAGTGCTTGGAATACAAAAAAAGAGGCAAAAACAAAGACAGTCCTTACTCTAGAGTTGAAAAGTGGCATAGAAGACTGATAAAGGCATCCATGAGGCTCTAAGATACTGAGGGGTAAGAAGCAGAGCTATATATAAGTAAGCTTGGACACTCAAATGGAAGTAAGGCATGGAGGAGAAAAAGGGCCCTCGGGAACAACCGCAGCTCTAGTAAGGAGTTTTCTGAGAGGGAGGTGGGAAATGCTAGGGATTTGGGAGAAGATTTAGGACAGAATTGAGCCTGAGCCCTTCCACAAGGGGAGGTTCTAAAAAAGAAAAGTGGACAGACAAGTCACACCTACACTGGCGTGGCAAGTCTCAGGGTTTCCCTAAGAATTTGAATTCATTTTTCCTTAATGAAGAGTCTAGACAGATGATCACTAATTTCTCTTCTAGCCCTAACATTCATGACTGATTATTATGAATTATTTTTATTTATTTTCATTATTATATAATATTATTTCTATTATTTATTTGTTAATTAATTAATTTATTAATAATAATTATTAATGCTATTGCTGCTCTGGGAGTTTGGCTGGGTTTATGATTCTAGGCAGAAGAAAAAATTAATTGGGTGATGCAGATTATATGTGGATATATATATATGTAAAATGATACATCATATGTATATATACACATATAAAATGATACATTATATGTACATATACACAAGCTCACATACTCATGTATACATGTGTGTGTATGCATATATATTTACATAGAAGATAAAACGATTCATTCTTGGTCACACAGCTACCTATGTGCCAAAAGCAAGACTTGAATTCATGTCTTCTTGACCTCAAGCCTCCTGGACCCTTGGTGACATTAGGACATGCTTTTTTATAGTATCATTCTGTCAGGAACCTTTCAAAATGTTTATATTAATTTCCATTATTCATTCAGTCCTGAAGTTACCCAAATAACACTGGCTTAAAAAAAAACAAAGAAATCCTTTACTGGATTTAAAAATAATAATAAAGACAAAGAAAAAGCTCCGTTGTTCTTGTATCTCTACTGGTGATGTGAATACATCCTGGTCTCCATGGCTGTCACATGATAACATGAGAGAGAAACAAAGTAATTTAGCAATTAGAAATGAATCAAGCTGAATTGAAGACTTCAAAAGTACTCAAGTTTCACCTTAATAATCTGCTCTCTTCTTGGAATGAGTGTATGATTTCAGCTCTAATTTCCAAATGTTGGGTGGACAGAAACATAGACTAGTAGAACTGGAAGGTACCTCAGAGGCCAACAAACTTAATCTCTGCTACCTCATTCCAGATACATGAACATGCAGGCTCTTTTTATTCTACTTCCAGTGGCTGGAAACCCATTACTTCTTGAAGCAACCTATTCCACTGTAGGGAAGCTCTTTTTGTTAGAAAGTTCTATACTGAACAGAAAACTGCCTGGGCAACTATTACCCATTGATCCTACAGGGAAAATGAAAGGCTCCATTGTGACAACCTCCCACTGGAATGATACCACCATTGTATAAACATGAAAGGAGTAAGCAAAAAGTGAATGGCTGTGACCTTACTTATGGTTTTCTTTGCAGAGACTTATTGGAAGACAATAATGGTCTGCACTTCTAAAATGCTTCAGTGCTTTCATCTCTATTAGTTTATTTGATCCTCAAAACAACCCTATCAAGTGAGCAGGGCAAATATCCTCTTTTTACAGTTAAAGAAACCTGAGGCCTCTGGAGGTTAACCAACTTATTCAACCTCACAGAGATAGCAAATGGCAGTATTAGGCAGTCCAGCCCATCTGACTCCAAATTCAAGGCTCTTTTCTCTTTATCATACTGACTGTCATTGGAAAAAAATAACATAAAGAGACATTAATAACTGCAGTAACCATTCATTGTTAGCATTGTATAAAAGGAAAATGTCAAATTTTGCTTTTTAAAATATTTTTGTCTTTTTTTAATACCACCATTGTTTTCCATAGTATCTCTCCCCTTCTCCTTTCTCCTCTCAGAGAGCCATTTCTATAACAATACCTTAAGAAATAGTAAAAAGGAAAGACAGTACATTAAAGAGAGTTGAAAAGTAGAGGTAGGAACCCATGTGGATTTAAGAGACGAAAGGGGTAAAAAGCAGAGCTGGAAGAAAAGTGAGCCTGAGCACTCAAATACACATTCTGCATTTCAAAAGAAATGAAATATCAGTATAACTAATCAATATACTGAAAAAAATCTGAAAAATATGTGTAATATGTAGCGCGTGTGACCACTTGCCCTCTACAAAGGGGCGTGGGATCAGGGACATGATGGAAAATGTTAACCAGCTATTCAGTGAAAAAAAAAAAGTTCCAAGGATAAACATTTAATTTCAATCTGCATTATTATCTGATTTTATCTATCACTTTCTTAGGGATAGACAATCAACAAACAGTCATCTGAGCACTGATTTTGTAGAATTTGAGAATATCCAAGGAATAGATGCTTACAATTAAAAATCAGACAATCAATTCTTGAGAACAAAAAAGAACTTGGCCCCAGAATGTCCTGAGAATTTTTTCCCCCCTATCTCTTCCCCTTAATCATACTTTCTTTATATTAAATTCATGTTGGAATCCTGGATATGTAGGATATGTCTCCACAATTATGATTTTGGAATTGGACTATCATTGAAATAACTCTGGAAATGGAATCTGAAAAACTCGGTTCAAGTCTTGACAGTTGCCCTAATGGTATATGTGGTGAGAGGTAAGTAATTTTGTCCCAATGTCCTCATCTATAAAGTTGGCATAATAACTATGCTATTTATATGCTAACATTGTTCAAAAAGTTTCCAGTAAACTTTAATGCATAATAAAAATGGGTAGAACAATGGAAAAGGGGACCTGTGTTCGAATCCTGACTGAGTACTTATAAGGCCTGGCCTGGGGCAGATCACTTGACCTCCTCTGGCATCAATTTTTTCACTAATAAAATGATGGGAAGGAAGTAGATAACCACTCTTGTTCCTTCTAGCTCTAGATCTATGAGAAATTAAGGTGATTGTGTCATATAGGCAAAAAACTGATTTCAAAAATGGGAAAATACTTGACCATCCCCTTGAAATAAAGGGGTAATGGGGTTCTGGCTTCCAAAATGGATGAACCTTGGGAAATTGAAACTGAAATCACTTTCCCGCAGCACTGATTGCCATGAAAGGGGAGATGCACAAGTTGGCGGGGAAATGCTTATCAGGCAGCATTGCCACAATCTGATCATAATTGATGCAATATGCTGTGTCAAATTACTTCCTGTTGCCTGATTGCAGATAGGAGAAATGTGATTTAATCAGAACACATGCAATAGTTCAGTGATCATGAAGGAGAACAACAACAACAAAAAAAACAAACAGGTGCAATATTCAATTCTGGGACTGCCTGCTACAACGTAATATTAAACCCTATGACTCTTTATTCATTTATTCCATTCCTTCCTTCCTTCCTTCCTTCCTTCCTTCCTTCCTTCCTTCCTTCCATTCTTTCTTTCTTTCTTTTCTTTCTTGTCTTTCTTTCTTTCTTCTTTCTTTCTTTCTTTTCTTTCTTTCTTTCTTTCTTTCTTTCTTTCTTTCTTTCTTTCTTTCTTTCTTTCTTTCTTTCTTTCCCTTCCTTCCTTCCTTCCTTCCTTCCTTCCTTCCTTCCTTCCTTCTTC
Organism: Monodelphis domestica; assembly: GCF_027887165.1. Classification (NCBI taxonomy): domain Eukaryota; kingdom Metazoa; phylum Chordata; class Mammalia; order Didelphimorphia; family Didelphidae; genus Monodelphis; species Monodelphis domestica. Next base: position 549,138,311 of record NC_077227.1, on the reverse strand, counting down.
TTTCTTGAAAAGGTGAGGACTTCTTTAGACCTCTTTTTTACCAAGATAGTAAAACTGTTAATAAAGCCATGGAGATTTAGAAAAGGTGTTGAATAAAGTAAATAAGCTCAAAAAACAATCATCCAGACATTTCAGAAACAAAATAATGAATCACTACTTGGGGAAAGTGAGAATTGGAATAAAACTCTCCTTTTAAGAATCCTCAAATGCAGAGTTGGTAAAAGACATTTTCAAGGACATATATGACTGCAAAGGTAAGTAGGCCAGGCAAGGTAGTGTCACTATGGGGTAACAGATGGACAGAGACAGCACTCATACTGGTAGCCATAAGATACAGAAAGGACTACCTGAAGGTTTCCAGAATATTGGAACATTCCTTAATGGAGGATTCATGGAAGGCCATTAAGAAATCAGGTCTTAACAAACATTTCATAAATGTCTGCCTATTATGTGCCAGGCACTGCATTAAGCACTATAGAAAGTCAAAAGATATGGTCCTTGGCATGAAGGAGCCCACAAGGACAACAATATGCAAACAGTTATGTACATAGAAGAAATAATACAAGATATATGTGGGGTAAATTGGAAATAATCTCAGAGGGGAGACACTAGCAAAAGGGAGCAGCAAGGGGAGACCAGGGAAAACCTCTGCATAAAGTAGAATTTAAACTGAGCCTTCAAGTAAAACAAGAAAATCAAGAGAACAGGTGAGAAGGGAGAGAATTTCCAAGAATGGGGGGAAAGGCAGAGAGTTGGAAGAGTGGAGTAGCATGTGCAAAGAAAAACCAGAAGTCAATTTTATTAGTTTGTAGAATACATGGAGGGTGAGTAAAGTACAAGAAGACTAGAAAAGTAGACACAGATCTACTTTTTGAATGAAGTGCCTTAAAGCTGAACAAAGGATTTTTATTTGACTCAGAAGGTAACAGAGGGCCACTGGAATTCCTGAGTAGCAAAGTAATATAATTAGACTTGTGCTTTAGGAAGATTACTTCAGCAGCTAAGTGAAGGTGGACTGGAGTGGGAAGAGATTTGAAGTAGGGAGAACCACACAGGATGAAAAATTGCAGATGGGTAACTATCTTCATCAGGAAAGGGAATATTTACTTAATGAAATCATGAATCTATTGAAGTTTTGAAATGTATTTTTGGGGGGCAGGTAGGTGGCTCAATGGAGAGAAAACCAGCCCTGAGATGGGAGGTTTGGGGTTCAAATATGACTTCAGATACTTCCTAGTTGTGTTACCTGGGCAAGTCACTTAACCCCATGACCTAGCCCTTACTGCTCATCTGTTTTTGAACTAATATAATAATATAGATTCAAAGACAGAAATAAAAAGAAAGGAGAAAGGAAGAAAAAGAAAGAAAGAAAGAAAGAAAGAAAGAAAGAAAGAAAGAAAGAAAGAAAGAAAGAAAGAAAGAAAGAAAGAAAGAAAGAAAGAAAGAAAGAAAGAAAGAAAGAAAGAAAGAAAGAGAAAGAGAGAAAGAAAGAAAGAAAGAGAGAAAGAAAGAAGAAAGAGAGAAAGAAAGAAAGAAAAGAAAGAAAGAAAGAAAAGAAAGAAGAAAGAAAGAAAAGAAAGAAAGAAAGAAAAGAAAGAAAGGAAGAAAGAAAGAAAGAAAGAAAGAAAGAAAAGAAAGAAAGAAAGAAGAAAGAAAAGAAGAAAGGAAGAAAGGAAGGAAGGAAGGAAGGAAGGAAGGAAGGAAGGAAGGAAGGAAGGAAGGAAGGAAGGAAGGAAGGAAGAAGGAAGGAAGGAAGAAGGAAGGAAGGAAGGAAGGAAGGAAGGAAGAAGGAAGAAGAAAGAGGGGAGGGAGAGGGTAAGATAGCGAGAGGGAGACAGAGAAACAGGGAGAGAGGAAGTAATAGAGAGGGAGAGAAGGAGATGAGAGAGGGAGGGAGAAAGAAGGGAAGAAAATTCCTACCCTCAAGGAGCTTACAATCTATGGGGGATACAACAATACAAACAAAATCTATATAAAGCAAGCTATATACAGTATAAATGGGAATTG